>NC_079166.1:48676224-48913724 GCF_947568905.1 Ostrea edulis | reverse complement strand
ACTA
The DNA here is from genome assembly GCF_947568905.1 of Ostrea edulis. Classification (NCBI taxonomy): domain Eukaryota; kingdom Metazoa; phylum Mollusca; class Bivalvia; order Ostreida; family Ostreidae; genus Ostrea; species Ostrea edulis. The sequence goes on along the minus strand of NC_079166.1, from coordinate 48,913,720 downwards.
TAAAGTTAAAGTCTATGTCTGACTGAAATACATGCATACTACTGCCAATTTTTTTTTCTTGCCACACAACTTGTGACATTTTAATGGATCTTTAAAGCGTTAATATTGGTTTAATCAGAAACAAATCAACAAGGGTGATAGCCTGAATAACAATACTGAGTGCCTACCTATCTACTTATTCTTACCTATTTATTAAAATAAAAACTTCTTAATCATTCAATTACATGTACTTAACCATCCTTTGCCAGATGGATGGCTTGGACAGTAAGCATAGATAGCTTGGGCATTGAGCACCTCATAATTAAATTTTTCTCTGAAATATCCATATGTGGTGTAATTATAGTTTTAATCATCATGTTGAAAAGACAAAACTGAAAATATAACCTTGAAAACATTATTATCTTACTTATTCAGTGTAATCAACATGAGATTATTGGTAATAAAGATCGAGATCAAAATTTAGAAAAACTCAACTCTTACTAGAAAATGGGTTAAAACTTGACAAATAATCTAATAAAAAATTCAGTCTGAGTCATAAAAAGGTCACTAACTTACACAGAGGTCAACTTATATGCGAGTGCATATAGTACATATCATAAATTTACACTCGGATATATTTTACAGCCTCCATGCAAATTGCTAACAATAGAGAGGACACAAGTTTTCTACATGAATTATGCATTTTGTATCACAATGGATTTTTGATTTGTAATTTCTGTGATTGTGTATAAATGTATTCTATCACAATGAATTTTTGATTTGCAATTTCTGTGATTGTGTATAAATGTATTCTATCTATCTACATATGTAACACGACTCCTACCATGGCGACTTGCGGGTCTACAATTTTCATCACGATCTGAGCCTGCAGCAGCGCGTACGCCAGCTGTGGGTTCTGCAGCAGCATGTTTCTGGCCTCTGTTGGGTTGTTCTGGATACACAGCTGTCAGACAGAATTCTTATTAAACTAACTTGACTTTATAGAAATTCAGTTGGCATACATGTACATGTATATAGACTTGTAAAAAAACTTGTTATGAATATGTGTATTAACAGCAGCCACCTTCATCTGCTTCATAAGTTCAAACATCTGCTCTGGGGGAAGACTGGCCACTGCTTTAGAAATGGCTTCTGGTGCTTTTTCAGGCTCCACAGGGTCTCCATAAGGACTCTGTCAAAAGTGGAAAACTGAGAATATATTTTATTAAACATCATGAGTTAAAAAAGAAATCATTAAAATGATTCCAAGTACAGTTAATACAAACATATATACAAAAGTTATTGCCGCATTTTCTTGTACCAATTTTATGATGTATATTTGTACAATCTATATGAATTTCATACTTGACAATATCATGAAACATTTGCATCTCCAGATACTTTAATGATGGTGTGATTCCAGTAAATGGACTGATGCCATACAATGTGATTCCTATGAATACATATACCCATCATGCTTTGCAGACAGCAGATGTACGCTGTAGTTGTTAAACTCAATACATGGGATCAATAACTTTGTCGCATTCTCCGTAAATTTCAAGATCTTTATGATTTAATAAGTTATTTTAATTCTATGCAAATGCTTTACCTTTTTATGTCAAACTTCCAACATACCTCCATTATAGGGCCCCCCAGGGCTTGTTGTAGTCCCTTCATCTCATCCCTGTTCTGTTCCCCGGCAGCCACGCCCACTCTCAGTGGGCGGCCATTAAAATCATAATTGTTCAAGTTCCGCATAGCACTCTGGGCCGTCTCCACATCCTGATATTCACAGAAACCATAGCCCTTCGGTTTCCCTGTCTCCCTGTCATACACTAACCTATAACAGAAGTTCACAGAAAGAATGTAGAAAGATACATGTATTATTAATAGGAATTCAAGCTTCAAACATACAAACATGTCTAAATTTCAACAAGAGGCACATGGGCTACATCACTCACCTGAGTCACTTTGGACCATATTCAAAGATTTTCCCTATATATTTGCATGTAAAACTTTCATCATTATTTTGGCCCCAACCTACCGCCAGGGGCCATAATTTTATCAAATTTGAATCTGCACTATGTCAGAAAGTTTTCATGTAAATGTGTACTTTCCTGGCCCAGTGGTTCTTCAGAAGAAGATTTTTAAAGATTTTCTCCTATATATTTGTATGTAAAACTTTGATTCCCTATTGTGGCCCCATCCTACCCCCGGGGGTCATGATTTTAACAAAACTTGAATCTGCACTATGGCAGGAAGCTTTCATGTAAATTTGTACTTTCCTAGCCCAGTGGTTCTTGAGAAGAAGATTTTCAAAGAGTTTCCCTATATATTTGTATGCAAAACTTCGATCCCCTCATTGTGGCCCCATCCTACTCCAGGGGGTCATGATTTTAACAAACTTGAATCTGCACTATGTCAGGAAGCTTGCATGTAATTTTCAGCTCTTCTGGCTCAGTGGTTCTTGAGAAGATTTTTAAATGACTCCACCCTATTTTTGCATTTTTTGTGGTTATCTCCCCTTTGAAGGGGGCATGGCCCTTCATCTGAACACACTTGAAAGCCCTTCACCCAAGGATGCTTTTGGCCAAGATTGGTTGAAATTGGCCCAGTAATTTTTGAGAAGAAGTTGAAAATGTGAAAAGTTTACAGACAGACGATGGACAACAGGCGATCAGAAAAGCTCACTTGTGTGAGCTAAAAACACAAAAAAGCATATAATTTAACATCATTATGTTGTCATTACACAATGTGAGCTATTGAATCATGCATATTGTCTGCCCTGGTAAATCACAATGCAACTCTGACGTCAGTGATACACAATGTACCGTAATCATGGTAATTCAAACTGTCTGTAGCTCCTGGCAGATCTTACCTAAAACTCACAACTGGTCCAGCTGCAGAAAATATTTCCCTCAGTTGTTCCTCTGTTGTCTCATAAGGAATATTCCCAACTACAGTAAAGAGTTTAATTCAATCAATTGGTTTTTTTTGGGGTGTTTTTTGTGTGTGCTAGAGGTTGTATTAAACAGTGTGTATTCAACTGACCATCTTTACTGACTGTAACTGAGATCCAATGTGAACTAGATTCAGAGTAACTATCAGCAAGTGGCAAATTGTTCAAATGATCTAGCAAACCACCTCAAAAAGTTGACTTCAAAATTCTATCAAAGGCTGCAGTTGCAGGATAATTATTCATATGATATCTATACCATTTAAAATAAAACTTTTTCGTCAATCATCATACTTTACTGGCCATGAATGAATCTTTTATGTGTAGCCTAAAATGATCACTGAAACCCTGCAAAGTTAATTATAAGGTACATGTATTATCAATATGTGTGCACAAGATTCCCATTTGTCTTGATGTGTGATGAATTGTATATCTGTTAATTTTCCACATCAGTACTCTAGGTACTAGTAAATTATTATCGACAAATTATTTATCTACCTATAAAGAGTAGTAACATCAATTATATTGGTTTACATCTTGCTATTTATAGACCTGTTCTCTATGCACAATATTTTACATGAAAGGAGAAGATAACAAACAGTAATCAATCTCATAACTCCTATAAGCAAAATCAAGAGTTGGACAAACCCTTGGATATACCAGAGGTGGAATCAGGTGCTTAGGAGGAGTAAGCATCCCCTGTCGACTGGTCACACCCAATGTGAGCCCTATATATTGATTTGGTAAACGGAGTTATCCGTAGTGAAAATCAGTGTACCAAGAACGGTATGCTATTACCAATGCTATTACATGTACTGTGAATTTATAATTTAGTTTAGTCAGTACTATATTCAATAAAAACTAAACTTATGTCAAATTTGTTTGTGCACTAATGTGATCTTGCATGGGATGATTATTGCAAGTGCGACAGATTGCTTAGGTAAATTCAAAGCAGTACCAGATAAAATCAAGGGAAGTTCAGTCATTAGAGATAGCTTAGAAAATTACTATTGCAGCCATATAAACTGTGTTGCATCCATTTGTAAGTCATCACATGCTTTTGTTGCTATGTGTCTATACTGTTGACTAAGAGAGAGTTAGCACTTATCATTTTATAAATAAACATTACTAAAGTTAAAAACTATAAATCACTATTGCATAACACAATTGCACAATACAATATCAATATTTGAAAATACTTACATACAGTCTACATATATGCATAAACAGTTTATACAAGTTTTAATTTTAGTGTCAATTGTGCATTCCTTCTTCCTGTTTAAATTCAAGCAATGTTTACTTTTATTCATTATTATTAGTGTTATATAGTGTAGTGTTGAATAATCAGAAAATTTTCATACAGGTAGTCATCCTTTAATATGCTCTATGGTATTTATGGCTTGATTCTAGACTAATTATCTTGATCACAGGTAATGTATATTAATCTTCTTGAGACTGTTTATCATAACAAATGTCTCTTCTTTTAAAAGCAAGAAAAACATACGTTGCCAAAGCATTTAAGGTATTTGTTCCTCCATATTGAAATAAGCTTTCAGTATTTCCCAAAAAAGAAGATATGTTTTGATATTTGACAGCTTTTTCTAAGATCATTATACACATCACAATATTCGATAAAGTGGGCTTCATTTTCAATACAAAGAATACCTTTTGTTTTTAGACAAAATTTACATACTCTGTCATTTATTGGAATATTTCTATACGGCAATTTAAAAGAAATCGTGATACTATGAGAACGACTACGTTACGATTGAAACATGCCAGTAGAACAAATTCGGACCCCCCCCCCCTTTTTTTCTCTCTCTCTCACGTGCATCAGATTCATTATTGACAATTTGTGTGTATCACCTATTTTTTCTCTTACCAAATACTGATCTTGCTGCTCTTTCTGCTGAAGTAATCGGCGCATTTGGATCATTTTGCATGTGCATCATTTTGACGCTATTTTCCCTTTTCCCGGCGAACTTCCGAGGGTTTCCGAAATTCAATCTGGTACATATAGGCGTTTGAAACGACGAGCTACAAAACCATTAATTCAAGAACGGTAATGACAAGGTCAATCTGACTTCGGCAGCACAGAAACTGATCTCAGCTAAATTAGAAAAAATCAAACTAAAAGTTCCATAATGGCAGGAATGTCATGGAGAGCATATGTTACGAGGTATGATTAATAGGCCTATCAATTTTCAAACGTCTTTTCTCGACTTAATTGACTTGTCAGCATATTGTGCACTGTTGACAAGTTCACAAGTCCTGTCTGTCAGAAATAGATTATGGACGCTTCCAATCTAGTAAGCAGAGATCTACTTTTTTTCAGCATAGATTGTAAATATCAGGTTAACCCATTTTAAGTTCAGTAGTTTTATGCCCAATAAGCTCAGCTTTAGCTGGTCCAGCATGAACAATCTAAATATTTACCAAGGCCTATATATAATTTAATACTTGACTCTATAGCTCTATATAGAGAGCTTTTTAAAGCTTTTTGAAAAAGTTTGATTAAATTAGTTTATGTTGCACAATAATGTTTAACATGTTTATTGTTTTAAACTCGCTACAACGCGGTTCTTATTAGAGTCTTAACAACACTGCTGTTTTCAGAATGTTCATGTTTGTGTTGTTAACTGTCCACTACCCTGTGTGCGTTGAGGCATAGATAAGTATGATGACTTTACAATGTGGAATCTGATTGCCTATCCACTAGTCTGTTGATCCTCATTGACTCTATGCTGAATATAGGTTAACTGTTGCTTAACAACTTAATAATGCTAAACTTTTGACAAGTTTGAATATATATGTTTCTGGGCCATATATATGTTATTTCCCATTTCACATGAAGCTGCCAAATCTTTTTTATATTGACTGATGATCACTATTTATTTTTGGAACAAAAGTCAAAGTTCAAGTAGACTAGACTGTGATGTACATGATATAGGAAATTGGTTTCTGGGCATAAAGTGATTTCGCTTTTCACCACCAAACTTCTCCCCAGGGTTGGGCGGTCAAAACCGCCCCCGGTTTTAACCAGTGGTTTTAACCGGTTTTAACCGTCCCGGTCAATACTCCCCAAGTGGTCAATACTGGTCAATAATGGTCAATTGTGATTTAAACTGTCCATTTTCCTATTTTTGTACATTTCTTGCAAAGATAAAGATAAATTAAGTCTTTTCATTATCATGATTATATGGATCAATTGTTGATTAATATTTTTCATTAGATAATCAAATGTAATTTCATAAGTTTAATATATTTGGTTTGCTGAAACTGACCGAAATATCTTCAGTACCAACCAGAGGGTCACAGTTCTATAGCATAGCTTGATGATTGGCGACAGACCTTTTACTGCATGTACCTGGACAGATTAAGAATAAAAGGTAGCTGGACATTACCTGAGCACAGGAAGCAGAGTTGACAGGTGTTAATAAGCATAGGATGACCAGTGTGCCTGTTATTGTTATGAAAACATCACCAACACACCCCCTCAAATGTTTATTCAACAGTTAAAATGAAGATTGATGAAACAATACTTATATAGGTAGTTCTCTTGTTAAACTAAGGAATTTGAACAGAAACTTTTACATCTTCCCCAATTGAATAGAGTCATTTGTACATTATTTATTTAATATTATGACTTATAAGTATATTATAAACTGATAGTGCATGTTATGAATTACAGTATTTACCATAATGGTCACTTAAACATTTAAAATAAATAACAGACTATAATGACCAAATAATCTTCAATTGACCAGTATTGACCAGTTTTAACCAGTATTGACCACTGGTCTGGTCAATACTCATGTTGACCACTTTTTTGCCAACCCTGCTTCTCCCACTGACTAGCCACTGGATAACATGGATCCATTTTACAAAAGGTCTTACAACATCTACAGAACAGCCGATGTTAAGTACATAAAACCATATTTTCACAAATTTTACATAGAAATGGATATATGTTAGACCTATTAGAATATTGGTGTAGTCGTATAGTGTCAGGGCCCAGCTAAAAGTCAACCAAAAAATAATAGGCATTTTTCGGAGTTCATTTCTGCATATCTTGGGAAGTATACAGAATTTTGGGATGAACTTTGGTAGTAATGTAGATTGATTATGTATGAATAAATTAAAATACCGAGTAGAATTTTATATTAATTAATTTATTGTTTTTACATCGGCTAACTTGGGTACCCTATATTTAGAGTTCTATACCTTTACTCTTTATATAGTAAATTCGACCCACAAGCGATGCAATTGCCTGTGGTTATAGTCATAAGACCTTTTGTAAAACAGGCCCCTGGACTTTGAAATGGGAAAAACATTTTCCAAGCTATAAATGATTTCGCTTTATACACCATGCTTCTTACTCACACTTGCCATATTATGAGGATGATCCTATTGATTTTGGGTTCAATAGGTCTAATTTCCCTTTTTATCAGAAGTAACCTGTTCAAAATAGACATTCAGCACCTTCTTAGTAATTGGAAATGAATATATCAAAAATGAATCAAGGAAGTCAATGGAGCGTATCACTGTAGTCTCCTTTTACAGCGGAAATATATTGTGCTAGACAGAGATATAGGGTGGCTTACTTAGTATTCCAATTATAGTAAAGAACTATTGATAACATATCAAGATGCTAAAAGGAATAAATGTTTGGGTTTTGTAGTGTGAGATATATATAGAGAATGGAAGCATGGGGGTAATTTGTATAATGAGCAAAGACCATTGCTTCCATTGTTTAATATATATTCCTTAATATAATACGTTCATTCCTTGTCATCCCCTTGCAATTCATTGAGAGGGGATACAGTACTAGGTCTGTTTGTGTATGGGTGAGTGTGTGTGTTACACTGAGCTTGGGCCAAAAATAAAAATTTATTTGTTTGATGTACTTCGACCGGCCCATCAAATTTGCTCCTACCCGATCATTTTTTTCAGCAATTTGAAATTTCATTTGGGGGGGGGGGGGGGGGGGGGGGCCTTAAAAAATAGAAAATTCTCTTTATTTTGAATGAAAATATTAGAAATTTTCCTGACGTACGTTCCAAAAAAAAAAAGAAGAAAAACCTTGAAAAATGTGGGTCGGAGTACATCAAACTAAAATATTTTTAATGATGGCCTTGTAGATGGCACTCTGCAGGCCAGTTTTCGCTCCATTGATTTCATACTTCACATATAGCTTTGTTATTACTGGAGGAAGAACCAAACTTCCGCCAGAGTTCGTTTGCTTACAAACCGAACTCTTCCAGTTAGGCATTATGGGATAGCGATTTCTTAGGCCACGTATACTGTGTGACATCACTGTAGAATGACGAAAAACATAATGTCAAATGTAAATAACTTTCAAAACAAGAACGTAAACATCAAGTTCATTACTTTACACAATAATTTGAACAGAGTCTCCCGACTTTTTAATGATCTTTTAATCATTTTATGTTTCAAATAAAATCCATACTTTAATATTAATACTCTTAAGGTGGGTCCTTAGTCCTGGATTTTTGGGGTTTAGGTATCATTTTTGTGTTTGGAATCAATAAATTAACATTCAGAGTAATGATTAAAGCAAAACAGTTAAGGTTTTCCATATTTATTTTCATTACAGGCACTACTGAAGTCATGTACCCCTATGTAGATTTTTATGAAATTCATTGGAAACAGTTATTTGCTGTTATTTTAAAACAAAAACAACAAAATATTTTTTGAATTGCATTTATTTATCAGGAAACATGTTAATAACTAAAACACATGTCATTTTCAATATGTTCATCAAGTTTTAGAATAATATGTGCAAAATTATTGAATTAGCGTTACTTCCAAAATGTTAAAAAACAAACAAATGTGGACACATTTTTCTTATAGCATGGTTTACATATCATTTTTTCTGTTTATATTAGTAGATGTACATCTGTTATAGTTATTTATGAAAAAAAATCCATACCTTTCCTTAATAATTTCAAATCTATAGGTTCCAGAGTATGTACACCCCCATACGTTAATGTCAATATCTTCAAACTTTTAACTACGAACTGCTTCTTTAGTGTTATTTGCCTTCGTGATAATCGCGGACTCACAATATACAAATCTGTATATTGTGCTGCGTCACATAGAATAGGTCTATTCGTATGTGACGTAATGAGGCCTCGATGGGGAGTTTGGAGGAAGAACTTTAATATTGATTATGGGGTCAAAAGGTCAAGATCACTATTGGACTTCATAGAAAAAGCTTATAGACACACTACAGGCGGCCACAGTTTTGCTGAATGCTCCATTGATTTCATATGTCACATGTAGCTTTGTTATCAAGAGGGGAATAACTAATGATTTTGGGTCAAAAGGTTAAGGTCATTTATATGGGACTTCATAGAAAAAAGCTCATAGACACTCATTGTGAGTGTATATGCCCCACCTTGCATAGCTTTTGTTTTATATTTTGTAATGTAGAGGTTTTAATGTTAAATTAAAGTTGAAGGTTCAGTAAGAGATAAAATACATTAAAACTGTATAAGTGTATTACTGAGAAAAGTTGACAAAAATGATTTAAATTATAAATGTAAATATTGTAGAATGTCTGACATGTAAAACAAATGGTCCCCACTTTTCTAATAGAATTTTTTTTTCTTTTTCATATTTTCATGGACAATTACAGCACGGTAAGAAAAATATATGTTCTTAAAAAATTTTATTTGAATATATTTCATGTAACAAAATATTGCAGAGCTTCACTAGAATAATGTACATATATCCACTACTATAAATGGAGCATTTTGGTTTGGATCAATTTTCTTTTCTTCATTCACTCATGCATTAACATTTATACTCCAGCCAATGTCAACAGTGACACTATATTATCTCTTTCAAAGTGTAGCTTCACCATCACGACATCTCCACATAAGTTGTAGTCTGAAATTTGGTGATAACATCTATGAATGTAAAAATACTTTGCTGGGCAGAACAAAAGTGTCCATCAAATTGAGAGATGAATGCCTCAGGTCCATTGGTTGTTCTTATACATGTACTTCTTTCATTTTGAACATCTACATAAAGTTGAGGTGGATATTTTGCATCAGGAGACATTAGCTGAGACGTGTTCAGTTGAGACTTTCAGATCATTGGTGGTCTTATCTGATGTGTGTAAAGCTATGTGTTTTGTTACAACAGTTCCGCGCCATAAGTTTAAGAGAAATAAAATTATCAAATACATCTTAGTAATGTGTTGTTTTATCCTCTTTCAGCCTTAAAGTTACACATTTGCGTTTGAGTTATATACTCCAGACGCATGTGGGGCTACTTATAGATCGATGCCTAACAGACAATGTATAATTTATGCGTACCCGCTGTATTTACTCTTTAAATGATATTCTCACTGTTTTCTTTTACATGCAAATGTTTACAAGCATGTAATTAAGGGATAGATAATAATTTTAAAAGCTAATAAATCTGCCTTAAAGTAATTCTGTACAAAAATAATATACACGTATGAACATCGGATCATACAACTTTAAGAAAAGATTTTACTTGAAAGTCTTCTACAATATCTTTACCTACATTTGACATGCATTTGATTTTTATGTTACATTTATATGAATTATGTATGTTAGATATCTCATGCTTTTAATTTCTGATTTGAAGTTTTAAGAATTTTTGTTTTACAGCATTTTTGGGGTCCAGGTAAGTCATATGAATTACTGTACTTGAATCTAATAATTAAGCTTTGATTGAAATATGAATTAATCAATAATGTTAATTCTTTGTAAACTGTTTAGTGAACACTTTTTTATGTTATTTGGTCTAAAGCCAAATAATTGCCATTACTTTGTTTTTGTCATCTGTCATGGAGACAGCACTGGCAGTGTGCGTTAGCATTAACTATTTATTCCTCTGCAAAATGACAGCATACCCAGTCACCATTCTCAGTACAAATATTCCTCTACTAATGGTCTCAAAGAAATATTTTATACACTTGATTTTAGATGGGACATATTATGGTACAGTGATGTATGTCCGTCTGTTCGATGTTTTCTATTTTCATTTCTCTAGCTGTCACACAATGACGTCATTGCTATGTAGCTTCTTTGAGGGTCACCCTAAATCATGATGTAATTTTGATCCATTTTCCCCTTTCTTTGAAAAATTGTCTATCGAACTCCTCCCACGATTTTCAAGTGAGGACCTTCTTGTTTTACAGAGTGTTTATATGCGTATTGAAGATGTGCATGTGACAAGGATTTTAATTTTCTTCAATTTTTGAGAAAATTGCAGGTTGTTAAACTTAGTAAGTTTTGAGGAAATATTACATAAAGAGTTTTGTCTGTCTAACTACCCTCAATTTTCAGGTGAGGACCTTCGTATTATACAGAGTATTCTTATGGGTATTGAATATGTGCATGTGGCAAAGATTTTGATTTTTATTAAAAAAAATTTTTAAATTGTTAAATTAAAGACTTGGTTTGTTCTTTTAACCCCTCTCACAGTTCTGAAGGTAGGACTTTAATAAAGTTGAAGATGTGCATACGGTAGTGCAAGGATTTTGATTCTCAACAATGTTTAATTTTCTTTAGTGTTTAAAGCTTTTACAGGTTGTCGAACTTGGTCAGATTTGGGGAAATATTTTACATACAAAACTATTGGTTTGTCTATCTACCACCTGTTACAGTTTTTAAGCTGGATCTTTTAATTTATTCATATGATGCAAAGAGATATGCCACAGCCTGATGGTGGACCTGAAACAAAGTTCTACAAATCATGGCTTAAGAAAAACATTCATTATGTCAATGAGCTTCTCACAGGCTTATTATGTATACTGTTTTTGTATCAGTACTCTTGTTACTTTTTGGAATGAGTTTAGAATTCCATTATTTCCACCATGGCTTTTAAACTGACTGCATGCCATGTTGAGAAGACACTGTTAAAAATGTTCAATACTTGATTGGTGCAAATGTTCCTCTAGTTCTAAAGATTAGAGCAACCTGATTTTCAGTTTGGTCACCTTGGCTGAAATGAAATTCTCCTCTAGAAATGATTTAAGTCACCCTACTTGGTATGTTTCTCTCTTGGTCTTTAAGAATTAATCATGTATTATTTTTGTTGCGGAGTTACTAAAAATTTTGAAGCAATTTGAAAACCCAATATGGCTACCATAGCTTTTGACTGATTAAACTTCTTAGGCATGTTCAGAACTGTTATATGTCAAGTAATAATTCTGTTTAGTTAACAGAGCAGGCACTATGAAGTTATTTGACCTGTGTGGTGCAATTCAGGTTCTCTTTATGAAATCTAGTATCAATATCATCATCATTTTGTGTAACTGATACATTTTAACTTTATTAAGGTCTTCCGTAGCAACGGAAGACCTTCTACTTATTGTGCTGGTTAAGATTATTCTTATTATTCTTTTTTTTTTTTTTTTTTCCTAGACGCTAACTTTGAAGCTTCATATCTCGCTCATTCCTCAACCGATTTTGCTCAAATTTTCAGCTTTAATACATTTTACTAAAGACTTTCAAAATACTTTTAAACATTTTGGATATTCTCTTCCGCTTGCGAGTTATTTCCCTTTTAATGAAATTTTAGGGGCTTTGGTTTCCAGATAAAGGCTCCGAGACTATAATAATTGGAGCAGAGAAAACACTGAATTGGTAAAGTAGAAGCATTGTAGTTGTGCACATCATATTTTGTTTTTTGATTTCGCCATTTAAAATGGCGATAGAGAGGGGTAAAAAATCAGGACGCCTGAAAGAGCGAAAATTTGCACATAATTTCCTTTGTATCTTTTAAACTAAAAATATTTTGTTAAGACATGTAAAATAAAAGTTGTGTAGAATTTCAAGAGCTTTTATTTGACACCAGTAAAAAGGGGCTGGCCCCTTAAATTAGGGATCTACGGCTCCTAAAAGTTTTCGCTTTATAGCTCAAAAACGGCAAAGAATTCGATATGGCTTCCGATGGAAAAGTTGTTCTTTAACATCTTATTTATCTCATGAAATTGTTATTTTGTTCGAATCTTGTGTTATATTAGAGTAAAAAGCTATACCCGTAAACAAGTAGCCATTTTCATTTGGCAAGTGAGCGAGAACTCTTCATGCGTATAACTGAAATAAACTTGCTAAAAATAACATACCTGACTACATTAGATACTAATATTCATTTTAAATAAGGTTTTTAACATGCTCTGTGGTTCAAATACAAATTATTTAGTGATACATTTCTCTTTTTCTTTTGTTTTAACATAAACAAACCTTCAACAACAACAAAAGGAGAGAGATAAATTATCTTTTATTTGTTTCATATTAGAATTAAAATAAGTAATATACATAAAAATAAAACGTTCAAACGTATAATAAATCATGGTCAATAACTGCAAGCTGTTTACATTCTTCACGGTCAGCGTTTTTTTTACAGTTATGTAACCCAACTCTCGCCTCGCTCGCAGGTGGCCAGAGTGACAAGCTTGCATAATCAAAACAAAAACATCGAAGCTAACTCGGCTTTCGTCCATCGCATAAATAAACACATCAATTACTGGAAAATTATGTTTGAAATCATTTTGAATCCTTTTACATTATATCATACTTAATTAACAATTATATTATGTTTTATTTCAATTATAAAGTAATTGTAAAGATGCTACCGCAAACATTTCGAGTTAGTGATCAATGGACCTCATAATATTTGTGTCAAGTTATACATACATTTAAAAAAACCTACACAATTTTCCTGATTATTTATCGGGTTGTCATTTTCCTCACAATAAGTTTACGGTAAGGGTATGTGACGTTTCTAATTGTCAGAAAAAATCGTACTAAATAAAATGAAGTAGTTTTAAGTTTTATTAACTTATAATTGTCTGCATACAGAAGGATTTATTTGTCGGTTCATTTCATTTCATCTAAATACAATCATGCGTGCAAGTAGATGCGGTTTTTATAAGTGAAATGAAAAAGGCAAGAGCGCCCCAAATATATATATACATCTCAAGCGTCTTATTGTGTTTAATTTTGGAGATTCATCACATGTGGACAAGCAATCTGTGATTTAACTCTACTTTAGCCAGTTGATACACAAGCTTTCTGCATTCTCTACAAAGTGAAAAAAATGGATCCTTTTTGTAAGCATAACAAATAATTTATAAACTTTATTTTTTAAATCACGGGTTCTTATCATGATTATACCAACTCTAAACATGTATAGAAAATCATCAGAAATCCACATCGAATCAGTCTCATTTCATTCAGTCATTAACTGCAAGCATTTTACATACACACCGGGGTTTGTTCTTGTTTACAATTACGTAACCCATGGCTCGATTGCCCGAGTTCGGAGCCATCGCATGTGTACCAGCGATCAGCGGCAATACATGTACACACAAAAACATTACCGTTTTAATGTAATTTGCAAACACAACGATTTACAGAAAATTATGTTTTTAATAAAATCGGATTTTTCAAATGATTGGTGGAAGGACAGGAAGTTCCAGTTCCCACCCTCCAATATTTTTGCCAACATATGCTTGACAGTATACAATACAGATCGTTAATTTACGGTCATGCCCTTTCCAGGCACGTAAAACCCGGGGGGGAGGGGGGGGGGGAAATGGTCATTGGAAGGCCTGTTGCCCCCCCCCCCCCCCCCCCCACTTTTGTAGTGAAATTCGCTAATGTTATGTAAAGAACAAATTTTTTGGTGTACAGAAAAGTTGGAACCTACCCCACCCCACCCCCCCGAAATAGGATTTTTGACTTTGGGAAATTGTCCGTTTTCTTTTTTTTTTTTTTTTTTTTTTTTTGCTTGTCAAAGATTTTTTGGTAAGTGGAATTTTTTTTTTCTGGCTGCCCCCCCCCCCCCCCCCACTTTCAAAAACGATGTTACGTGCCTGCTTTCAATCTGCCTTATGTCTACCTCTTTTGTTTTTACCTATTGAGGATTTTCTGTTAAAAATTGATTAGAGTCTTAATAGATCTAACTAATGGCAAATTTTAATTAATACTGAAAGAAAAGTTTCCATATGATCAAAGAAAGTGTCCTGGCCTTGACCCATGCTCATATTGTCAAGTTCACTTTTTTGAAAATACAAACCCTGTCCTGACCATATGCTGTAATGAAGAAACATTTAGATTTCATACTTACAACAGATTTTCATGTTAATTGAGGCTGCATTAGGACCTGACCCAAGGACATATGGTCAAGTTCAAGGTTTTTATGTCACACAGCTCCGACGGAAGACCTCTCGTTGCTTTGCAACGAGCTTTGCTCTAGTTATCATTCTTATTTTATTCTTTTATCTAATTGATTTTCAGTTGCAAATTGGGCTATTCCACTGGCAGCTATTGGAGACTTTAAGAAGGATCCGGAACTGATCAGTCCCTACATGACCCCAGGTAAGTTCACAATGATCACCCTGACCAATGGAAAGGTGAAGATAATGAACAGTGATCAATCTCATAATTCTTATATGGAGTTAGGCAAACACGGACCCCTGGATATACCAGAGGTGGGATCAGGTGCCTAGGAGGATTCACATGACAGATATTATATTTCTAATTGGTCAAGATGCAAGTAAGTTATTGAAAATAATAGCTTCGCACTCGTCACCGCCCTTCGTCAAAATAAATCAAGATAAACCGAAATAAATATACAATAACATAACTATTACATATAAGTTTTCTTTTTGAAGACATATACTAGTGTTATTTTGTTTATATGAGTCATGACATGACTTTCTGCTTCATTTAATTATTTCATTATAATAGTTCAGAAGTATGAATATTATACATTATGTAGAAGACATTGAAGATTTATCCTTGCAGTTCAAATGAATAATTAATGTATCAGTTCAAATGAATAATTAATGTATCAGTTTTTATAAAGAATGAATTTTTAAGGCGACACATATCAATACATATTATGATACACTGTCAAATATCAAAATACTGTAGTATGCATTTAAAAATGCAGCAGTCCTCAACCGTAACAGAAACAAAGGAATTACATACCAATGATCCAGGAAAATCTCGGCAATCAATGAAATTGACTCTCAAGAATGTAACAAAGACCACAGTTGTAATATATGCTTAAGTTTTTTGAATTCTTGTATTTTTCTCAACAGCCCTGATCGGATACTCGTCTGCATTTGCGAGGTTTGCGTGGATGGTAAAGCCGCGTAATCTGCTGTTACTGGCGTGTCACTTGACCAACATCACCGCTCAGGTGGTTCAAGGCTGTCGATACATCAACTACCAGTTAGTATCATGTACAACTTCCTGTCTCTTTTGGTATTAATTAAGTTTGATTATAACCCACAATTAAGACACTGGTAAGAATAGCTAATGCAGCAAATTTCAATATGCATCATAAACACTTGATTTACAAAATTCAATCAGAGAATTCAATTGAGCAATCTCATTTTATTGATGTAAAAGCAAAGTCATTTGAATTACTTGTTACTGAAAACCAAATTTAATTTGTGTGCAAGAATTGCATGTGCGATATTAAGTACTTTTCCATTGACAATCTGTTAATAATCATAGATTTGTTGTACATGTGGTAAATCAAACAAGGCAAGATCTCAGAAAAATATCATGAAATATAAATAATTTATAGTAACTGATGGAGAATCACAAAATATAGATAATTTATAGTTTACTGATGGAGTATCACAAAATATAGATAATTTATAGTTACTCATGGAGTATCACCAAATATAGATAATTTATAGTAACTCATGGAGCCTCACAAAATATAGATAATTTATAGTAACTGATGGACCCTCACAAATATAGATAATTTATAGTCACTCATGGAGGATCACAAAATATAGATAATTTATAGTAACTCATGGAGCCTCACAAAATATAGATAATTTATTGTAACTCATGGAGCATCACAAAATATAAATAATTTATTGTAACTCATGGAGCCTCACAAAATATAGATAATTTATAGTAACTCATGGTGCCTCACAAAATATAGATAATTTATAGTAACTCATGGAGCCTCACAAAATATAGATAATTTATAGGAACTGATGGAGCCTCACAAAATATAAATAATTTATAGTAACTGATGGAGCATCACAAAATATAGATAATTTATAGTAACTCATGGAGGATCACAAAATATAGATAATTTATAGTAACTCATGGAGCATCACAAAATATAGATAATTTATTGTAACTCATGGAGCATCACAAAATATAGATTATTTATAGTAACTGATGGAGCCTCACAAAATATAAATAATTTATAGTAACTGATTGAGTTTTTCTGTAGCTACCTGACAAAGCCAGAAGATCGAAGGAAGCACCATATTGAGGTGGTGGAGAAAGAAATTCATTCCCATCCCAAGCAGTACCCCAAAGTCCACATCAAGGACCACCCCTCCCTCACAGAGCAAGTGGAGGAGGTGAAAGAATTTGATTCAGCATACAAGCTTCCAAAGGAGACACCAGTTATCAACTGATTTTTAGAGTGCACTAGTACAATATTCTGCTTGTAATTGACAGTATATTACCAAATCTGTGCATATGATATTGGCATCTACTGTATCTCTGTGATTTAAAAATAACTAAACATACTGGTATTAGTACTGTCTATAGTCCCTTAAATGTTCTACTGGGAGTGAGTGATGAGCGATCATTGAATGGACTTGGAACAAACAGTGAACAAACACTGAGGAGAATGTGATTGTTTTACATGGGAAAATGTATCTTAGATGAACATTGTATATATGCATGGGCCTCTTGTTCTTGAGACACAATGTGAATTATTTGTTAGCAATATATGAACACATGCACTGCTGAGCAATGGCTGAAGAAACGCAGTGTGAAAAAGTAAGTGTTAAGTGAATGATGAGCAATCAGGGAGTGAACGGAAAACTGTGTATTAGAACATTTCAGGGACAGTATTCATATCATTTTGATATTTTAATGTGGTGAAACTAACTTATTATTTTAGGTGTCAACTTTTTTTCATTTTATAATCATGTAGAACCAAACATTATTAAAGGTCAACAAGACCAAAGTTTTATGTATCTTATACCTTAGCATTGAAATCTACAGGTCAAATGTAAAGCTTTTGCTTATCGAAGAAAATACATTTTTAAGCGTTTGAATGCAAAGATTTTCTAACAAAGAAATTTATAAAATGATGTGACTGTAAGCAGTATGTGCGATAAGTAATGTTCCATTGAATATTACCTGTATACACTGTAGTTTGGTCAGGTTGTTAATTTTTTCCTGTGGATTTTGGTTCAATCATCCGACATAAAAATAACATGGCTTCAAGCTTTTAAAGTTGTAGATACACGATATGATATTTTTGACTTAATGAAGAATTTGTCTCTAGCAGCAAGTTCAAAACAAAATACAAACCAGTTGTAGTTCAAGCATGTTTTATTGAATCTGTGGAGTCATTCAAGTTTGTTTTCTTTTTTAAATAATCAGAAAATATCCCTGTCTAAGAAGTCAGTGCTAGTAAGATATCTGCTGTTACCAGACTTCAAGTCTCATAAAAATTTCAACTTTTGTGTCGATTGTGTAAAAGTCAGTCATTTAACACCACTCTTGCTTGTAAATTCTTCCTGTTCGCGAGCTTGCCTTGTCCATAAACGAGACTTGATTTCGCAAATGTTCAATATTAAAGTTCAATACTACATATCTACACAAAATTATTCATGAGAACCTTTTGCTTTCACATCAAGGTAACCTCACAAAGATAAAAAAAAAATAATAAAGTTCTAATGAAGGTAATTTGCTGTGTATGTACTGATATTAATTCTGTTTGAAAGACGTACTGAAGAATCTCTCATTACCGTGGGGCAGATTTTGTTGTTTTGAAAAGAAAATATTTATGTTGATAAAATCTTTTATATTTGTGATTGAAGAGATTTGTGTATGCTTGTGGGGAATTCAAATTCATATGTTTAAAACTCTGAAAATTGTATCCCAATGAAAATGAGTGATTGCATAGTGCTGGTTTCATTGAGATTTTGTGTAGATAAAGTTGTGGACAATTAAGGACTGTGCCATACAATGACATCCTGTAGTCATGTTTACTAACTACACATCATTCAATTAACGTCAGATATACACATGGTGGAGGGATTCATGTTAAACAGATTGTCTTGTTAAACGTTTATAGACCAGGAAAGTGTATATTTTCTTTAGTGAGTTCAATTTTGGTGATAATATAATATATTTAGTAGAATTGTACAACGGTTTCAATTTTAATGGTCCTCAAGTCCTCATATAAAAACGCCTTAATACGAGTGTATTATGTCGCCACGTTTGACGAGAGTGTAGCCTATTTTATTTTAAGATATGTATCATGTGAATGTACGAGGTACAACTATGCAGGGTAGTAGTAAGATCTGGGTGCTTTAGCCCCATTCACTTTTGTTATGAAGTACATAACCAGACCTATTACATATCCAACCATACAAAACTTCTGTGTTGTTAGATGGTAAAGGCATTATCATTGCAGACATTTCAGATTTGACATGCGACAGACTTATGATAAGCAGAAAATGCCCTTAGGGACACTATGATACAGTCTCCTTGTACAAGTAATTTTTTCTGTGTGTGTGTTATAAACGATAGGGTAATGGGCCACAATGCCCACTTGAGCCGTCCTGCTAATAGAGATAAAAATGTGAAGACCTTGTGTTTAGAGCACTATGTTTCAAACAAAACAAACCTATTTTTGATGTAAACAGGAGTTCCTGTATGAGGATATTAAATATTGAACCAGCAAAGGATTATTACTGACAAAACATTAATGAATTTAAATTGAATTTTAAGATAAAGAATATTCAAAGTATACATGTATAATCCATCTGAGTGTAGATTGTTTTTAATCCTAATCTGTTTTTGTTTTTGTTTCCATTAAATGAAGTGCTGATCAAAGTTACATGTTTTGTGTTATGTTAGTAATTTAATGTGTTATTTTGATTCATTATCGATAATTGTAATTAAAAGATTTATATATATAACTCATAATCTAAGGTTGCATGTCAAAACATGACGTTACACGAAGATCATCTATTGACGGAGGACTAGTAGGAAATATCTAGTTTTGGTTGTTTGATCAAGTAAAAATGAGGGGAAGTTGTGTCAAAAAGGGTAAAGGTAAAAAATCGTCACTAAAATAGAAGAATTGGTATAGAGTAGTCATAATGATCGATATTTCCTAACGTGATTAGGGGAGGGGGGGGGGATTAAGGATCTACGCGTGGAGAAAAGGTTTTAGAAATATAGCGCCCTGATATACAGTGAACATGCGCAGATACGGGGGGGGGGGGGGGGGGGGGGGGGGGTACCACCCTGAGATTTGCCAATCTTGAGGTAAAGTTTTCTAACTCCTCCTCTGACAGATCTCGGGAGGCGGACCTGAAGTTTGTTTCTTGGACTCACTAACATCATAAAAACTCTTACATCAGAGAAATAAGGACCCTCCATCGATATTTTATTTTAGTAGAATTGATCAAATGATAATATTACTTGTAATGAAAATGAAGTGACTGTATTCCATTAGCATATTCATACTTATTTCATAATTACTGAATAAGGAAAAAATAGCTCAATTTAATGTTCTACGACGATTATGAAGTAATATTTTGAAAATGAATTAATACTTTAAATAGGAGTTTCAAGCAACCCGTTTGTTAATCATATTTACTACTGTCTAACAAAATGTAACTCAAATCAGTGTATGCGGTGAGACTGTATAAACCGAGGTCTCTTGTCAAGGTTGGAGTCGACACGTTAAAGGACCCTCACTCTCAATGACCTCGAGTGCTGACTAAAAGTTTAATTTGAAGCCCTACATCGGCATCACTCGATACGAGTGAAAAATTCTCGAGTGAGACGTTCGTTAAACTCGAAATAAACAAATATACCCCGTGTGACATCTTTATTTCAACAGTATCACCGCTGTCTGGCTAATATGGGAAGTCCATACTATAGTACATGTATACAGGGGGCGTTGTTCTCGCCAAATAGTATGCAATAACTCGTCAAGGTCATTAACCAAATTCAAGGTTATTTTGATTCGAGGGGATATCTTATGCTGGCAAAAGATTGAGGCTATGATTGTAATTCAGATATGAGGTTCCATGATTAATTGTGTTGTTTAATGCCCCTCTTGGGGAAAGAGCTAGGTACGTTTGTTATCATAACTAGGCCCTGTAAAATGAAGAACAATTATCAATACAAATCATTGCTATATATATGAAGTTGATGATCCCTAGTATTTATATAAACATATCGGCGGATTTAGGTCTCTTGTAATGTTGAGTACTATTCAAACCTATCCGAAAAATGGACAATTTTCTAGATCGGTAAAGTTGGCTACTAGTAACTGGCTACTTAAAAAGAGAAAAGTTGGCTACTAGTAGCCAGCTACTTGAACCAGGAAAAGTTAGCTACTAGTAGCCAGCTACTAAAAGTAAGAAAAGTTAGCTACTCGTAGCCAGCGAGTACAAAATATAAAAAGTTATAATTACTGATAGCCAGCTACCAGATAAAGGTTAATGAGTTTGAAAATTATTATCTATCAGATTTATTCCTAAAAAGGATGAGGAGTCGTATGATATTTCATGCTCAATTATCCCCAATTACATAACGTTGCAATGCAAAATACGAATAAACTTTTTCAACTGAGTGTTTACTTTTAAAATGATAACAGATTGAATTCAGACCTTCATTCATTTGATATACCATCCATTTTGAGATATCTGCTACCTTTACAATTTGGTTCGAATTACCCTGAAATTTCAACATAAGTGTGAATACTGTAAGAAACTTTTTGTTTGACTTTATGTTTGTATTGGATATCTGACGAATTTACGACTATACATATGGCAAAAAGTGATAGATGGTGTTTTGGTACGCCACAAATTTTCAAATATTGCTCTTTAGGAAATCAGTTACTTATACATTTTGATTATCGGTACAATGAAATTTCAAGATCCGTGTGAATACCTTAAGGAGCTCCGTGTTTATATCATATATTTAATTAACTTACAACGATACGTATGGTGAGTAGTGATATTGGGTATCGTGATATGTCATGAATTTTCAGATATCACGCTTAAGGAAGTCAGCTACATGTACCTTTTGATGGCAGGTAAACTGAAATTTCAAGTTTTTCACAAATATCTAAGGAACTCTATGTTTGTATTAGATACCTGACTAATTTACAACTATCCATGTGAAGTGGAGTGGTATTAGGTATCTCAACATGCCATCAATTTTCAGATATCACCCATAAGGAAGTCGGCTACATATACCTTTGATTCCTGGTAACTTGAAATTTCAAGATTTTTGTAGATATCTTAAGGAAATTTGTGTTTATATTAGATATCTGACTAATTTACAACTATCAAAGTGAAGGGGAGTGATACTAAGTATCTTGATATGCCATCGATTTTCAGATATCACCCATAAGGAAGTCAGCTACATATACCTTTTGATTCCAGGTAACCTAAAATTTCAGGATTTTCGCAAATATCTTAAGGAACTCTGTGTTTGTATTAGATATCATTAATTAACCATCTCACATATGACAAGGAGTGAGATTGAGTATCTTAATATGTCATCAATTTTCAGATATCATGTTTAAGGAAGTCAGCTACTTATTCCTTTTGATTCAAGATAGGCTGAAATTTCAAGTTTTTCATAAATATCTTAAGGAACTCTGTGTTAGTATTAGATATCTGACTAATTTACAATTATCCACGTGAAGAGGAGTGATATTAGTTATCTTGACATGCCATCAATTGTCAGATATCACGCTTAAGGAAGTCAGCTACTTATACCTTTTGATTGCAGGTAACATGAAATTTCAAGTTTTTAGAAATATTTTAAGGAACTCCGTGTTTGTTTTAGATATCTGATTAATTTACCAATGCACATATGACACAATGTGATATTAGATATTTTGATATGCCATCAATTTTGAGATATCACGCTTAAGGAAGTCAGCTACTTATGCCTTTTGATTGCTGGTAATCTGAAATTTCAAGTTTTTCGTAGATATCTTAAGTAACTCTGCTTTTGTATTAGATATCTGACTAACATACAACTATCCACGTGAAGAGGAGAAATATTGCATATCTTAATATACCATCAATTGTCAGATATCACCCTTAAGGAAGTCAGCTACTTATACCTTTTGATTGCAGGTAACCTGAAATTTCAAGTTTTTAGAAAATATTTTAAAGAACTCCGTGTTTGTTTTAGATATATGATTTATTTACCAATGCACATATGACAAGATGTGATATGAGGTATCTTGATATGCCATCCATTTTCAGATATCACCCTTATGGAAGTCAGCTACTTGTACCATTTAATTCTAGGTAACCTGAAATTTCAAGTTTTCCATACATACCTTAAGAAACTCTGCATTTGTATTAGATATATCATAAATTTACCATCTCACATATGACAAGGAGTGAGATTGAGTATCTTAATATGCCATCAATTTACAGATATCACGTTTAAGGAAGTCAGCTACTTATACTTTTTGATTCCTGGTAACATGAAATTTCAAGTTTTTCATATATATCTTAAAGAACTCCTTGTTTCTATTAGATATCTGACTAATTTACAATTATCCACGTGAAGAGGAGTGATATTAGTTATCTTGACATGCCATCAATTGTCAGATATCTCACTTAAGGAAGTCAGCTACTTATACCTTTTGATTGCAGGTAACATGAAATTTCAAGGTAATTTTATCAATATTTTAAGGAACTCCGTTTATATTAGATATCTTAAGGAACTGTTTGTTTATATTAGATATCTGACTGATTTACAACTATCCACATGAAGAGGAGTGATGCTAGGTATTTTGATATGCCATCAATTTTGAGATATCACCAATAAGGAAGTCAGCTACATATACCGTTTGATTTCAGGTAGCCTAAATGTCAGGTTTTTCGCAAATTTGTTAAGAAAACTGTGTTTGTGTTAGATATCTCATTAATTTACAATCACACATATGACAAGAAATGGTATTAGGTATCTTGATTTGCCATCAATTTTGAAATATTACATGTAAGGAAGTCAGCTACTTATACCTTTTGATTCCTAGTAATCGAAAAATTCAAGGAATCACAGGTATAAGTAGCTAACTTTGTTAAGGATATCCCTCCTCTTCACGTGGAAAGTTGTAAATTAGTCCGATATCTAATGGAAATATAGAGTTCATGAAAATAGTTGCTAAAAATTTGAAATTTCAGGCAACCTGGATTCAAAAAGTATAAGTAGCTGCATTCCTTTAGAGTGATATCTGAAAATTGATGAAATATCAAGATACCTAATATCACTCCTCTTCACGTGAATAGTTGTAAGTTAGTCAGATATCTAATACAAACGCAGAGTTCCTCAAGATATTTACGGAAAACTTGAAATTTCAGTTTACCTAGAAACTAAAGGTATAAGTACAGCTGTAGCTGACTTCCTTAAGGGTGATATCTAAAAATTGATTGTATATCAAGATACCTAATATGACTCCTCTTCACGTGGATAGTTGTATGTTAGTCAGATATCTAATACAAAAGCAAGAGTTACTTAACATATTGACAAAAAAGTTGAAATTTTAAGTAACCAGGAACCAAAAGGTATAGGTAGCTGACTTTCTTAAGTGTGATTTCTCAAAATTGATGGCATATCAAGATACCTAATATCACAACTTGTTATATGTGAGATGGTAAGTTAATGAGATATCTAATACAAACACAGAGTTCCTTACGATATTTGCTAAAAATTTGAAATTTTAGGCTACCTATAATCAAAAGGTATATGTAACTGACTTCCCCAATGCTGATATCTGAAAATTGATGGAATATCAAGATACCTAATATCACTTACCTTCACTGGAATAGTTGTAAATTAATCAGATATCTAATACAAACACAGAGTTCCTTAAAATTTCTACGAAAATCTTGAAATTTCAGGTTACCTGGAATCAAAAGGTATAAGTAGCTACATGTAACTTCCTTAAAGGTGATATCTGAAATTTGATGGTGTATTAAGATACCTGATATCCCTCCTCTTCACGTGGAAAGTTGTGTCCGATATGTCAAAGAAATACAGAGTTCCTTAAAATATTTGCTAAAAACTTGAAATTTCTGGCAACCTGGAATCAAAAAGTATAAGTAGCTGCCTTCCTTTAGAGTGATATCTGAAAATTGATGAAATATCAAAATACCTAATATCACTCCTCTTCACGTGGATAGTTGTAAGTTAGTCAGATATCTAATACAAACGCAGAGTTCCTCATGATATTTATTGAAAACTTGAAATTTCAGGTTACCTAGAATCAAAAGGTATAAGTAGATGACTTCCTTAAGGGTGATATCTGAAAATTAATTGTATATCAAGATACTTATTATCAATCCTCTTCACCTGGATAGTTGTAAGTTAGTCGGATATCTAATACAAAAGCAGAGTTACTTAAGAGTGATGAAAAAGTTGAAATTTCAAGTAACCAGGAATCAAAGGTATTAGTAGCTGACTTTCTTTAGCGTGATATCTGAAAATTGATGGCATATGAAGATACTTAATATCACTCCTATTTATATGTGAGATGGTAAATTAATAAGATATCTACTACAAACACAGAGTTCCTTACACACTCCTTTACACACTCCTTTAAAGTGATATCTGAAAATTGATGGCATATGAAGATACGTAATATCACTCGTCTTCACGTGATATTTACGAAAAAGTTGAAATTTTAAGTTACCTGCAATCATAAGATATAAGTAGCTGATATCTTTAACGTTGATATCTGAAAATTGATGGCATATCAAGATACCTAGTATCACTCCTCTTCACATGGATAGTTGTAAATTATTCAGATATCTAATACAAACACAGAGTTCCTTAGAATATCTACGAAATACTTGAAATTTCAGGTTACCTGCAATCAAAAGGTATAAGTAGCTAACTTTCCTAAGAGTGATATCTGAAATCAATCTTGAAAATTGATGGCATATCAAGATACCTAATACCACTCCATTTCACGTGTATAGTTGTAAATTAGTCAGATATCTAATACAAACAAGGAGTTCTTTAAGATATTTATAAAAAAAACTTCAATTTTCAGGTTACCTAGAATCAAAAGGTATAACTAGCTGACTTCCTTAAACGTGATATCTAATAATTTATGACATATCAAGATACCTAATACCACTCCATTTCTCATGGATAATTGTAAATTAGTCAGATATCTAATACAAACGAGGAATTCTTTAAAATGTTTATGCAAAACTTCAAATTTCAGGTTACCTGGAATCAAAAGGTATAAGTAGCTGACTTCCTTAAGCGTGATATCTGAAAATTTAGGGCATATTAAGATACTTAATATCACTCCTTGTCACATGTGAGATGGTAAATTAATGAGATATCTAATACAAACACAGAGTTCCTTAAGATATTTGTGAAAAAACCTGAAAGTTCAGGCTACCTGGAATCAAAAGGTATATGCAAGGTGAAGATAACGAACAGTGATCAATCTCATAACTCCTACAAGCAATACAAAATAGATAGTTGGGCAAACACGGACCCCTGGACACACCAGAGGTGGGATCAGGTGCCTAGGAGGAGTAAGCATCCCTTGTTGACCGGTCACACCCGCCGTGAGCCCCATATCCTGATCAGGTAAACGGAGTTATCCGCAGTCAAAATCAGTGTGCCAAGAACGGCTTTACAATCGGTATGAAACATGTCAGACAGCATTTGACCCAATGCGAGGTTGTATTGACGAACTAGTAGCTGAATTCCTTAAGCGTGATATCTGAAAATTCATGACATATCATGATACCCAATATCACTACTCGCCATACGTATCGTTGTAAGTTAGTTAAATATACAATATAAACACGGAGTTCCTTAAGGTATTCACACAGATCTTGGAATTTCCTTGTACCGATAATCAAAAGGCATGGGTAGTTTATTTCCTTGAGAGCGATATCTGAAAATTCGTGGCGTATCAAAACACCCTCTATCACTTCTTGTCATATGTATAGTCGTAAATTCGTCAGATATCCAATACAAACACAAAGTTTCTTACGGTATTCACACAAATGTTGAAATTTCAGGGTAACTCGAATCAAATTGTAAAAGTAGCAGATATCTCAAAATGGATGGTATATCAAATGAATGGAGGTCTGAATTCAATCTATATCATTTTTAAAGTAAACACTCAGTTGAAAAAGTTTATTCGTATTTTGCATTGCAACGTTATGTAATTGGGGATAATTGAGCATGAAATCTCATACGACTTCTCGTCCTGTTTAGAAATAAATCTAATTAACCTTTATCTGGTAGCTGGCTATCAGTAATTATAACTTTTATATTTTGTAGTAGCTGGCTACGAGTAGCTAACTTTTCTTACTTTTAGTAGCTGGCTACTAGTAGCCAACTTTTCTCTTTTTAAGTAGCCAGTTACTAGTAGCTGGTTACTAGTAGCCAACTTTACCGATCTCGATTTTCTTCACTTTTTCTACCTTTTACTAGTTTTAGGAGAAAATTCCATGTGGCCACATGCATCGGCCACAAAAAGCAATAAACTAGAGATAGATTATCTTCAAAAGAAGTAATTGTGCATGTTTCGTTCTGGCCTTTGGCTGTGGCCAATTTCTTTCTGTTTTTTTCTTCTTCTTTTTTTTTTTATATCTAGATCTAATCAGGCGTCTGATTTTGACGTTTTTGCACAGGCGGATCGCCGTGTAGCGCATAGTGCTGGCAACGAATTGTACATGCAGTGATATATAAGAAAATTGATCACAACTTAATGTACTTGTTATTGTTTTAGCGACCACAATGATATAATGTATTAATAATTACAATCTAAAAAAAATATCAGTTTATGAACAAATCCAGTTCCGGTCATTGAAATGCAAACAGCAACCGGACCGAATAAAATGCAGTACTAGGCCGTCTATCATGCACAGAACTTTGTACACCAAATCTTGTCTTAATTTCTATAAATGTGTACAAATGAAATGTTCCTGTCGCTTATAAAATCATAAATATGCAATAATAATGCCAATATAAAGGTAAATTGGTTAATCCAACACTTTAATACACATCATCTAAAAATAGTATTGAATCTTGTTTACATTGACAACGTACAGTACGGACCAAAAATCTTTCAATTGTATGAATAGATTTCAAATGAGCTGTTCCATGCAAAACAGCTTTAAAACGTCATAGTGAAAAATGTGACGTCATTTTTTCATACTTTTAAAGAAAGACGTCATGATTACCAATCACAAGTAACTGTCATATTTGATAGAATGTTAAAGTCTTCTCTTGGGTTCATGAATTACTGTTTTAGCAACGTTTAGGCCTTACAACTATGTAAAAAAAAAAAAAAAAAAAAAATAGCATCTGTATAATTATGCATGATTACTGGAAATTACCGTTAGAATCAAGAGTTATATAAATCTACTTGAAATATTATAAATATATACTTGATGAGTAGAATCTATATGGATCTACACAGGCACGTTACATCGTATTTTTTTTCCAAACAATTATAACATTAAAAAAAAAGGGGGGGGGGGGGTATTATTTTAAATTCATTGATCATACTCCCAATATGGTTGGTAAAATGTGCTAATATCATAAATAAGCGGCGAGCTGAGAATCAATAATCCAAGTATTTCATTTTCAAAATATGAAATATGACAGAGAGAAAGATTTTCAAGTATCCATCATGAGGACGAGAAAGAAAGACAGACAGATTCAGAGACACATAAACAGAGAGAGACTTTATCGAAATCGAAAGTGATAATTTCATTTTAGGATGCCAGGTTTTGGTCTTAAGATATTTGGAAACGTCATCCGTGCTGGTGAAAGAGCTTCAAATTTTGACCTTTATACTAGGTATTCAAGGTCATTGTTAAGTGAAACCAATAATTCTTGGTACAGTAGTTCCATATCTGACAGACAATATGTGCATCGTTTTACCACTGCACGCGAGTTCCCATTGAGAATACTTATCTTTTCCATTAGTGGAACTCTTCAAATTAAAGGCGCGTAAAGTCGTGCTACCGGGACAACATACGTAAACATTACTTAGGCATACGTAATATAAATTATGGTATCGAATACATATTATAACCGACTGCAAACCACGACACTGATTAAAATTCTAAAAACAAATTTAGGAATTGATTATTCTTATAAGAAAACAGACGAACTTATTAAATTATGTGAAGGATATGCCAAATCTAACCGATATAAAGCATCAATCGCAAGAAGAACCGTGAAAGGAAAAACCAAAATGCACATCCGACACAATAACTTTTCTTGTAATTAATAGGATTCATATGTTATTAGAATTATTCTGTCAGACTATGAAGACATTCCATTTTATCATACAATTTAGACAGGTTCATATGGGCATGCACTTTGTAATCGTTCATGTATCCCCCCCCCCCTCTCTCTCTCTCTCTCTCTCTCTCTCTCTCTCTCTCTCTCTCTCATTTTCCAATATTTTAGAATAAGTTATATATTTATTTGCCAAACTGCATTTTAAAGACGTTTATAACACTAATTAACATAACAAATGCGTTTCCAAACTGCATCTAAGCTATTTTGAAAAATTACAAAATATTGATTGACTTAGGACAGAGAACATCGTTGTTTGGAATTTTTAAATTAGGTGTAGCAGAGTTTAAAAAAAAACAAACATGTAACATCTTTGATAAACTAGTGTTAGAATATTTAAAAATGCAGTTTGATCAATGGCTATTCTATTTAAAGATACACAATGTACTTTAACTTAAAAGGGGGGGGGGGGGGTGTTGCTATGAACGTTTCGTGTATGTCCCAGTAATCTCGCACTTGCTCGCGAGACTTGTGCATTTTCTTACCAATGACGCACAAGAGTCATCAAAGCGCGATAACTCTAATGAGCTGGTAATGAGAAGTATTTGCAGCAGTGAGCTATTCGTGCTATTTTGATACTTCATTTGGACAGATTTTGTCTCCATTTTGCCACACAACTTTAGTCACTACTGTCTTCAAACAGATGAATGAAATAAAGCGATGGGAATCGGCTCATTCAATTTCTTTCCAAAGCTGCAAGAGAAGTTAGGAATTCACTGAGAGAAATTGCCAACACAGGGTGTTCTTCCTGTAACAGGGGTTTGGTCCTGAGCTTTTGAGCACAACTGCACAGGATGCTACAACTAATTAGCATTTACTGGTTCAATACTGATCCCATTGGTGCAAACAAATTACACATCTATTACTGAACCCTATCCAGTTGGGGGGGGGGGGGGGGAATTGTCAATTCAAATTTTGAAAGGGTTTTGCAGGGATTATATTTTTTGGCGGGAGGATTGATTAATCAAAAACTTCTAAATCTGCGCGATATTATAGTTTCTGTTTCATCCAATATATCCTCTATTTCTATACTCCTATAGGTGTATTTCAGTTCTATGATTTATGATACAAGTCGTTCTTAATAAACGGCTAGCATCCATTAGTTTTTCGTCGTAAATATTCCACATATGCATATGTGTAAAGAGTAATGATTTCATATTGTCTACAATAGGTGTTAAAACAGAGAGGCTTTGACAGAGTCCCCAACCTTTTAACCCCCCCCCCCCGGCCCCTCGTTCAGAAATTTCTGGATCTACCATTGGTTTGGGCCACTGGATTTTTTTTTTTTGGTTGCGTTTTCATACTACTACATATGTAGTATGACCCCTCCCCTTAACACACGATTTTAAAAGATTTTAATGTTTGGCAAACTAACACGTATATTTTTTTTATCATCGCTTATTCATTTATAATCTATTTATTTTTGCTTGTCAAGAAATTTAGACGATTGTGAAGTCACCTTCCCCACCAAATATTTCCCCTCCTTCAAAAACGATGCTACGCGCCTGAGACAGGTTTATCGGTAAATTAACTATCGTTTCTATCAACTTCCGGCAGAGTTCGTTTGCGGAGACGCAGATTACTATGGGAAGTATCTGGCCTGGAGGTTATAAAACTTTTACCATACTCATACTCAAACTCAGCTATATTTGTTTTGAGTACAACTCTGAGTGAGCTCCAAGAATACTCTAAAAATCTTCGAGCATGTACTCCATTTGAGCAAGAGAATAATTTTGTAAATGTTTTATAACCTTCACTTTTGAGTATGGTAGGATTTAAAACGCGGAGTTTGAGTATGAAAATGCTCAAAAAAGTTTTATAACCCCAGGCCTGGTCTCCATATCATTTGAATTTCTTTGATCCTACGATTCTGATTGGTTGAAAAATTGTTGGTGTATTTTCATCCAAAATGTTTTTACTCCGGCAACGTCACTGACTGTGTTGTTTTTGCCGTTGATGTTGACAAGCGTCCTACGGAGTTAAGGGGATAGATTTTACAAAATCTAGAGGTTTTTTGTAAATAATGAATGATAAGGAATGAATCTAATTGTTTTTCCTTCGGATGAAGGTATACCGCGAAAAACGAATGGGAAACTTACATGCCTCATGCTATACGAAAATAAAAAAATGAAGTATAAAAATCAAAACAAAATTTTTGAGAACATTAAATGAAATTTTGGTTCTAACTTCTTCAAAAATTTCAATCTATTCGAATTTCCTTGATAAGCGCATCTAAACGCTTTGATGATACTGACAATTATACATTTTTTGTTTTGATTTCCATACTCAGAATCATAGCAACTAATCGCTAATGCCTTTAAAGCAATTAGATGTACCTAAGAGGGAATTCAGATGGATTTGATTTTTATTTTTCTTCTCCATTTTCTCTCACACATACTTAGTATTCCATCATATCTTGGAAATTATTTGCATGTTTAGAATCTGAGTAACTGATCGACAATGTTATGAACGCGATCAGATATTGTAATAAGAGAAATTGAAATAGATTTGATTTCAAATGTCATTCGCATGTTTGGAGTGAGGCTTTTTAAAAACATATATATTTGATATTTAAAATAATTTAGACCGATTGCATTTCCAATAAAAGCAAATACAATCCTTTTTAATTAACAGCTTTGCGGTCAGTATTTCTGTCTGTTCACACTCACACTTAACCTACATGTAGATATCACAAATTTTGTGTACGCGATTTCTCAATTGTGAAATCAATTTCGTTGAAATTTTCAGTATAAATCTTGCATTGTTCGTTTTTGCATATATTTGAAAACTTTTATTCCAGTGCAAAGTTAGTATGAATCGTTTGAAAATCATGCAAATGGTGCATTTTTAAGATCTCACAATCTAAACATGTTTATTCGTGACGTAAATTATAGTATCGTTCCTTCCTGTAGACCCGGGTCTATTTCTCACTCTGGATGATTATCATTGTTATATTTTGATTTTACGGTGGTTTTTATCGTTATTTATGTTATATTTTGATTTTACGGTGGTTTTTATCGTTATTTATGTATTTCAATTGACAATTTCCCCCCACCTAATAAACAATAGCATCATATACATTATGCTTGCTACCACACCACTAGTACTAGTATATCACACATTTCAGTTTTCAAGAAATTAGGACCCGGCTTTGAAAATGCGGAAGCGCTGTAGGAATCACGTCTTTCCGTCCATTATCACTTTCGTTGTGATACGATAACATGGATGGTTTTCAACTAATATACAAACATAGATGACCATTAAAGGAAGACGTCAGACTCTATAAAGACGAAATGAGATATATAATGGGCCATTGTATGCCACCCGGTTATGTTTAAACATTAACATGTACAATTTATGCTATTTCTATATATCAACGAATAAACGAGGGCTCCTTCTAAATATTTCTGTTTTTTTAATCTTCGTGAATAAAACTAAAGCAATTGGAGTTAGAAAAGTTGCAAAGTTTTTGGAAATTTTTAACATTCATTATTTTTCTCGGTGATTTTTTTTCAAAAAGATGATTTAGGTATGAGCGCATGCCTGCTCAGGTTTAGTACTTCTATTGCAGAAAGATATTTTATGTACAAATTGATTATTCTAAAATTTTACCCGAGCAAGCATGCGCTCATTTTTCAAATGAAACATTTCTTCTGATGTACATGATCACGACTTACGACAACGCAAACGTGAGAAAATCCGGTAGCGTGTGTATCGCCGCCGTGGGAGAAAGGTTCTAATCACAGTACAATTCATTTCTAAACGTACTATATCTTTGTGGGGGTAAAATTCGATTATTATTCATCAAATGTAAAGATACTAGAACTTGTAACACAGTCTTTGCTTATTAGTGTTAAACACACATCACAGGACTATCTTATCTAAACTGTCTTTTCTTAAACCCTGTATTGGAAAGGAAAGTGTTCTGTTTCCAACTTAATATTACGACACAATCACTGCAATTAGTCTTGGTATCTTAAATGTTTTAAAAAGTAACAGCAGATAAAGAAATATAAGTTCTTCTTGCAGAGCTGAAGGGGACTATTAGTTTGCAGGCCGTCCGTCCGTCTGTCACAACTTTGTTATCCGGACATTTTTCATCATTACATGCTTTTATATAGGAAGCAGATTTATTTTACGTGATTCACTGAGTGTATGTTTACAAATCAAGTTTAAATTTCGTCAAAATTGAATGATTCTTACGAGATTTATTGGACTGGGTGCCGAACATAGTTTCCCAGACTAAGCTTTAACTTAGGAAACTGTTTGATATGTAGCCACCCTATGAGTTATTTTCACCATGCTTTAATTTTGGAAGTTAAAATTTGATATGTGATTACAGTACAAGTCAAGTTTCATCAGAGTGGATTGAGTTTTACTAGATTTATGGGACTTTGTGTCCAAAGTAGTTTTCCAGATGTTTTTCAAACACACAAGGTATCTAAACACAATGTGACGATAGAAACGTGGGTAGACTGTGATTCTGGAAGGCACTAAGCGAAAATGTCGATCTTTACATGCTTCATTGTTCAGAGTACTGGAGGTTTCACACAGCAATAGAAGTGGAGGCTGAGGATGCGAACGAAGCGTTGTATGACGATGAAGACATTGGGACTAGTAGGACACATCTATTGCTATACTTACAGAATGCTTGTTACACTTACAGCATCTTATATTTCATAAAGAGGTAGTTAATTCTGTTGTTGAACATGACAATGCAGATTTAGGAAAAGAACGTAATCTCTCTGTCATTATCAACATTTTAATAATGAATTCTGTGTTCTTTGCAATCCAATATATGGAATATCATAAGTTCTCGGTGGATTCGTTAACGAGTCAATTTTCTAATTGAATTTTATGAGAAAGCATGTTAAGGTACTTCATGTAGATTTTTAACACACTTCGGACGGAGTCGTGTAGAAAATGGAAAGCATTGTTTTGCTTTATGCAAAAAGAATTCTATCACTCTAAATAATGTTTTCAATCGTCTTTTCACCCAATTCGACTCAGACATTATATACACACACCATTTGTCTTTTCACTCATTTCGACTCAAAACATTATAGATACACACCATTTGCTTTGGGGCAGTAAAATTTGTCATTAGAAGTACACAACGTTTTTTCCGCTGTTCACAAATTTATAGATGAACCACGTAAATCCAAATAATTGTACTGTTTCCAATCTTCTTGATGTATATCAATAAAATGCATTTAAAAATCAATTTCAAAAAAGAAACTGTGGGAAAATAACAATCCTTTCTTAAAGTTCCATTTCCTATGGGTGTTTTGGAAAGTCTTATTGGAGTGCTTTTCTCTTGGTAAAAAAAAAAAACAACAACAAAAAACTTCA
This sequence comes from Ostrea edulis, assembly GCF_947568905.1. Taxonomy (NCBI): domain Eukaryota; kingdom Metazoa; phylum Mollusca; class Bivalvia; order Ostreida; family Ostreidae; genus Ostrea; species Ostrea edulis. The sequence continues at coordinate 48,879,016 of NC_079166.1, read as the reverse complement.
TAGATATGATGGGCGCAAAATCACTTCTTACATGAAACTAAAAATCCTGCGTGATATTCTTATATTTTAAAAATTGTAAGTCTTTGGTAATGTTGAAAAGTTTAAAAGTAATCATAGTATTCTAGAGCATACCTAAATCTTCAATACATATATTTTATTTTCCAAAAATTATAAGATATGGTTTAACACACAAGATTGCAGACCCGAATATATCAGTGATGTTCTGCTGCCTGACATAGTGGAAGATATTCAGATGAACAATCAACTGCAACCAGTTTTCCAATAGAGGCAGAGGTAGCCGCGCAGTAGGTGAGCTGATGAGAACTAGCGTAGAACATGTTTGCAGGCACTGATTGTAGAGACGATTCCCAGATCCAGTGGTTATTGTGGGCGGGGTCAATCGCATCTACGTATATCTCAGAGTGTCTCAGGGAGGTGTCATGCCCTACAAAAAAGTGAGCAAAACTGGTAAAAAAAATTTAGAATTATAAATTGTACAAGTGAATGAAATTTATGTCTTATGTGTTTATTTGTCAGACACAATGTATTTGATAATAAGTACACGGGGGAATATGAGATTCAATATCCACAGAAATGGCTTGTGGGATACAATATCAACAGAATTAGCTTGTGGGATACAATATCGATAGAAATGGCCTGTGAGATATAATATCAATAACAAGAGGTTCATGGGCCACATCGCTCACCTGAATCACCTTGACCTTGTTTCAGTCTTTAATTTTGACCACATATTGTGACCCAACCTAGCCCAAAAGGATAACTTATAACAAAACATGGAGAGGCCTCTACACCAATATAACGAACATGACCTTGATGTTCCGAAGAAGGTCAAGTTCACAATGTCATAGATCATGGTATGAGAAAAAAGGACTCGCCTTAAAATATTTATGTACCTAAATTACGAAACCTTTACCTTAAATATTTCAGGAGATATTAGATAGTTTTAGTTTTCTTTAAAGGTCAAACTCAAAGGTAAAAAGCTCAAATAAAAGTTTTGCCAAAACAAAATATATATACAAAATATGAAATGATTCAGGATATATAGAATAAGTTAGGTTTTCTTTAATGTAGGTGGAATTTCAAGGTCAAGGTCACAAGGTTAAAGACCTTGGTACCAAACATGTTTTGTCACAAGGATTGAATCAATGAAATATGAGAGCCCTATCACTCACTATTCAGTTATGGGTACGGTTAAAGTATTGCAATTTGGGTAAAACTCTAAGGTCAAGATCAAATATCATGCATGAAATGCAAGGCCTTATCATACGGAATCTATATGCAAATTAGGAAAGCCCTACCTTAAATAGTTCAGGAGATATTGAGTTAGTTTTCTTAAAAGTAGCTCATACTCCAAGGTCAAGGTAACAAGGTTTAAAACTTGGGCAAAAAATGTATTGTCACAAGGAATGTGCATAATATGAATTGTGAGAGCCCTGTCACTCACCATTCAAAAGTTTTGGACAAACAATATCCGGCTATATAGTCAAGGAGGTAAAAAATAACTTGAGTCCACACAACTCAGGAACATTTGCATATGATGTAGTGTGGCCTTGGCACTCTCGAAAAGAATTTGTTTAAATTCCATATGAAACTTGGACCTTGTATAGTTACTCCAACCTACCCTCGGTGCTCCCGAATATTGAACAAGCTTGAGTATGAACTACCTGAATATACTTCCATATCAATATGACTAATCATAGCTCTGTTGTCGTTGTAGAGATGGAGATATCTAATGATGTTTCTTTATATTTTCCCATGTAACACTTTGATCTCCTATTGTGTCCCCACCTTTCTTCTTAGGGCTATGATTGAACAAACATGAATATGCAATGCCTAGTTATGGCTGTATCTTAACATGAATAATCATGGTCCTGTTGTTCTTGAGAATAATAATCTATAATCTGCATGTAAAACTTTGATCCCCATTGTGGCCCCACCCTACACCCTGTGATCATTTTTTGAATAAACATGAATCTACTCTATGTCAGGAAGCTTTCTTATGTGAACAGGTAGTTATTTACCAAAATTGTAAATTTCATGATCCCATGTGTAGGGGTTTTAGTACCAGGGTGATACCAAAATTATCATATGATTATTGTTTTTATCATTTGAATGACCTCTTCTTTAATTTTGATGATACTGTATAAAAACTAAATACATATTTCGGAAAAGCAGAAAGGAATGTGCCAGAATTGTGAATTTCGAAAACCAAGGTTGTAACCTTAGGGTGGGTTCAAAATAGTCAAATAGTACTAACATACCATGTAGTATGTAAAGTCTTTTATCATATGAACACTTTCAGGGCATTTGTGTTTTACGAACACGTGTTGTTTTATACTACTGCTGAATATCAGAATTTAGCTTAAATACGCAGAACAGGAAAACTATTATAGATTGCATAGTCCTTAGAGCTAGTGAAAGTTTTAACTAATACCCAGGTGACCGATAAGAGATATGAGCCTCTTATCTTGATTATCGCCCTTTAAAGAGGACATGGGCTTTAATTTGAATAAGTTTACAACGCCTTCGACTGACATCGGACAATTTTTGACCTAACATGAGATCAACAGAAATAGCTTGTGAGATATTATATCAATAGAAATGACTTTTTAAATATTTTATCGATAAAAATGGTTAGTGAAGGTATGCTATCTATAGAAATGGTTTGTGAAGGTATGATATCGATATATTAAATGGGTTGTGAAGGTATGATATCAATAGAAATGGTTTGTGGAGGTATGATATCGATATATTAAATGGGTTGTGAAGGTATGATATCAATAGAAATGGTTTGTGAAGGTATGATATCGATATATTAAATGGGTTGGGAAGGTATGATATCAATAGAAATGGTTTGTGAAGGTGTGGTATCTATAGAAATAGTTTGTGAAGGTATTATATCTATAGAAACTAGATGCGCGGGAAAACACAATTAAATGATATTGCAGAGAGGAAGGACTTTTTAGATATGTGTTTGAATTGTTGCGCACATGAATTGAATGTCAATAAAACTTTATTATCAGGAAGTCACTTGGAACTCCAAATTAATGTTCCTTATGTAACATAAATGATCTCTCTCTGTAATGAAAATTAGATGATAATTTTACGAATGCAGTTGTAATCCGTCATGCCGATAGTTGACCAAAGACAAAATGAACGAGCATTCATAATTTCAAAATTTAAAACTCAGTATTGCGAATGTGTTTATAATGGTAGTTTTTGTCCAGTGCGACAATTCAAGGGCACAATCATAAATACGGGTCGTTTTTTCTCGTCAAACGCAATAATTGGAAACATAATACACTAGAGATGGTTTTGATGAAAATTTATGTCTCCCCAGCTCCCCAAATTAGAATGCTCCAAACGAAACCTCCTCCTTTCCTTAATGTACTACATGGTATGGAGGAGAAAGCATGAGCAGGAACATAGACATTATGAAATCCGATAATCACATTGGAGAAGTGTTCACAAACTATTTTACACCCTCCACCCCTCAGATCCACTATAACTTTAAGGACAACATTCGGATCCTCCTGTCCCTGCAATATGCACATCTGCAAATGGTATTGAAGTATTGTACAAAATTTAAAGTCTATCCGATAAGACATATAGGAGAAGAAGCGTTCAGAAGCTATCTTAACATATCCTCCAACGCTCTTAGATCCACTATAACTTTTAGGAAAATAATTGGATCCTCCTGTCCCGACAATATGCACATCGACAAATAGCAATGAAACATTGTACAAATTTCAAATCTATCCGATAAGCCATATAGGAGGAGAAGTGTTCACACTCTATTTTACATCATCCACCCCTCTTACATGTACATTCACTATAACTTTTAGGAAATAATTGGATCCTCCTGTCCCGACAATATACACATCACTAGAAAAGCTAGCTCACTAGCGAGGCAGTATAAGTTCCCTCTTATACTGTCCGCTACAATGGTTTGTGAAGGTATTCTATCTTTAGAAATGGTTTGTGAAGGTATGATAGCTATAGAAATGGTTTGTGAAGGTATGCTATGCAAGGTGAAGATAACGAACAGTGATCAATCTCATAACTCCTATAAGCAATACAAAATAGATAGTTGGGCAAACACGGACCCCTGGACACACCAGAGGTGGAATCAGGTGCCTAGGAGGAGTAAGCATCCCCTGTTGACCGATCACGACCGCCGTGAGCCCTATATCCTGACCAGGTAAACGGAGTTATCCGCAGTCAAAATCAGTGTGCCAAGAACGGTGTAACAATCGGTATGAAACACATCAGACAGCATTTGACCCAATGATAGGTTGTATTGACGAACTACATCGTTATAACGACCATAGAACTTGCGCAATGTTGACTTCAATCGTGACTGTTGAAACCCTGTACCATCAACTTATTTGTCAGTAGCTTACCTCGATTTAAAAACTGACTATACGCAGAACAAGCTCTTGCATATCGAATCAGTTGAGATATATAAACACCATATGCAGGTGATAATGGAATATTGCTACATAAATATGGGAATTTGACGATGGAGAAGCTGAAATCATCCCGTTTGTCATACAGTTGAGTTGTCAGTTTGCCGTTAATGTCTACTATCTATAGAAATGGTTTGTGAAGGTAAGATAGCTATAGAAATGGTTTGTGAAGGTATGATACAAATAGAAATGCATTAAGTTTTTGATTGGCTGATTGCGGTTTTCGCCGTTTTTGCAATACTTGTATTTCAGCCATCTTACGACGGCATACTACTAGTTAGTAGTAGTAGTAGTAATAATAGTAGTAGTTGTTGTAATAGTAGTAATAATAATAGTAGTAGCACTACTACTACTATTACTACAGCTACTATTACTACTACTACTATCGCTACTACTACATACTCAATTAACCGACTTACCATGGGAAGTAATGTGATGGGATATAACGGAATGAAGTACTCGTTCCATCACAAGGGAATTGGTGAATGTCGCTAAGTGCCCACACTGCGACTCGCAGTAATGCTGAAAAAAGAACAAGGAAGAGAAATATAGAAAAATTGTTTCTTTTATGGTAAACCAAAAGGATAGAATTAACTTTGTGAGATGCAGGAAATGTTATAAATGCAGACCTTTGCTTGTATCCAAGACATCTTTCTTGTTCCTACATGATAACATTGGTCATGGTATACGTATGCGTTTGAAAATGGACATCGGTTTGAGTAATAATGGCAAGCTGAAAATAAACAACTCTGGACTTTATATACGTACAATAATTCAAGCTGACAAGTTGTTTGAGTTCTCGTGTCAAATATAATCATAAAAGTAAACTATAGTTCACCCGGACGTGCTTTAGTTTGCCGGAATTGAACGAGTAATGTTGAAAATTACTAGCTATTCTTCCATACTAGTAGCCTGGTTTAAAGATGATGGACAACATGTTAAAATACATCTTTTGCAGATGGCCATATTTTTACTCCTAAATTAAACTAAATTTCGTTCGAATGCACTAGTTGACCATACAATGCGTAAAATAAACTTCCACTCTAGACTACCAAGGTTACAACCTTTTCATCGTATAATTATAAAAAACATGAAAAAGAAGAATTTGAAGCAATGACATCATAATGTTAAGCATGCTGCAGAGTTGGTCCTGGTTACCGTGTACATTCATTGTACTGCTGTAGGAATTTAGACGTGTCCAGTCCTGGTTACCGTGCGCATTCATTGTACTGCTGTAGGAATTTAGACGTGTCCAGTCCTGGTTACCGTGCACATTCATTGTACTGCTGTAGGAATTTAGACGTGTCCAGTCCTGGTTACCGTGCGCATTCATTGTACTGCTGTAGGAATTTAGACGTGTCCAGTTCTGGTTACCGCATGCACATTCATTGTACTGCTGTAGGAATTTAGACGTGTCCAGTTCTGGTTACCGTGCGCATTCATTGTACTGCTGTAGGAATTTAGACGTGTCCAGTCCTGGTTACCGTGCACATTCATTGTACTGCTGTAGGAATTTAGACGTGTCCAGTTCTGGTTACCGTGCACATTCATTGTACTGCTGTAGGAATTTAGACGTGTCCAGTCCTGGTTACCGTGCGCATTCATTGTACTGCTGTAGGAATTTAGACGTGTCCAGTTCTGGTTACCGCGTGCGCATTCATTGTACTGCTGTAGGAATTTAGACGTGTCCAGTTCTGGTTACCGCGTGCGCATTCATTGTACTGCTGTAGGAATTTAGACGTGTCCAGTTCTGGTTACCGCGTGCGCATTCATTGTACTGCTGTAGGAATTTAGACGTGTCCAGTTCTGGTTACCGCGTGCGCATTCATTGTACTGCTGTAGGAATTTAGACGTGTCCAGTTCTGGTTACCGCGTGCGCATTCATTGTACTGCTGTAGGAATTTAGACGTGTCCAGTTCTGGTTACCGCGTGCGCATTCATTGTACTGCTGTAGGAATTTAGACGTGTCCAATTCTTTCACAATTTCTTGTTTCTCATATAGATCTGTTGTAGATATGTTGTAGGTAGACTTTAAAGAGTCTCCTTTTTATATGGTTACTTACCCTCCCCTCCTCTTAACATGAATGCACACATTGTGCTTTACAGACATGCATGATGGTTAAACATTCACTTACGTTACAAAAAAATCACAATATTGAAATTCACGAACTGCAGTATTTAGTGTTAGTGTGTAATTTTGGTAACGTCAATTGCCTGTGACTGGTAACCTTATTGCGCTCATTGTACACAGTTTGTACACTTACTTTTGAGTGTTCTTATTGTACATTTTTGTGTACTTACTTTTGGGCGTTGTTGTGACCATTGTGGATATTGTAGGAAGAGGTGTTATTGCATACAAATTGTGTACTTAACCTTTCACAGCCACATTTGACCCGAGATATTAATGTCAACGGAGAAAGATAGCCTTTGGAAACATTGAAAAACCGGGATACATGTAGTATTGTTATCAAAAAGGCAGACAAAGGTTCAACTGTTGTTCTATTGGACAAAGACAAGTACTTGATCAACATCTCTCAGATGAACACTTTTACAAAAAGTTACGGTCTGACACCACCAAATAGGAATCTGCCAAGATCACCGAAATCCCTCAGAAAATGTACAAGGGTGAGATCAGTGATAACGTTTTGGAAGTGCTACATATGTCCTAACGACTATAGACTAGGACAGTTTTATTAACTACTATACTCAGTGCTATCTAAGATATGAGATATTTTCTGAATTCATTGATTTATATCTCCATCAGCATGTAAAATTTTTACCGTCATGCCTTTTGGGTGTTGTGGCTATGTGGATGATGTTATAACACTTATTATACATAGTCTGTGTACTTACTTTTGGGTGTTGTTGTGGCGATTGTTTGTTTACTTTCTTTTGGGTGTTGTTGTAGCTTTTGTTTGTTTACTTACTTTTGGGTGGTGTTGTGACTATTGTTTGTTTACTTACTTTTGGGTGTTGTTGTGGCTATTGTTTGTTTACTTACTTTTGGGTGTTGTTGTGGCTATTGTTTGTTTACTTACTTTTGGGTGTTGTCGTGGCTATTGTTTACTTACTTTTGGGTGTTGTTGTGGCTATTGTTTGTTTACTTTTGGATGTTGTTGTGGCTATTGTTTGTTTACTTTTGGGTGTTGTTGTGGCTATTGTTTGTATACTTACTTTTGGGTGTTGTCGTGGCTATTGTTTACTTACTTTTGGGTGTTGTCATGGCTATTGTTTGTTTACTTACTTTTGGGTGTTGTCGTGGCTATTGTTTACTTACTTTTGGGTGTTGTTGTGGCTATTGTTTGTTTACTTTTGGATGTTGTTGTGGCTATTGTTTGTTTACTTTTGGGTGTTGTTGTGGCTATTGTTTGTATACTTACTTTTGGGTGTTGTCGTGGCTATTGTTTACTTACTTTTGGGTGTTGTCATGGCTATTGTTTGTTTACTTACTTTTGGGTGTTGTTGTGGCTATTGTGGATGTTGTGGGGAGAAGTGTGGTTTCCGGGAGCAGTTGATGGTGATTACATAAATCTCCATGACAACATCCGCCTGTCAACGAGAGCTCAGGATTTCCACTGGCCCGTCTTCCAAATATAGAACTTGCTTGTGTATGCAAGTTGTCGCAGATCTAAAGTATTAAGATATCCATAAGGAGTAAATTACAATGGCATATATCGTTACATTACCCACTACTCGGCTGGTAATTAACATCCGCGTTACTGATTATTTGTACATTTTATAATGATATGTATGATTTTGAAATGAAACACGTGCAATGAATGAGTTTTGGGGGTTGGGAATTTCAATTTTAATCACATTTTGGGACGATTTCGGGCTAATGAAACATGGAATTTACGACGAAACGGGACCGTGGTAAACCCGCGGGGAAATTGACGGTATAGAATACTATAGCAAGCCCTTTTACTATTTATTCGAAAAATAAGATATCTCTTTAGATATCTCTTTAAAATGAGAAATATCTCTTAATTTAAGAGTAAGAAATATCTCTAAAAGTAAAAGAGATATATCTCTAAAAAGATATATCTCTTTCACTTAAAGAGATATCTTTTTCACTTAGAGATATATCTCTTTCACTTAGAGAGATATCTCTTTTAGTTTTAGAGATATCTCTTACACTTAAAGAGATATCTCTTTTACTTTAAGATATATCTCTTTCACTTTGAGAGATATATCTTTCACTTCGCGAGATATCTCTCATACTTTATGTGATATCTCTTTTACTCTGAGAGTTACATCCTTCACTTCAAGAGATATCTCTCTAAGAATTCCTAGAGACAATATTTTATTAGTTTGAATAATTAAGGAATTCTCCCTAAACCGGAAGCCCGTCAAAGTAAACCTTAACATGATGGCTGCAACCCCGGGGAAAATTTTGCGTTTACTGCACGTGAAGTGTATACAGGTAACAAAAATCAAACACAATAAATTGATAAAATATGTTAGTTAGACTGGATTTAACCTCTCGGTAACTTGATAATGTTACCCCAACCAACTCTTCAACCCTTTCCGCCATTTTTACACTAGAAGTATTTTGACTGGTTAAAAGATAGGGTTACATCATATTAATGGCGATGCAACAGGGAGAAGTCATTATGATCACCGGGGGGAAATTTAAAGAGATGATATCTCCTTTTGAAAATTTAAAGAGATATCTCTCTAACTTTTAAAAAGAGATATCTCTTTTTTCATTTATAGAGAGATATCTCTTTTTCTTAGAGATATATTTCTCTAGCTTTAAGAGATATCTCTCAAAGAGAAAGAAATATCTATCTAACGTAAAGAGATATCTCTTTTGTTTAAAGAAATATCTTTTTAGCTAAAGAGATATCTCTTTTGGTTGAAGAGATATCTCCCTAGCGTAAAAAGATATTTCTCTAACTTTCAGAGATATCTCTACAACCAATAGAGATATCTCTCTAGTGTAAAGAGATATCTCTTAATTAATAAGATATATTATTTTATGAATAAATAGTAAAAGAGTTTGCCATAGAATACAGATATTGCGTTGTTGTCCGCCTAATATTGAATTAAAAACAAAGAAACAACCTAAATCACACACACCCACATCGCTCACATGAGTCACTTTGGCCCATATCTAAAGATGTTCCATATATATTCGCATATAAAACTTTCGTCTCGATTGTGGCCCTGGGGGCCATAATTTTAACGACCTTGAATCTGCACTATGTCAGGAATCTTTCATGTAAATGTAAAATTCTTTGGCTCACTGGTTCTTGAGAAGATTTTAAAATATTTTACCTACATATTTGCATGAAAAACTTTAATCTCCTATTGTGGTCCCATCCTACCTGCGGGGGTCATGATTTGAACAAAATTGAATCCGTATTATGTCAGGAAGCTTTCATGTAAATTTGTACTTTCCTAGCCCAATGGTTCTTAAGAGCTTCAAAATTTTCAAAGCTTTTACCTATATATATTCACCTGTAAAACTTTGATCCCCTATGGTGCCCCCCCCCCCCCCCCCGGGGAGGGGGGGGGGGGGGTCGTGATTTCAACAAACTTGAATTTGCACGATGTCACGAGGCTTTCATGTAAATTTGTACTTTCCTAGCCCAGTGGTTCTTAAAAAGAAGATTTTAAGATTTCCCTTATATATTTGTATGTAAAATTTTGCTCCCCTATTGTGGCCCCATCCTACCCTCGGAGGTCATGATTTGAAAAATTTGAATCTGCACTATGTCAGGAAGTTTTCATATAAATTTCAACTCCTCTGGCTCAGTGGTTCTTGGGAAGATTTTTAAATGACCCCACCCTATTTTTGCATTTTGTGATTATCTCCTCTATGAAGGGGACATGACCCTTCATTTGAACAAACTTGAAAGCCCTTTAACCAAGGATGCTTTTGGCCAAGTTTGGTTGAAATTGGCTTATTGGGTCTGGAGAAGAAATCGAAAATGTGAAATGTTTACAGACAAACGGATAGACGACGGACAACAGGCGATCAGAAAAGCTCACTTGAGCTTTCAGCTCAGGTGAGCTAATAATAAGAAAAAACGTAACAAATAAAACTAGTTCATAATTTTTGAGTTGTAATATTATTTTGTTCATGAAAATGTTCAATGCAACTTTCAAAAGTTTATTAAATGAAGTGACAAATCGCATAACTGAAATAATTCTTTTAAATCTGTTTACGATGGAAACAAAATCCGGTAGGTTTTGATTTTATTTGCTTTTATAAGTGTATATGATCCAAATATTACTATGAACTGGTAGATAATACACTTTTTCAAAGTTCTGCTAGCTTTTTACCGCTTTGTGTCATACAACTAGTACCCAGTATTCCGTTTTGTACTAAGACCTAGAAAATGTAAAACATAACAAATTCAAGTCCATCTAGTAAAAAAAACAAACAAATGACAATAGCAATTGGTTTTTTAAGAGTCATTTTTTAAATAAATTCCTACTGAACATACTGATATGCAACATGACTTTGTTAGATACATGTTAAAATGTCGCAAACCTTACCATAATACTAGCTGAAACTTCCAGTTCTACATCATATCTAAATTTTTGTCAGTCTTAAATACAACTTATTCAGCTGTGAATTTTGTGGCATGTCTTTAAATTCTTGTTGTTTTACGCTTTTCACTTACGTAGAGACGTCACCAGATGGCTCTTACGACCGTAGCAGTAAGGGTTCTTTATCGTACCGAAGTCTAGATGATAATGGACCTCCGTTTCTTATGCCGAGCGCTTATAAGTGAAAAAAATCTTACAAAATAATTGAAACCATATATACCTACCCTCTGATGGACACAACCAAGTCGGTAGCCATGTTCTAGGTTGAAGTTTAACGTCTCTAGTGTGTAACAAACCTGTATAATTAAATGCAATTGTCACATACGTCTGATATAAATCAAAATAACCGTTTTAAGGCTAATTTCACATTCAGTTTACCATACGTACCTCTCCTGGGTCACAAACACGTGACTTAGTACAATTCTCGGTTGAAGAGATGTGTTCGCATTCATAACACTCACCTGTAAAGATCAACCAATGAAAAAGTATGTGTTGTATAGAACAACCAATGATAAGGTATGTACCGGTGTAGAACAACCAATGATAAAAAAGTATGTACTGTATAGAACAACCAATGATAAAGTATGTACTGTATAGAACAACCAATGATAAAGTATGTTCTGAATAGAACAACCAATGATAAAGTATGTGCTGAATAGAACAACCAATGATAAAGTATGTACTGAATAGAACAACCAATGATGAAGTATGTACTGAATAGAACAACCAATGATAAAGTATGTGCTGAATAGAACAACCAATGATGAAGTATGTACTGAATAGAACAACCAATGATAAAGTATGTGCCGAATAGAACAACCAATGATGAAGTATGTACTGAATAGAACAACCAATGATAAAGTATGTACTGTATAGAACAACCAATGATAAAGTATGTGCTGAATAGAACAACCAATGATAAAGTATGTACTGAATAGAACAACCAATGATAAAGTATGTTCTGAATAGAACAACCAATGATAAAGTATGTACTGTATAGAACAACCAATGATGAAGTATGTACTGAATAGAACAACCAATGATAAAGTATGTACTGTATAGAACAACCAATGATAAAGTATGTACTGTATAGAACAACCAATGATAAAGTAACAACCAATGATAAAGTAACAACCAATGATAAAGTAACAACCAATGATAAAGTGTGTGCTGTATAGAACAACCAATGATAAAGTATGTGCTGAATAGAACAACCAATGATAAAGTATGTGCTGAATAGAACAACCAATGATAAAGTATGTGCTGAATAGAACAACCAATGATAAATACATACTGTATAGAACATAAAACAATAATGAAACACGTGCATGTACTTAGTACATACAGCGAAATATATGAACGGTTTTCTACTCACTGCATCGTCCACACAGTCGGGGACATATCTGGTTCGCTATGCAGTCATTGTTACACATATGAGTATTGACGGTGAATAGCAAAGTACACGCTAGGTTGTCCGCGTCTGCACACACCGGGGAACTGCTCTGTCGTCTGACATCTTCAAATGGAAAATGTATTTTGCTGATTATGTTAAATGCAGGACTGACCACATACCGATTGCTGCCGCTATTATCTTTAAACACCAAAATGTGTCATAGTCTGCCATATTGAAATTTTGGAATTTATCTAGTGGCAATAAATTCAAAATCTATATTGTAATTTTTTTTACTTCCAACAAAAGTAACCAAAAGTTGTGTCAAATGAAAAAAGTTCAATGCTACATGTAGAAACAATTATCTTTATAGGAAATTATATCACATACGGTTGTGTTTTATGCGTTTTTATGTCGGTTGACTACTATGGTAGAATTAGACAAAACACACATTTTAAAGGAATAAGAAAGGTCATTTATTAAATACATAAATGACAAAGTAATAAGCCAAATAACTACGAAAGCCGGATAGGCTCACTTTTGAAGAGTAAAAAAAAAATCTAACTCGTTATAACGAGTTAGTATCTCGTTATAACGAGTTAATTATCTTGTTATAACGAGTTAGTATCTCGTTATAACGAGTTAGCTATCTCGTTATAACGAGTTAATTATCTCGTTACAACGAGTTAGTTATCTCGTTATAACGACTTAATTATTTCGTTATAACGAGTTAGTATCTCGTTATAACGAGTTAGTATCTCGTTATAACGAGATAACTAACTCGTTATAACGAGATAACTAACTCGTTATAACGAGATAATTAACTCGTTATAACGAGATAATTAACTCGTTATAACGAGATAATAAACTTGCAATAACAAGATATATTATGGAAACTTTGTAGGTCCTTCTCAAGATTGTTCCTGAAATCTAAGATTAGTTTTTTAACAAGTCGTTGCAATAATACCATTACATGTACTTAAAGAAATAAAAAAAAGAACCATTAAGAGAATCCGAAAATGTGTTCTTAATCTAGATTTTTCAGAGTAAAAAAACATATCAACTTTGTAAATGTTGGTAAAAATGCGTGTATGCTGTAAAAGTAAATCACCACAGTACCCTGTATATTAATTTACCGATGTTTGTAAGTAAATATATTACTTATCGGTTATACCTTTTTATGGTGATATAACATAAATAAATCCAATCTGCTGTTGACTTGGGTCTATTAAAAGCATGAATTTAAAGTACATGTAGTATTAATTTTCTTTGCAAGACAGATATGTCCTTCTACCTGCTCTATCTTCATGAAAAGGTGAAGATAACGAACAGTGATCAATCTCATAACTCCTATAAGGAATACAAATTTAAAAAATGGGCAAACACGGACCCCTGCATATACTAGAGGTGGGATCAGGTGCCTAGGAGGAGTAAGCACCCCCTGCCGACCGGTCACATCCGCCAAGAGCACTATATCTTGATCAGGTAAACGGAGTAATCCGTAGTCAGAATCCACGCGTCAAGAATAACCTAACAATTGGTATGAAACACATCAGACATCATTTGACCCATGAATGATTCTATTATTTATTGGTGGATTGATAATTCAAGCACGTAGAACTGTTTTCAAAGTGAGAGAAGTGGTAGGGGTAATCTTCTGAGAAGTTGACGTCACAATTGTCTATACATGTAATTCTTGACAAGCAAAATCAAATAAAAAAGAATGAAAATCCAAACTTTAAAATCCGGGATGGGGTGGGCGCAAGTGAAAGAACACCCACAATATTGTAATCAGAGGGGGTGGGGGCGGGGTTTAGCTAGTATTCGTCCTTTTCTACATGAGTTCAATTCATTATATCAATTGGTAGGACGTTCTTTACAGAGTAATTTCAACCACGGATTACTTGTTTACCTGATCATTAAAACATTGTTGTGACGTTAGTTCTTTGTCTTGACAGTACTTTATTTTTCATACTGTACTGAACATAGTCCAGTATTATTAAGAGCAGGCCAATATTATGAGAAGTACTGTTTTAGACAGAACAATATTTTAAGTAAGATACAAGACTCCGATGGTCTATTATGTCAGATACGGGACTGATCACTCGCCACTACGCGGATCGTACCAGTCCCGTATCTGACATGACAGACCATCGGAGTCTTGTATCTCTTACAGATATAGGGTTCACGGCTGCGTGAACGTCAACGTTCGTTACCTCTACTTGTTCAAGCCTACATCCTTAACACTCGATATACTTTGAAAAAACGAAATAAAAGGGAGAATAACCCAAACTATCTTACTTTGGATTGCAAAGAAAGTTTTTAATGTAGAAAATAACGGTAAATCAACGCTGTTAAAAGGGGGAAAGGGGACTTTAGTTCTTGTACTAACAAGCTTGCATAATATTTATAAATATATCTATATTCTCAAAAGAATCATCAGCATCTAGACTGGCTGATTTTTGCTCAAATATGAAATTAGCTCAAACATTTTGCCAAAGCATTGTTGTATTTACTCGACTTGTTATCAAAAGGACACAATTTACATTTATTCTTGACAAGGGAAAGTAGGTATTTTTGTTGAGTAGAAAAAAAATGAATCATCACATGTTAATTTGTTTGAAGCAATAACTAACATTTTCTTGTCATCTTTACGACAAATAAAATCTTGCACAATAGTCATTATGAAATAATCATAATTATGCAATTCAAATAATTTCTAATCAGTTTGTCGAAATTTTGGAAAGTACAGGCCCTCCATAAATATTAACTCGTTATAACGAGATACTTAACTCGTTATAACGAGATAACTAACTCGTTATAACGAGATAACTAACTCGTTATAACGAGATAATTAATTCGTTATAACGAGATACTAACTAACTCGTTATAACGAGATAATTAACTCGTTATAATGAGATATTTAACTCGTTATTACGAGATATTACGAGATATTAACTCATCATAACGAGATACTTAACTCATTATAACGAGATACTAACTCGTTATAACGAGATACTAACTCGTTATAACGAGATATCTAACTCGTTATAACGAGATACTAACTCGTTATAACAAGATACTTAACTCGTTATAACGAGATACTTAACTCGTTATAATGGGATACTAACTCTGTGGAATGGAACGAGATAATTAATTCGTTATAACGAGATACTAACTAACTCGTTATAATGAGATATTTAACTCGTTATTACGAGATATTAACTCATCATAACGAGATACTTAACTCATTATAACGAGATACTAACTCGTTATAACGAATACTAACTCGTTATAACGAGATATCTAACTCGTTATAACGAGATACTAACTCGTTATAACAAGATACTTAACTCGTTATAACGAGATACTTAACTCGTTATAATGGGATACTAACTCTGTGGAATGGAACTTTATGACGAAAGTTCTTAAAAAATTTAACTTTGGCGAAAACTTTCTCAAATGGGTCAACATACTATACAATAAACCTATATTTAGAATAAAAAATAAAAAATAATGGATGGATGTCCAAAACATGCAATATGCAGAGAGGTATAAGACAAGGATGTCCCATCTCTGCAATATTATTTCTTTTTGTTATAGAAATATTAGCGGTAAATATTAGATCGAATTCAAATATTAATGGATTTCAAAAACCAGGAATGACTAAAAATATTAAGATTATACAACATGCAGATGATTGTACTCTTCCTCTTAAAGATGAAACCTCTCTAGAACATTCTTTAAAAGTTATAACAAATTCAGCAATGTTTCGGGTATGTATTTTAATATGTCAAAAACAGAATGTATATTAACGGGTCCTCACAAATATCATTATAAACAAATTAGAAATGTTAACGTAAACAATGATAGCATAAAAACTCTTGGAATTTATATAGGACACAACAAAGAAATACGTTATAAAAACAATTGGACAAAAATTGTAGATGACTTAGAAAAACTGTTTGAATCATGGAAAAAAAGAAAACTAACCATTTTTGGTAAAGTTTGTGTCATCAATAGCCTAGCAATATCAAAGATTATATATGTTGGATCAGTTCTGAGCTTTCCAAATGAAGAAGTAATTAAGAAATTTCAAAGTCTGTTATATAACTATATATGGAACAAAAGAGATAGAATTAAAAGAAATACACAGATTGGAAATGTCCTAAAGGGGGGCATTGGAATTGTCGATGTATCTTTGAAATTAAAATCCATAAAAGTATCTTGGATAAACAGGATTTCAAGCGAGAGAAACTCTCTATTCTTTTTTGTAGATAGTTTGTGCAAAGAAAGAAACTTTGATTTTGAATATCTATGTAAAACAAATATAACGAAATCAAATGATTATCAAATAATGGAACATTTCCCTCTATTCTACAAGGAAATGCTTGTATTTTTCAACGAATGTAAAAAAAAAAAAAGAAAACAATTTTATCTGAATGCATTATTGAAAGAACTGTTGTGGTGTAATAAAAATTTTATGTACAAAAACAAGCCAATATTTTTTCATAATTGGCTGAGAAGCGGTTTTAAATATTTGAATGATATTGTAAATGAAAATGGCATAAAACCTTTGGAATGGTTTGATGACAAACTTATATGTAAAAAAAACTGGATGTGTGAATATATGATTATAAAAACAGTCATAACAAAAACCTTCAAAAGTTATGAATTTTCAAATATACGATACGAAAATATTTTTCATGGAAATACATCATACGATTTATTATGTAAAGGACATGTTAAAGTGTGTGATATCAATTCAAAGTTGATTTACGAAATTCTTTGCCATGAAAAATTTATACCTCCATTCCACCAAGCATATTACGGAAAGGTTTTTGAAATAACAAAAACGGCTTGGAAATCTATTTATGAACAAAATATTTTATCCATAAGAGACAGAAGTATATCAGAATTTAATTATAAATTGTTAAATAATCTATTGTGTAACAGAATTGCTGAAGAAATGGAAAATAGTAGAAAATGATTTTTGTGTCTTTTGCAGAGATGTTAAAGAAAACAATGAACATCTTATCTTAAAATGTAAAAACGTTTCTCATATATGGGACATTGTTAAACAAATTTTAAAATTTGATATATCGTGGGGAAAACAATTGTGATAGGATTTTACTATGACAACAATGAAAAGACACTCTTTTTGAATAGCATAATATCTCTTATTGCCTGTAAGATATACAAGTATAAAATGTACTGTAGATTAGATAACAAAGACGAAAAACCTCAAGAAATATGTAATCACATAAAAAGTAAATTGAATTTTTATACAGAAGCGTACACAAAAATTCAGGATAAAAAATATGCTAAAGTTATGAAAGCAATTAAAGACAAATTGTAATTTATACACCTTTGCAGGTATGACTTTTTATAATATGAAACCTCTGACAAATATCTGTATATGCACATTTTTAACTATGCTTCAATGTGAGTTTATTTTGAACAATTTGAATTGATTACAAACAACTATATTTCTATATCAAATAAAATTTTGTAATAAACCTTTTATATACTGGTATTTTGCAAGAAGTTCCCACTATGAGGAGGGGTCCTGTCCTCCTATAGTGCTGCCATGGGGGTTGTGATATGAACTTTTGAATTGTTAACACCGCATATGACAGTTTCAGGTTCTTTATGTACATTATTATATTGTTGTGTTGTTGGTTTTCCCGTAAAAATAACAACCTTTTTTGCCATAACATGTTAATAAATTTTGTTATATAACAGTATATTATATGTGTGTTTGTATGTATGCATATATGTTTGTTTTCTATATGTAGATATTATATGTATAAATTTATATATATATGTATATGTATGCCTATGCCTATATACATCTAATCCAAGGGGCCCCTGGCACCCTAGGTAAAGATTATAAGGGGGTCTCTGCGGAGACTTTACCCTGAAATAGTAATGTATTTTGGAATTAAAGACTGATATGTTAAAAAAACCCAAAAAAACTCGTTATAACGAGATACTAACTCGTTATAACGATATAATTAACTCGTTATAACGAGATATTAAATCGTTGTTACGAGATACTAACTCGTTATATATACCGAATCTCGGAGCAGTCCTTCATAATGCATGTCTTTCAGTTTCGGCCGGTTCTAACACTGCTGTTCACTTCAAATAAGTTACTTCACTAAATTAAACTAAATCTGTATCACTATTAATGCTGCATTACTTACCGTCAAAGTAACTTATTTGAAGTGAACAGCGGTGTCATCTAAGTGCACATTAATTGCTAGAACCGTCCGAAGCTGAAAGTAAATTATGAAGGACTGCTCTGAGATTCGGTGAAGGCGTCAGTCCAAATATTCAGCCAAGCCGAATCTCAGCGATATTAGCTGGCTACTTGCTCAATACACGATGTCCACTCACCTGTTGTTTATCTTATACAATTAGATATACATGTATTGTGTATATACATGTACATGTACTAGATGTATTCCGATGAGTTGTATAACTCAAGGACAATAAAGAATTGAATTGATAAAAAAAAATCTTTAAAATTGATTCCTGTAGTATTTCTGTTCAGACAAACGTTTTCCCCGACAATGGCATTGCAACCTATTTTATTCAATTACTCATGGATAATATCAGTTCTACAGTAATGAGAGTTGAACATTCACCTGGTTTAGTCGATTTGACTTTGGATTCTATCTCTCGTTTACTACCGCCATTGTGATTACACAGGTCTGATGTACAACAGGATGTTCCTGCTCGTTTGCTCATTGACCGCTTTCCATAGTGAGAACATACCTAAGGACGACAAAGAAAAAAATCTATAAAGCACTAATATCCATGTTCTGATTTAAAATTTCTAAATCTTTTTCGTACTTGTTTCAAGTTCGCATGATGTTTACAATTTTGCAGTGATGAATAGCGATTACGTAAATTAGCATACTGTGATATGATTATTATTGTTTGTATATTATTTACGTCCCATTCTAGATTTTTTAATTCATTTAATAGGTTAAATGTCACATATTTTGATATTGTGATACAGTGAATAGCGACTTCACGTACTGTCATATTGTAATTACATGTAGGGATTTATGAAATTGATGACTGTTCGTTATCTTTACCTTTCATGTATTCATACAGGGAGTAGATACTTCATGTGGTATGAATTTAAATGGGTATGTGAACCTGTATAGTTGAGCAGTTTTCAGTAATTATACTTACTGCAGAAGGAGCACATCCAAGCTTAAACACTTCTCTGAAATCGTTCGTGAAGGATGCTGCGGATATACATTGCTAGAATGGAATAATGCAAGAGAGTTATGAACCACAAAGCTCACTGGAGTCATCAGATACTCGTAAGTTTGGAATAGTAATCATAGTCTGACAATAAGTTATTAAGTGCAGTTGGACAACTCTCTCTCTCTCTCTTCAAATTGGTTGGGGGCGGGGTGGGACATGTCTTGTATAGGCTACTACATACATTTCATACATTATAATTAGCTAAAATGTATTATTTGATCATAGATGTAGGTTATGGGGGAAGGTATATTAATTTCGTGGCATTCTCGGATCGAATTAAAACTGTTTCAAACCTCGCTCGAGGTCGCATATGACGTCACACATAATTTCGGGTAAAATATCGAAGTAAATATGCATAGCTTTCAAATTCGAAAACTACGCAAACTGTTTCCCTTAAGGATGTATGCTACACCAGAGAAATTTGATGTAGATGAAAAGTGGAGGATATGTACAACAATATTTTGAAGTTGAAAATTTTTAAATCTACTTTATTTTGTCAAAAATACAGTTTTAATAGAAGGTAATCTGAAAAAAAAAATTAAAACCCCTGCTGGACTCGAACCTGCGACCTACAGTTCAGTAGTCGGTATTCTAACCTACTGAGCTACTCGACTAGGTATTCAAATAGAAAAGGAAAAGTCTAATATTGCTGATATCTATTTTTTCATCCATGTTTTTAAAGGAAGTCAGCCATTATGACGATGTAGAGTACTATCTTAAAACACATGTAAAGTAGTTTTAGGCATGAAATGAATGAATTTTGCTGTCGTTTAAGATGCACCATTGTACCCAGTTTGATGTCTGTCAAGCAAAGGGTTCTCAAGATATTGAGCGGACAGTATATTCCTATGTCCAGTTTGACCCTTGACCATGTAACTTCAAAATCAATAGGGATCATCAACTACTTAAGATGTACCAGTGTACCAAGTTTGATGTCTGTCAAGCAAAGGGTTCTCAAGATATTGAGCGGACATTATAGCCCTATGTCCAGAGTGGATTGATCCTTGACCTTTGACCTGAAAATCAATAGGGGTCGTCTTCTACTCATAACCAACCCACATATGAAATATCATTACGATCAAGTGAATGGTTCTCAAGATATTGAGCGGACAACATGTGGTCTTTAAGTGAAAGAGATATCTCTCAGAGTAAAAGAGATATCTCCCTAATTGAAAGAGACATCTCTTAAAGTATAAGAGATATCTCTCAAAGTGAAAGAGATATCTCTCAAAGTAAAAAATATATCTCTCAAAGTGAAAAAGATATCTCTTTAAGTATAAAATATATCTCTAAAAGTAAAAGAGATATCTCTCTAAATGAAAGAGATATATCTCTAAGTGAAAAAGATATCTCTTAAAATTAAGAGATATCTCTCATTTTAAAGATATATCTCTTCAAAATAAGAGATAACTCTTTAATTTAAAGGGAATTCTTAGAGAGATATCTCTTTAAGTGAAGGAGATATCTATCAAAGTAAAAGAGATATCTTTCAGAGTAAAATAGATATCTCTTTAAGTGAAAAAAATATATCAAAGTGAAAGAGATATCTCTCTAGAAGATAAGTGAAAGAGATAACTTTTAAAGTACAAGAGATATCTCTCTAAGTAAAAGAGATATCTCTTTAAGTGAAAGTGATATCTCTACAAGTGAAAGTGATATCTCTACAAGTGAAAGAGATATCTCTCTAAGTGAAAGAGATATATCTCTAAGTGAAAGAGATATCTCTCTAAGTGAAAGAAATGTTTCTCTAAGTGAAAGAGATATCTCTTTTTTAGAGAGAAATCTCTTTAAAATAAGAGATATGTCTTTGATTTAAGGGGAATTCTAAGATAGATATCTCTTTAAGTGAAGAAGATATCTCTCAAAGTAAAAGAGATATCTCTTAAAGTAAAATAGATATCTCTAAGTGAAAGAAATATCTCTCTAAGTGAAAGAGATATCTCTCTAAGTGAAAGAAATATCTCTCTAAGTGAAAGAGATATCTCCTTTTTAGATATGTATCTCTTGAAATTAAGAGATTTTTTCATTTTAAAGGGACATCTTTTTGAAATAAGAGATATCTCTTTTTACAGAGATATCTTATTTTTCGAATAAATAGTAAAAGGGATTGCCATATACTAGTAATCTTTAAATGTCTACTTCTTAGCTCCGAAAACTGTATGTGTAGTCACAAAGAGCAAGGGGCTTTTGCACAGTTGTGGTCCCTGGACTGAGTTTGTGACACAAGATGGGACTGAAAGGTTATTCAGTGAAAATGTGTTTAGTTTAAAAAAAAATAAAAGAAGAAAGAAACTTAGCTGAACATGTGGAAAAACTGGTTGCATAGCTAAAATGATCTTAGAGTGCTCTGCCAAAATTGTGACAATAAGGATCCCTGCGTGAGAGCTTCTGTCAGTGCAGTGATAAATAAGTCCGCATAGTAAATATTTTTTTTAAAATCTTCATTATTCAGGAACGTGCAGCAGACAAACTACTCCATAAATTTAATGACCTGGAGGTCTCTACCATTATGTGAAATCCATGGCCATTGGGTTCATGCCCCAGGGTGGGGCAAGATAGGTGATACATTGAAAATATGTTTTAAAATCTTTAAAAATATTTACACATATACCTCTAGCATAGAAATGATAGGTAAATTCTAGTGTGTACTTTTATAACAACAATAAATATACCCGGTAATACATGTAATAACAGTCTTACGTTCCTTAGTAAAAGTATTTATTATCTTAACATTTCACTATAAGGCCATCTTGCACTCCCAACACTGGAATTCGTTTCTCATCACCACTGATTAAAGAAAAACCCGCACCAATATGATATTCTAGATTTGTTTCAGTTGTATCCAGTGATTAAAGAAAAACCCGCACCAATATGATATTCTATATTTGTTTCAATTGTACCCAGTGATAACTTTACATCCTTGGACTTGGAAATATTTCATTTGAATGTGAGATGGGGCATTCGTATCATACCGACACATCTACTTTTTGATATTTTATACTAAACCCTTATATATGTTGCCACAACCTTAGCCCAAAGTCTATGTTGGAAGAAAACATTAATCTAAACTATAATGTCTGTATACCATTTTGACAAATTGTACCTGTGTGGTTCTTGAAAAGACATTGAGGATGATTGCATATTACAAATTATATCCATGTCTTTTAGTGATAAGAAGGCGTTTAAATATTTTTCCTTTGTACAACTATATGACACCCCGCCCGTATTGTGGTCTCCTCTTGACTACAATGGTCATGGTTTGAACAAACTAAACTCTACACTACAGGGAAGCTTTTACATTAGCATTGTCCATGGACTCTTGAAAAGTTTTTCATATGACCCCACTTTAATTGCGTAGACCCTGAGGTCCACGCAGAAAATATATACATTGTAAGTAAGGTTTGACTGGATGCTATGGGTAAAGTACAATGTTTCACCGGAGCCAATCGGCCTTTTTCGTCAAGTCGACAAATAACGAGGCTTTTTCTTCTTGACTGGACGGAAAAGACCGAACAATGTTCCGATTGCACCGGAACTTGATGACGCGACCTTTATTTATAGTTTGGAACCAAACAGGGTAACATACACCGGGGATGGTGCTTACACATACATGTTTATCGTAATCGGCAATGATGCATACACAAATTGTCAAGAGAATTAAAAAAAGTTCTTTATGATTA
This sequence comes from Ostrea edulis, assembly GCF_947568905.1. Lineage (NCBI taxonomy): Eukaryota > Metazoa > Mollusca > Bivalvia > Ostreida > Ostreidae > Ostrea > Ostrea edulis. Next base: position 48,855,608 of record NC_079166.1, on the reverse strand, counting down.
GTGAAAAACAGAATTTAGTGTTCTTGATAAACATGATTAATGTTTAAGAAATAATGGTTGCGTTTTTGTGTATGTTGCAGGATAACCTCCGAGGTCGAGAAATGTTGTTTTGAAATATAAAAGCTGAGGCGTTAGCGGAGGCTTTTATATTTCAAACATCATTTCGAGACCTTGCAACATACACGAAAACAAGAATTTTATTTCTATTCTACATACAGCCGATCGTTTTCCTATATAGTTACGAATTAGGTCAATGTGACGTCATGAGTTTCCGAAACGGCCTACCTTGTTTTTTGCAGTCGAACAAGGTGAGATGGTAGGGCAAGTATTTCATTTGCTTTGAATACAGTAAAAAAAAACTTTTCTGTACATAGACATGTTCACATGTACATCGCTCTCGGAATGCAGACGATTGGTTTATACCGAATGACAAATGTTCTTCAGTCATTTATGTTTTACAACATATATTGATTGATTTTTATGATTATAAAATTGAAGTATCAGTTATCGACTTTATTGTTGCATATCAAAACTCGAAGTGCAAGCGAGATTTGTGTCAATTTTCTCATAATCAGTTAAAACGTATGAAGGGATATCCGCGGCATTCCCTTGATCTTTGCAATAATCGTGGCAGAATATGGATTAAAACATAGTTACACGACGACATATTCACATCAGCGACACTCCTCAAAGGAAGCTATATCTTGAAATGGGCATTATTTGTGAGCATCAATATTTTGTTGTCAGATTTATATAACTGGATCAGGGTATTTTTACATCGTATGAAACTCGAACGTCCTTTTCTAGACCAGATTGTGTGCACTGTTGAATTTGAACTTAGCTATAACTCCAGATCACACACAAAGATTATTCTTAATTCTGGGGTTAAAGGTCAAAGCTACGAATACCCTAAGACATACATGTATAGCATTACAAGTCTAGCAATAAGACTTATAATGAAATATTTGCATGTTTCAAGTTTTAAAAACTGTTTTGAAATACATTTTATTTCAATCTAGAATATTAAGTTTCTGTCAGCAACACACGCTTATGGTCCTTTTGAACTTGCTTAACTATTTCCTAATTATTTTACTCTGGAGGGAAGAGTGACTCTCTATCAAATTAAATAAGTTTCAATCCTATACCCCTAAGTTTGGTTGAAAGTGGTCAAAACCGTGAAAATTTAAATGCACTTGACGGCAGATGACAATTTCTTTAATCAGAAAAAACTTACTCGAGCTGATATATGCTAAAACAGTTCCAGAGCTCTTGATTTGATTTTAAAATGCTAATGATAAAACCGGAAGTGAAATTGTAATTACATAGTCCTTGCTAGAACACTCTGTGGAGGAGTTGCATGTTTGTGAGGATTCGATGTCCGAGCAGGTATAGCATTTCAGGGCTGCAAACGTATAAAAAAAAAACGAACATAGAATTGCTGACACTCAGTCTTATAATAAGATTTGTTAAGATCTGGGCATGTTCTTGGATTCTCATTGGATTTATAATACTTCTGCAATGTGAGAACACTTTCTTTAATTATATACTGTGGTTTCATAAATTTTCGTTGGCGTCATATTCTAAGACTTTGACAAAAATACAGTTTTTCAATGGTGAATCTGAAATTTAAGGAAAGCTACTCTATGGTTGATCATTTGATGCCGGGGTTTTCCTCAACCATGAAAGTTTACAGATATTCAACGAAAACTGATGAAATCGCAGTACATGATTTTCTCAAATACACTGTTTCTAGTCAAGACATGTCCATTATTTTTCCAATTATTATGAAATACACACGACATTCTCCACAGTATCGCTTGCAGATGGAAGCGTAGCACGTGTCGTTACACATATCTGGCTTCGAGGCCGCTAAACGCTGGCACGCTGCCGTGTCCACGTCATCACAACCGAAACACGTCACAGTGAGACATACCAATCCTTGAAATTACAACAACATCATCAAGTCTTTCAGTTTTCAAAAATGGTAGCATATTTACATGACTCTTCTGAATGATTAATAAGTTTTAACTTCTTTGAAACTGACCACTGAGAAGAATTGAAATTAAAAATCCTGGTAGCAGTCTGTCTTCATTCCTTGACGAGAAGAAAAGCTTATTGCAATGGAATATCGCTATAATAATGACTACAATAAAACAGATACCAATGACTACATGTTTATGAAAACTATTACCAAATATCTTTTCATCTCTTCTTCAGGATATAAAAAAATTCGTAAAGTAAATGATTCACGTGAATCAATCAAATCCATTCAGATTTTGGGTGAAAAATATGTTGCAACAGAATGCCAATATTGATTACATAATCAAATTGTTTATCGTAAATCATCAAAATAGCCGTCATAAGCCAATTTCTGTCAAACAGAGCTAGAAAACATTGATAGTATTGTGTGTGACACAAACTTTACCGATATAAACGACCTTCCAAATGGCCACCATCTTAGATAGTTGTGAATGTTGGAATTCACGAATTTCAAGATAAGAATCAATGGAAGATTGAATACATTTACATATATCACAGTTATCTACGTAACACCACGTGTCGCCGTCAGTGTATTACAGAATTATCAACATTAATTTATCAAAAGGAATTATCTTTTAATTATCACCTCAGTTATAGAAGAGTTTCTTTAGACAATCGAGTTTTTGTCAGCCTAACTTGTTCGTTGTTTTATCATGCTGGGGATACGGTAACAGCAAAAAGCACATGGGTTCTTATTGTCATGCACATGGCCAGACTACTGTGCCATATATATATATATATATATATATATATATATATATATATATATATATAAGCTATCGCTGAGTTATATTATTTCATGATATATACATATTGATGCAAAATTTGAATGTCGAAATTGGCAATCATATTGGGAAAAAGAAACGGTATTAAAGAGCCTGAAACTAGAAAAAGAAATTCTTGGAAGGATGATATGATAAAGGAATTTATGACGTAAGATCAGCAATCATTAGAATTCGTTATGATTTCATGTTGAAATTAACTCAGCAGAATCTGGATTTTAAAGGATACTGTGGGGTCTATGGCACGACAAATGACTGAGCTCATGATCACAACGGTGTGTATTACAGGCCCGTAGGAAGCAATTTCACTTGGGGGGGGGGGGGGGGGGCACCACACCAAAGTAATTTACGACAAAAAAGTGATATCGACAAAACCATTAGTAAAAAGATAACTGCATAAATATGTGCAAGCAATGAGGTGTACGTCATGTACATAAATTTAATTATGTACATAGAATCTAATTAGTTTCCCAGAAAACCCCTCAACTTTAATTTTAAGTTTTGTTTATTTTTTTGTTTTTTTGGAAGGGGGTGTTAAGGATTTTTTTAAATCTTTTTTTTCCTTTATATCTTTATCATTTTGTTATCAATCATTTCTGAGTCATAAGGTATTTAGTACTCGGTAAACTTTCCAAAAATCGCCAGTCTGTGTTCACTTTTACTTACGAATTCCTCAACTATTTTTTCTGAATTCAGTTCATCAGTCTCATTTTTATGAACATGCAATAAAAGCAAATTGTTTATTCGTATTTGGCTCATTGTTGATCTCAGTGATGTTTTCAATCTTTTCAAGGCGCTGAATGAGCGCCGACTGGTAGCGTTAGTTGCAGGAAGTACCAAAATTAGTTTGAGAATTTTGAGGATCTCGGCAAACAGACTTTTTTCATTTGAATGTCTGAAAAATTCAACCACACTTGGTATATCTGGCGTAAAGTCTTTTGGCAAAACAGTCTTTAACATTATAAGCTGGCAGTGAAGATCCTTTGGCTTCAAATCTGTATCATATAGGGTCGTGACAAAATTGAATTCTTCTTCAAACGTTTAATTACGAGGTTTTCAAGATTAGCATAAGCTTTGTAACCTGGTTGGTCAAAAGTAGATTTTATGCCAGCTAAAAGCAGATCTAATGCCTCGTAGAAATCTTTCCTATACATATCTGCACACGATGAAAAAGTATGTGCTGCTGTTCCATCATCAAGTTTACGAGGAATTTTGCGTTCTCTAGGAAGAACAGGATCATCGATGTTCATCTGTTTTGCTTTTTCAACAACTTCCTCGTAAAACTGGGGGAAGATTGTCTCATCTTGGAGACTTTGCAAAACACTCATTGTCGTTGATGCCATTATTTTTAACATCACTCGCCGAGAGATTTGGAGCCTGCAGAGCCCTTGCCAAATTATCACTATAACGTAAAAGTTTTTCACTCAGTAACACCCAACGAAGAAATCAAACCTGCACATATAACCAGCCACTCCCCTAATTCTGTTTCTCATTTCTACCTCACGCACGTATTGGAGGCTTTCATCCCAAACATTTCTTAGAATTTACATCTTACATCCCTTAATAGAATCACTGCAAGCTAGGTTAAGAGCATGACCATAACAGTGTATGTAAAGGGCTCTGGGTTCAAGTGCATGAATTTGTGTTGCAACACCTGTCTTTGAACCAGCCATAAAAGCAGACAAGTCATAACACTGGCGTCGTACTTTGTTGATAGGCAGATTGAACCTCAAAAGGGCATCTTTAATTGCTAGGGTTATTGAATTAGCTCCAATGTCAGAAAGACAGTACATCCCTAATAAATCTTCATGAGCGGTAAAATTTTGATCAACCTATCGAATGCATAAAACAAGTTGCTCTTTGTTGAAAAGAATTCAGACGATTTGATAAAAGTAGCAATTTGTCGCAAAACCTGCAACCCCATCACCTGCAAAATTTCATTTTGTATATCTGGAGCAACATACTTATTTGTCTTGCGTTGTAGCCATTCCTGAAGCTGGGGATCGCGTTTAGCCTCTAGCATGAGAAGTTGATTAAAGTTTGAGTTTTTCTCGTCTTTGTCACCCCGAAGAGCAATTCCTTGTCGAGCAAGAAACTTCAAAATATTTGTGATTTTAAGCAAATTCTCTCTGTTAGACTTCTTCTCGACTTCGTGCGTCTTTGAAAGACATCCTCCTTTATCGTAAACTCCCTGTCCATTGCCTCTTTATGGCAATCACTTTTCTCGTGTGCGGCGAATTTTGTGGTTGCTTTTTTCCAGTTTTTAAAACCACTTGATATGAAAGCTTTTTCTTTCTTGTGACAACCGAGAGTCTTCTTCTGAAATGATTTTATGCAAGGAAAACACAATACAACATCTTTGATTTCTACATAATGTAACCAAGACCACCGATCAAACCAGGAGGCATTGAAAGATCTCATCTTTTTACCAAACTTTTTTGCTGGAAAGAAAATATTCCGTGGCTGATTTGGGGTACTACCGATCTCTGGTGTATGCCATTTTTCATGTACAACCTGGGCCTTTTGAACTGGTATTTCTGAGATATCATCTTCTGAAGAAGAAGAATCAATAAAGGAAGCAACCTTAACATGTTTGTCTGTTTCTTTGTTTGCAGTTTCCCCCAATTTACCTGTTTCAATAGACTCCTCATTTGTGCTAGACTCTAAGAGTGGGGAAGGACTATCTTGTGATTGTTTTGGTTCAAATGAGCGATGAGGTTCAGAATCCTCAAAGGATAACCTCGAACGCTTTGAAAGAGGTTCCTCATGCTTGTGAATACAGGCAACAAAATGATTAGGTGTCCAACCATCTATTTTTGTAGCAATTGTTTGAGTCCACATGATGTGGATAGCATCCTGATATTCTTTAGCATCAGCAAGGTCAAGAGGAACAATAAGCTGATTATGATCTTGTCTGTTTACACCAGGGTTTTGCACCTCGGGGAAAATCGACATGATTGGTTTCTGCAAAACGTTAGAAGCTACGAACATATGTAAAAGGCTTGAATAGTAACCGTTCTGGGTTGTTTTTATTGTTTCCTTTTGTAACGAAGCAATCAAATCACCAGTAATTAAACACTCTTCTGACAGGGAACTTTCAAAGACATATTGAAGTGAACTTTTGTGTAACGTGCAAGGGAGGTCACTGCCTGTGAACCCCCGCGGGCTCGTACCCGTGATAGAAACGGATAGCCCTGAGATGCTGCAATATGTACAATGCGCAGACTTAATCAGTTGTACTGCGCGTATATAGGATCCATTGACTGGTAGCGAACAAGTGCACTGGCAGGGAATTCCACACACCAGCGCACTTCCACAAGGACAAGCAGGGATGTCCGCACATCTGCCCTTGCGCAGTGATAGGCAGGGATGACTGCACACCTATCACTATATAAATAGCGGTTCTAATCAGAGACACTGGCAGGGATTTCCGCACACCAGAGCTCTTCCACAAGACAGGCAGAGATGTCCTCACACCTGATCTTGCGCAGCAACAAGCAGGGATGTCCACACACTTGTAGCTATGAGATGCCATATCCAGAGCAGGGTTTGACCACACACTCTGGCAATAATAAGCAGGGATGACCGCACACTTATTACTAAGACGTACAGTATAAGTAGGGAAGTCCGCACACTTATACGTACCTAACAGGATTTGTCGAGTTTTACTTCTAGAACCGTTCTCTCCGCACCCATCGTATAGAAGAATCCTATATATCCGCAGTACCATAATGATCCGTAGTGTATAATTACTTATAAATTAAAACAAAATACTAATCATACCCAAACTTACTAATCTTTATAGAATCTACCATAGAAACACACAATGATTATAATTGTATGTACTTTAATTCAAAACTAACCATCATGAAATATTTATTTGAGTATGTCTAATAAGCAATTAAAATGACAAGGGCAATAACTCTCGCAATAAAAATAACATAAGAAATACAGCTTTCCGCTTCATTTGTTTGTGGACATGGTCACAAAAGTGTTTTCATTCGTGTAGCGCTTCAGGGTTGAAACAAGTTCAAACACAATTCGTACCCTCATTTCCTTAAAATTGTCCTCATATCCAAACACAAAAAAAGAGAGAGTTCTGAATAAACAATTCCCATCACCATATATCTGAATCGGGATAAGCTCAGAAGGAGCATCATTTGGATAAAGCTCTGAGGAAACAGCATATTTTCGAATATTCGAAGTTGGGATATTAGGTATGCTTGTTGGAAGAGGATATTTCTTAAAAATTTGCCCTTTGAGTCTAACAAGAAAACTTAGTGCTCCCCATCCCTTTTTTCCTGCATTCCTTGCTTCTTCGTGCACTTTTTCGAAAAATGCCTTTCTTTCGTCCGTCTGGACATACATTGTGAAATATAATCAAAGTTAAAACTGTGCGGAAGGTTGATCTTACACTGATACGATAGTGTTTACTCTTGGACCAAGAATGAAACAGGTCTTTGACAGCCTGAGACTTTATAAGTTTTGAAACAGTTGTTACACGTCATGACCTACGTCACATTGGGGGTGTTACGTCACTGATAAATAGTACTTCACACATTGTCGGGTTTACCTTTACCATAAAAACTGTGATGATAAAAAAATCAACAATTCATCATATTAGCTTTACCAAAAGATTTTAAATATATACAAACGTTGAACTGGTATTAGGGCAGTTGGACATAGACATTTTTGTATCAGGACGAAGTTTCTATGAACAAGCTATTTAATGAATTATTAGACCTTGAAAGTCAGTCAAGGTCACACATATTAGATACCGTTTGATAAGTCGTCCCTTGCGAGATTTTTTCACTCGTATGAGTCGTCAACAAATACCGGTAAAGGACTTTAAACGACACTAGTGCCGGGCACTTGGCAAAGGAACAGTCACTACATATCATAGGTTTGACGCCAGATGCGGAGCTGGGAATGAGAACCGAATCATTACCTCATGAATACGACCTTTTGGATGATGCCCTAAGAAATGTTAAGGCATTAAGTGCTTTTCATAATATTTTTTTTATTTAAGCTAAAGGACAGTCACACTGACTGACTCTTGAGTCTCATTGAATTAAATGAACTTTCTGCTTAAAAATAATTATACATTACACTATATGTGAATTTTACTATATGAATTTTTTTTGTTTTGGAAAAATATTGGGGGAGGGGGCACGCCCGTGCCCCCCCCCCCCCCCGGTTCCTACGGCCATGTTATTATACACAACATTTGTAACAATTTAGTATTTGATAGAAAATGAACGGAAGAATAACTAGAGGGTCCTTTAAATCATAAAATTCCGAAGTCGATCAGGATACGTAGATGCCATTTCGGACACAGTGTTCTTTTTATGTCCCTTGGATCGAATATTGAGGAGGGAGAAGAAGCGTGTTTTTTCTAGAACTCCCCCCCCCCCCCCAGACTATCAGTAAAACTGATGGATGTTCCCCGAAATGCTTAATATGATGACTGACTTGCATAATGATCAATAACTGTTAAACTATTTTTGAAATGAAGTTTTCCTTTCCTGTAAGTAATAGTTATGGTATATATTTGGACGAAGGGCGGTGACAAGTGCGAATAACGAGTCTCCGCCCTTCGTCCAAATAAATCAAGATATACACCGAAATAAATATTCAAAAACGTACTTGTATCATGAAAGGTGAAGATAACGAACAGTGATCAATCTCATAACTCCTATAAGCTATACAAAATAGATAGTTGGGCAAACACGGACCCCTGGACAAACCAGAGGTGGGATCAGGTGCCTAGGAGGAGTAAGCATTCCCTGTCGACACCCGCCGCGAGCCCTATATCTTGATCAGGTAAACGGAGTTATCTGTAGTCAAAATCAGTCTGCCAAGAACGGTCTAACAATTGCTATGAAACACGTCAGACAGCATTTGACCTAATGATAGGTTGTATTGACGAACTAGATAGTTATAACGACCATATAATTTGCGAAATGCTGACTTCACCCGATACTGTTGAAACCCCGGTACCATAAACATGTTTGTCAGTAGATTGCTTCGATTTAAAAACTGACTATACGCAGAACAAGCCCTTGCGTATCGAATCAGTTGAGAGATATAAACTCCATATGGAGGTGATAATGGAATATTGCTACATAAATGTGGGAAGTTGACGATGTAGAAGCTGAAATCATCCCGTTTGTCATAAAGTTGAGTTGTTAGTTTGCCGTTAATATCTACTTTCAATAAAATATCTAAGTATGAAGCAGAAGTGGACGACTCTGTGGTGTCTTTTATTTCGAGCTCGCAGGGATATATCGAATCGACATATGAATGAAAGTTATTACTGTTGATAGATAAAACGTCGTCGATATATCTAAATGTCGAATTGAAGCTCTTGTATATCGAATCAGTTGAGATATATAAACACCATATACAGTTGAGTTGTCAGTTTGTCGTTAATGTCTACTTTCAATAAAATATCTAAGTATGAATCAGAAGTGGACGACTCTGTGGTGTCTTTTATTTCGAGTACACTGGGATATATTGAATCGACATATGAATGAAAAATATTATTGTTAATAGATAATACGTCGTCGATATATCGAACTGAAGGCCACAACAAGAGATTTTTTCTTCTTACGTAGAAGGTTTTGAATCAAACTAACAATTCAACTTTATTACAAACGGTATGATTTCAGCTTCTCCATCGTAAACTTCCCATATTTATGTAGCAATATTCCATTATCGCCTGCATATGGTGTTTATATCACTAAACTAATTCGATACGCAAGATCTTGTTCTGCTTATGGTCAGTTTTTAAATCGAAACAGGCTACCGACATACAAGTTGATGGTGCAGAGGTTGCAACAGTCTCGTTTAAAGTCAACCTTTCGCAAATTATATGGTCGTTTTAAGGATCTAGTTTGCTAATACGATATATCATTGGGTCAAATGCTGTCTGACGTGTTTCATACCGATTGTTAGACCGTTCTTGGCACACTGATTTTGACTGTAGATAACTCCGTTTACCTGATCAAGATATAGGGTTCACGGCGGGTTTGACCAGTCGACAGAGAATGCTTACTCCTCCTAGGCACCTGATCCCACCTCTGGTTTGTCCAGGGGTCCATGTTTGCCCAACTCTCTATATTTTGTATTGTTCATAGGAGTTTGATCACTATTCGTTATCTTCACCTTTCATCATTGGGTCAAATGTTGTGGTCTCGTGGTAGTCCGGGTTAGAATAGGTCCTCAGTACCACTTGCTTGTCATAAGAGCCGATTAAATGGGGTGGTCCTTTTAATGAGACCACAAAACCCGAGGTCCATGTCACAGCAGGTGTGGCACGATAATTATCCCCCTCTGCTCATAGGCCATAAGCGCCGAGCATAGGCCTAAATTTTGCAGCCTTTCACCGGCAATGGTGGCGTCTCCATATTCATGAGTGAAATATTCTCGAGAGGGAACTTAAACAATATTCAATCAATCAATCAATCAAATGCTGTTTGACTTGTTTCATAGCGATTGTTAGGGAGTTCTTGACATACTGATTTTTACTACGGATAACTCCGTTCACCTGATCAAGATATAGGGCTCATGGCGGGTGTGACCGGTCGACAGGGGATACTTACTCCTCCTTGGTACCTTATCCCACCTCTGGTATATCCAGGGGTCCGTGTTTGCCCAACCATCTATTTTGTATTGCTTATAGGAGTTATGAGATTGATCACTGTTCGTTATCTTCACCTTTCATTTCATTCATAATAGACATTTAAATCAATAGATAGAAGCATATTTATTTACGGTAAATTTTCCCTTAAAAAAACCATAATCCATAATTACATGGTATACTAAACTAAACGGCAAAATATTTTCAGGTAGCATAATTTAGTAAAAATGACATCCGCATTCACAGTAGACAACTTATAACTTTTCCACAAGTAATCACGACTGCCTGCCATTCAACCAGTTTACCAGTCCTGCTGCGAAGAAACTGATTGCATCCTCTTCCAAGGGCCACTTTATTTAAGATTTTAAGTACTTGTCCTACATCATACAGACCAAGCTTCAAAAGACCTGATAATCAGGGTGCTGATGGGACTGCAGGGTTTGTAACCTTTGCAGGAATTCTGAGAAGCATGGAACCAGACAATGACAAGATTTTCCAGTTTGAGGAGTACAAGGAACATTTACTTGCAGCAAAATTGTACTTAAAGACAAACCAAAGAGCTTATCTCAAGCATGAATGTAGAATAATTTCAAAGATGTAGAAGTGCATGTCAATAGAGAATTGTATGGTAATATATTTGCTTTATACTCTGATATCAGTGCATATGCATAGTGCAAATTGAAATTTAATAAGTTCTCATATTTATGTACCAATATTCCATTATCACCTGCATATGGTGTTTATATCTCTCAACTGATTCGATACGCAAGAGCTTGTTCTGCGTATAGTCAGTTTTTAAATCGAGGTAAGCTACTGACAAACAAGTTGATGGTACAGGGGTTTCAACAGTTTCGATTGAAGTCAGTATTTTGCAAACTCTATGGTCGTTTTAACGATCTAGTTCGTCAATACAACCTATCATTGGGTCTGACGTGTTTCATACCAATTGTTAGGCCGTTCTTAGCGCACTAATTTTGACTACGGATAACTCCGTTTACCTGATCAGGATATAGAGCTCACGTCGGGTGTGACCGGTCGACAGGGGATGCTTACTCCTCCTAGGCACCTGATCCCACCTCTGGTTTGTCCAGGGGTCCGTGTTTGCCCAATATCTATTTTGTAATGCTTATAGGAGTTATGAGATTGATCACTGTTCGTTATCTTCACCTTTCATATAGCGCCTTATATTAAACAAATTACTCTAAGGCGTTTTACAAAGGTAAGAAGATGAATAAAACAAAATTAAATGACATAAGATCTGTCTTTAATGGTTCTGACATGTCAGTAGAGAATCATTTTGTATGGTCATATATTTGAGTTATATTCTCATGTCAGTAGAAACATGAATGGTATTGTACAAATTAAATTTTCAAGTGTTGCTAGGGAAAATTGATTATTATGGTTATATGTGTAATCACAATGTTTTCAATGGCTCCGACATGTCATTAAAGAATTATATGTTGATATATTTGCTTTATATTCTCATTCCAATGCAACTGAACAGTACAATTTGAAGTTTTATGTTCGGGAAAATTGGTTGCTATTGTGATATATTTAAAACCTGATGTCTTCAGTGGATTCAACATATCAGTAGAAAATCATCAAGATTTAACCACTCGCGATTAAATTCAGTTATCAAAGGGAAATAGTATCTCATTTTGTTTTATTTTGCTGCATGTTCATGATTCTACCAAATTATCAAATTATTCAATTTTGTATCCACTCAATTTCACCAGTTTTCTTACATTAACAACATAAGGTAGTTCCCTGGTTATAGTGCTGCCCTCACCCGTTTTTGTCAGGCTATTAGCTTATCCTATGACGTCATATTGCACTGTCATCACTTCATCCAGAAAACTTCAATCTCCCTCTCATATCCCATTTTTAGGTCTGACGTTTTTGGTAGTAGTGTACTTAATGTTGTAAACTGGTTGATGATGATGTTCCTTGTTTTTCTCAACGTGCAATGCTACTTTGTTTTCTTTTGATTATTACAGGTCAGGGCGACTCCAAGTAGTTAGTTTCAAGGATAAATTCTCATTTCAGTGCAATCTACTCATACAACATGAAATGTTATGTGCGTTGCTAAGGAAAAATAAGTTACTATGGTGATATGATTTAGGTCTGATTTCTTCAATAGGTCTAAAATGTCAGTAAACTATTCTGAACCCTGATGATTTGTATTTATTTTTAGTGAATCACTTCAATGCATATATTGCACATATTCCTGTTTTAGTGTGTTGGAAATAGGCCTGAAAGAGTTGCCTAGCAACCATTACTGTGCGTTTCCGACTCTTTTGAAATTTTATTTTTAGTACACTTTATTGATTGTTTAGAAAATATGCATCAAAAGTTGGCACTTTTTGGATAACTAAAGGAATATGTACTCAAATGATAAATGTGAAAACAATGCCTATTCCAAAGTCCTCTACAGATATCATATAACAGTATTTCATTAGCATCGTGTACTTTTATCTTGAGGTAACCTTTGCCTCTCCTTAATAAATTATCACTATGTTTGAAAATTTGTTATTTTCATTTTTAAAAAAAATGTCTTTCTCCACTTTATAAAACCCTATACACTGGTTACTATGGAAACACAAACATTTCCTTTTCCACAGCAACCGTTGAGACACAGAATGTTTACTCTGCATGTCTTCATATATTATTATTATGAAGAGTGATGGGGAGTTCATTAAAATCCAAGATAATCAATGTGCCATCTTGCATGGTTCTTACACGGACTGCTTCTTAAATTAATAGATAGAGGCACAGTTATTTACTGTAATTTTTCTCAAAATATCACGTCTTCGTATCTTTGAAAAAGAATGGCAATGAATACATTTACTGATGACGTTTACTTTATTAGAGATCAAGTGATGCAATTTGGAAAATGACGTCAAACATGAAAAATGTTATTCATAAATTATATTATGGTTTCAACATTGGTTGGCAGGAGATACTTACTCCACCTAGGCACCTGATCCCACATCTGGAATGTCCAGAGGTCCGTGTTTGTCCAACTCTTTATTTTGTATTCTTTATAGGAATTATAAGATTGATCACTGTTTGTTATCTTCGCCTTGGCATTATGTAACTTACATAGTTAGTTTGGATTAGACTGTTACCCCCCCTCCCCTAAAGCAATGGATTTCTGCAACCTATGATACTGAAGCGGTTTGGGTAAAACTTGCACCTGTATGTTCATTTTCAAACCCCCTAAACAGTGACATCTCAATACAAACAACAACAATACCCTCCTTCTGATATAATTTACTGAACTCTAGTTTGGCACAAAGGATAATTTGTAGAAGTGCAGCTAACGCCATGTAATTTGTCGTGGTGGGCCACGGCGCAATTATACAAATGCAGTGTCTTGGAAGTGTCGAACATTGATGACGGAACAAACTCTAGGGTGGTTTCCCAGATAAACTGACCAGAGTGGGCGGGGTTTATAGCATCAACGTACACATCCGGTAAATTATGACGATGAATTGCAGGTAAATCTGAAGCATGAAGAAATTAGATTTTCAGTTGTCGAAATATTCAGGTATTTGATAGACATAATTTAAGCGTTTGTTTCTTTTATCGTGTATAGAAGTCCCAGTAATGGCCATTTACCTAGCTGATGATATTAAATGTATAACTGCGTTAAGTCACAGACTATGTATACACAGATATAGAAGAAGTAGTAATGGCATCATGGAATACATCAGCAAATGCCATTTAGGTTACTCCTTCGTATCATGATGCCAGAAATTAACAGAACACTTCATTACTACGAATGTGGGATAAGAAAATCCCTCTGAGGGGACAAGATGTTTTAGTATGTGACGAGGCTTTGCCGAGTCCTAGACAACGAATCTTTTTCCAGAGTTGGGATTTCACTAACCTACACTGTACATAAGTAAATATTGAGGAATTAATTTTCTCACATTTTATCCCCAGTTTAGTGCATTCATTCATGAGCGTTGAGAAAATTTAAAATCATTAAATTCCTCATTTGAACTTCAATACAAAATCTAATTAGACAGTCCGAAAATGAATTAATATTAATGTGTATACTAAAAATCCAAGATTGTCCTCCAAAAACCTATAAAATCAAATTTCGAAGAAAACAATACGATTTTCCACCATTTATAATAGCAATTCATGGAAATATGACGTCATATTCAATGATGAATAGAAATGTAAGACAAGAAAATTTCACATGGCTGTCTCACATTGGTATTGTCGGTCTCACGCTGGTAATTATTTGAGGAATTCCTATCCCTGTTAATGCGTCATAATATCAGAGATAAAATATACATGTAGGACTTGTCCCTATTAATGCGTCACGATATAAAAAATACAAGACATGTCCCTGTTAATGCGTCACGATATCAAAGATAAAATACCAGACTTGTCCCTATTAATGCGTCACGATATCAAAGATAAAATACCAGACTTGTCCCTGTTAATGTGTCACGATATAAAAAATACAGGACATGTCCTGTTAAAGCGTCATGATTTGAGAAATACATAACTTGTCCTTATTAATGCATCATGATTTCAGAGATAAAATACAGGATTTGCTCATGTTAATACATCATGATATTAGAGATAAAATACAGGATTTGCTCATGTTAATACATCATGATATCAGAGATAAAATACAGGATTTGCTCATGTTAATACATCATGACATCGGAGATAAAATACAGGATTTGCTCATGTTAATACATCATGATATCAGAGATAAAATACAGGATTTGCTCATGTTAATACATCATGATATCAGAGATAAAATACAGGATTTGCTTATGTTAATACATCATGATTTCAGAGATAAAATACAGGATTTGCTCATGTTAATACATCATGATTTCAGAGATAAAATACAGGATTTGCTCATGTTAATACATCATGATATCAGAGATAAGTTTCTGGACTTGTCATTGGTGGTTCAGTGGGAAGATCATTCGGTTCGTGACACGGAGGTCGCGAGTTCGAGCTCCGCATATTCCATGGCTCCTTCGCCATACATTCGACATTTGGAGGCACGAGTCGTATATCTATCAGCCGGGACCTTGAAAATCTGGGCTTCGTGTCGTGATAGGCGTTGCCATGGTGAAGATCACTCATTGCTACTAGCCTGACCACCAAAAATTTGTTACTTGACCTAAAGCTGTGACGTCTCTACACGAGTGAAACATTCTCGAATAGGACGTAAAAGAATATGCAGATAAACAAAAAACTTACGCTCTATATTATCATCATGACTAACGACACTCAAAGTATGTCTCAGATCCGTAACGTCACGGAAAACGGCTAAATGGCTGCAATGGGACTCACAAAATAGCTGAAATATTCAAAAAATTAGATACCTATTTAAATAATTGAGTCAATTCATAAGGCGAAAATCTATGTTTTCATGAGACTATTATACATGATTCAATGGCCCCAAAATGGGCGTCTGAGACTGTTTATTCAGTTTTCATGAACTGGCCTTTTTGCGTTAATACATGTATCAACATCTACGTGTACATCTGCCAGTGCATCCATGACAGGAGTGAGTGTAATAAACGGTTCAGTCAGTAAGTATTAACTGCACATTTTTTATTTAAATTCATGTCAGATGTTTTATGTGTTTTTCAAGCCGTGGGTAATAACATGACGTCACAATCCATTGAATCGTAACGGATACGTTCTAGGGAACAAACGTCATAATTTTCTTCTTTGTGAGTAATTCTACCATGGTTTTGCACAGATCAAAAGAATGCCGTGGTCATCATTTTGCGATACCTTCATACGTAATAACTGATTATGAGAAAATTGATACACATATCGCCACGCGCATGTCGATTTCACGTCGTCGATCTGACTAGACGTTGTGCATTGCTTTGAATTATATTAGACATACGCCATATTAAGTTGACCTCAACCGATTCTCCTATGGGGTTTATAGTCAGCTGTGTTTACGTGACACGGCAGAATAGAAATGATGTTCTTGTTTCATGGATTCCACCTCTGGTGTGTCCAGTATTCGTGTTTGTCCTACTCCTAATTTTGTATTCTTTGTGGGAATCATGAGATAGATCACTGTTCGTTATCTTCGCCTTTTCATCAATTACATTCGAAAAATAAACTATTACTTAAATTTAATCAAAATAAAATAAATGTTTACAGTCCTGTAAATCATAATAATGATATTTATTTGATAGAAGTAAGGAATATGGGTCCTCTGATTCACAAAATATTAAAATAAATAGTTTGACTTTCGTCTTCTGTTAATTTCATACCTTAGCTTCAAGCCATGTCATCATTGTGGCTCCCAGGAAGTAGCATTCCCCATTATACTTTGCGGCAGGAGAAAATGGACATCCATGAGTGGTTACACAGGCTTAACATAAAGTGAGTGAAACTTTGAGACCTTCGCTACAGACGACAAGAGATACAACACTAGTAATACATAGTAATTCCTAACCAACTATTCAATTCCATGTTCATTTATTATATTATTTGCAAAATTCATGAAGTGGCTACCAAAAAAAAAAAAAAAAAAAAAAAAAAAAACCACACCAAACAACAACAACAACAAACCTCACAGAATGTTCTCCAAAATTGTCACATTAATTTTGTAACCAACAAACTTTAAAACAAAATGATGAAAACGAAAACCAAATTTATGTTTGTATATAAGTAATATGAATTTAACGTATACATGTAGCATATAACGCATTCTCATGGTTTCTCAATTACATGCAAGTCCAAAATATGGGTGCAATTTGTATAAAGTTATATTGGAAGGGGTAATATATATCAAGTTTTGAACATCATAGACAATTTTCAAGCCCCTATTTTTTAAAGGAATTTTATGCTTTCATTTATTACAACTAAACTATATATTTATCAACCAATGTACATGAATGATGTATGGATGTCCATAAGAAACATTACCAGATGTATGGATGTCCATAAGAAATATTACCAGATGTATGGATGTCCATAAGAAATATTATCAGATGCGTGGATGTCATAAGAAATATTATCAGATGTATGGATGTCCATAAGAAATATTACCAGGTGCATGGAGAAAAGATTTCCTTAAATATAGGTGTGGTTGGTGATATACTGCATTATTAGATTCACGAATCACAAAAGTTAACAACTGTCAGCCCAATGCTTTGGACGACTAAACATAGGGTTAATGAGTTCGCTGATCCTTACATCGTGATGTGGTTGTGGATATGGTTGGCACAGTAGTCGGAGGTGGTTTTGTAGATATGGATGCTGGGGTCAGTTTGTGATGGTTACACAGGTCGCCATGACAACAACCCCCGGTCATCGATACCTCTATGTTGGACCTTCGTCCGAACACATTGCCTACTTGAGTTGAGATTTTATCACAAATCTTTAGAGATAAAAAGAGGCAGTGAGAGAGACAAGAAAGGATACAAGGATATGAAAAGTAGACAAGATAATATAAAATAACATTTAACATATAAGAGAATTCAATTTTTATGTAGAATTTGTTGGCATTAATGTTGTTGAGTTGACACACATTATTGACTATTGAAATGCATTGCTTTATTTAGTAAAACTACAAACCCGTTGCTTATTTCATACCTGTTGATGAACGCAACCCATTCTGTAACCATGTTCAAGATCAAAGTTCAAAGTTTCTAGAGTGAAACAAACCTGCAATGTATGATATTGAACATATAAGTCATATTTAATTTGCTCAAAAGATGCGATCTAACACTGGACACATTCAAATTTGAAACTTCGATTACCTCGCCAGCTTTGCATATTCTGGAATGATTGCAGCGTTCTGTTGTCATCACGTGGTCACAATCATAACACTCAGCTTTAATTATATGGGTATTCAATCATAAATTTATGTGAGGATGATGACACTTACATATATATGTTTTTTACTATAGTAGACGATATACCGGCATCATTGGATGCTTGTACTTGTAGTATGCTATTTTTGAACTGAAATCAAATGAGTGTGCATTTCGTAGGTAGTCAAAATTTCAATATAAGCTATTCACTGATACCACATGACAGAATTCTCATTTCATTTTAAATTAACATTTCGCTTCTCACGTTGATTTGTTGTAACATACAAACAAATAATGAGATTTTCTGTTGAGTTTAAAATATCAATGATTCAGGATTTTAAAAAGAATTCGCAAAAACGTCAGTAACCCACTACATCGCCCACAGAGTCGAGGACAGATAGCGTTGGCGACACAGTCATTCTGACAGATGTCTGTGTTGGAGGTGAACAGGAGAGTGCAGGCTAGATTATCTAAATCAGCACAGGTCGGCGACAACGTCTGTCGTCTGGTGACTACTGCAATAGGAGAACTGGTATTCAATAATGACAATGGCGATTAAACAGAATCTGTTTTGAAGCAGGAAACTTGACTATCTTTGTTTGAAAACTAAATTGCTCCCCCTGATTACCTGAATTTCGTTCGTTTTCCACCTTTGCTTGACGTTTAGATATGACTTGATTATTGCACATATCTGTTGAACAGCAATTTGTCCCACTGCAAACCTAAAGGAGGCAATATTTGACGCAGAAATGCATTACATGTAACCAATGGAAAATAAATTTCAATAATCACACATTTATTTACATTTTATGCTAACGACTAACAACTTACAAGTGTCTGTTAAGAACTTCATAATTAGAATTTCAAGTTACCGAAGATGGAGCGCATCCCAGTTTGTAAACAAGACGGAAGTCATCTGTATAAGACTTCACTGAGATACATTTCTGGAAGGAAAAGATCATCACTGTTATTTTGTGAAAATCTATTGGTCAGTCAAAAGAATCTAGCACACAAGTCTTTACATTTGTCACCCTATATCACGTGATGTAAAAGTACCAATTATTCCGTACGGCATTGTGTATATCACTACTGATCAGATATTGTTTAAGGAAGACGAATAAACTTAGTTCATACTGTCTAAATTGACTATGAAAACTTGCAGTTCAAAGTAACTGTACTCCTTCTAAACTCCTAGATCATATACATGTATACTCACGTGATCATTTGAAGGACACTCTGCCGAAATGTTGCAAGTCTCTGGTTTAACGATATCATGACATGTGTAGCACTTCAGGGCTAAAATGTAGAATATATTTTTGGATAGCATAAATTTTCAACACAGTGCAATTTCTCAAAGCTAACAAATACGGTGGACATCACAATCATTGAAATTCTTGGGTTATGTACATGTGGTTATTCAGAATTCCTCAGAAGCGTATTTAATAAATCTTATCTTATTGGAAAAAAAGCGAATGAACTTTTTTTTTCGGAATAGCGATAGCAGAAAAATATACATATGGAAAAAGTATTACAAAACCAAAGTTGCTCCTTTATATAATCAATTTTGAATTCAGTAACGCACTTCAGTATGTACCTTTCTTTACAATGTACCTGTATTTCATTGTCTATTGTCCACTCTGCTGGCCGAGAATCGCCCTTGTGAATATTGTACTCACTTCCGATAGAATGGCGAGTTTTGTACATAGTGCTTTCACTCTTTATCTAACCTGTACATTTTGACAAATTAGGTTTACTTTTCTTGCACATCGAAATTATGGGTCCTCAGCAAGTCTTAAATGCAATCCGATGTCAGATTAATGGAATTGGGAAGCAGGTATGTCATTGAGACTAACTGGTCAGCGAATGGTCAACCATCGGTAGATGTCAAAAATCGTGCAAGATCTGGAAACCCGTAAAAATCTGTTCGTGAGGATAATGCACTCAGAAGGATGGTTAGACAAAACGGTTTTACCAATAGCTCAGTTGTAAAATGGGAATGGTTGCCACATCGTTTGCTTTCAACGAGAACATTGCAGAATCGCTGGGTTGGACGAGAGCCGCTGTTTGCTACATACCACAGATGGACGAATGCTTGTATGGCGGCAACCTAGAACGGCATATGCTGACTTGTAGAGACGTTTGGTGATAGATCGGTTATGTTAGGGGACTGTTTCCTATGACTGTAACCTGGATCATATCATAGTTAGAGGTCAACCTTGATGTATAAAATTACCAAAGGGACATTCTTCTGCAAGCAAGCGTTCTGCCTCATTTTGACAATCGCCTTCTTCGACTGGGCCAATGTTCATTGATGGCAATGCCAAACCACATCGTGTTTGTTCTGTGCAGGATATGTTGCGTAGAGAGTAAGTTGTGAAACAACCATGGCCTGCTCAAAGTCCAGATTTGAACCCTAATGATCACATTTATGACACCATTGGTCGCCGAGTTCGTCAAAGGACACCGTCAATTCACACGGGCACTGCATCATGGGTGGCAGGCTCTACCACTTCAAATTCAATGTTTGGTAAGAGGTAAAAGAAAACGTCTTGGGTCCGTTATTCGTGTGAACAGGAATTACATTAGGAGTTACAATATGTTAACCTTATTTAACTCTATTTCATGCATGATAGACATTTGAAGCAATAGATATAGGCATAGCTATTTACTGTGACTTTTCCTCAAATACACGACTTCTTATCTTAAAAGAATGACAATACATTTACTGATAGCGGCCATTTACTGATCTATAGATCACGTGATGTTATCAAAACTTAATGTCAAACATGAAAACTGTTATTCATCTTATAGTGTGAAATTAATCATCATACTTAGGCAAAGAAAAGAAAATCTGGTTTTGCGATATATTTTTTCATGTGTATATATCATAATTCTATACTCACGACAGAGTCCGCAGTGCCGCTTGCAAATAGATGCTAGACAGGTATCATTGCACATATCTGGACGCGAAGAAGCCAGTCTGACACAGGCTGCAGAATCTAGATCATCACATGCTAAGATCCCAGTAACACACACACACGCTGCTATAATAGATACGTGGTACACTATAAAGAACGGGCCGGCAGAGAAGGTACAATGTACAGTGTACAAGTTTTAAGTCGTGTGTAGTTCACTCGCCTTACTTATTGTGGTACTCGAATTTTCTGTGGATATCAGTTTTCTTATTTAGAAGTACTGATTTACTTTGTGTCTACTATTTTGCTGATCTTCATTTTACATTAACGTGATCACAACTGCCTTCAAATAATGTGTACTCTCATACAAATCCAGTCCCGTCGGGATCCGGGTGAGAATAGATCCTCATTGCTTGTCGTAAGAGACGACTAAATGGGACTGTCTTTTGGATGAAACCACAAAAACCAAGGCCCCGTATCATTGCAGGTGTGGTACGATAAAACCCCTCCCTGCTCAAAGGCCGTAAGCGTCGAGCATAGGCCTAAATTTTTCAACCCTTCACCGGCAGTGGTGACGTCTCCATATGAGTGAAAAACTCTCGAGTGGGACGTTAAACAACATACAACCAACCAACCATACAAATCTAGAATACAGCCGTCAGAATCACATTTCGTAATAACAAATTAACAATCATCTTAAGAGTCAAAAGGTTAAAGCTAAAGATCTTAAAGTGAAATATTTACCAAATACTGTTATCCAAATCGGTGCCATATTTTCATAATATGAGACACAAAGTACACAAGTGGAGATAAGATAAAGTCTGAGTTAACCTATTGGTAGAGGCAAATGCGAGGGTTGTTCAGTAAAATCGTGAACAAGTTATCTAAATAAAAAAAAAAAGATCGACGCTGTGTTCTAAAATTTTCAAAACCATTCAGTACACTAGTCTTCAATATGCATAGCAAATTTCAGCAATAAAATATATGATTATGACATTTCCTGTTATATGTTGTATAGCCTCACGGCGCACCGATCTTATCGCCCGAGGATCTGTTCTGATAATTATGGTAAAAAAGGTGAATCAGTCTTAGAACGATCCAGGAATTTCACCGATGCATCATATTATAATTCTTGTATTTACGACCACCCAGTAAATTCAATCATGCTGGGAAGCGCTAGGTTTGCTCTTAAAGTTTTTGGTACTTTGACGTCCCTTCGAGAATTTTTCACTTATATTGAGACCTGACCAGCTGTCGAAAATGCCGAGCGTTTGGCGAAGGAGCAATTACCACCTACCGTATATTTTTGCGGTTCTTATCTGCAAAAAATGGACAACTGCAGAAAATACCCGCTATACGCTATGTTTACGTTTTATATGTAGGCTTGAGCAGGGCTCACGACCTCCCGGTTAAGGAGAACTCTCTACAACTGACTACCGGGACCGGTTTGAATGTAATTTGATTTTTATTTGCATTTGACAATTCGATCAGTAAAGGTTTTTTTTCTAATTTATTGTATTATGTATACAAGATCACATTTATTTTCTCAAACATACCCATAAGAACCATAATTTTTATGTATGATACATATACTTCACAATAGAGTTGTGTAAGCTGGTTTTTAAGATATGCCATTGTAAACCTACTTTAACCATTCGTGTTATGCTAAATGTTCACAGAATCTGGCTTGCGGATACGAAACATGTCCACTAGTTCAAAGTCTGGATTTCTTCCTAAAACATGAATGACACAAAATATATAAAAGCAAATTTATTGAAGATTTACTGTGGCTGGTAATTATAATTACAACTGAAACAAGTCACAGCTAACACAGTGTTAACGTACTACACATATTACAGACAAGTAGTTTGTTTCACCAGTCAGATAGCACATCACAATTTCACACAAAATACCATTACACTGGCGCACACAACATTCGAAGTGGGAGAGTGGATGATATTGCCGCAGTGTGAATCCGAACCAGGGGAGATAACCGGATACCGACATAACAATGTAAAACGGGCAAACCGGAGGTCCTGTGGTATGCAAAGGCACCGGAAGTCCAAATGTGTGGATGACATAAAGGGCTTGGAATGGTTTTGGACCTATCTGATGCCCCCGTTCCTCCGGGGGATTGCTGCTGGGTAATAGTTCTACATGTAGTACTTCCCTGTACTGTCCGAGGCACTCCAGACACAGTCTCCCCTCTGTTTAAGGAGTGATTGCATGGGTCATTGAATTTTGTGTGTGGATTTTTACATATTTTGTAGTTGACAGTGTTTGTAACTCATTATGAATGTATCATATATGGTTTTCATGGGAATTGTGACGCTACGGTTGTCAGAGTAACCCCTCTTGTTGACTTTCTGTAATAAATGGTACAGGTGTTTCAGATGGTGTTTAAAAATGATACAATAAGAATAAGTGATACAAATTTGATATCAAATTGAAGTTAACGCCTTGATTAATTTTTAATTTGTATTGATATATCCGTCTATTTTCATATGAAGTAGAAGCAGGGCTGCTTATGAGCAATTTCGCAATTTTTAGAAGGCAATTATTCACCAAAGCAGACATATTTTCACCCCCTGAGAAATAAATGACCGATGAATTTTTAAAAATTTTTAAATATGTTTTAACATATGTTAGTAGAATTTTTTCCCGAAAGTATCAATATTGGTTTTCAGGTTTACTGTGGTGCTATGAGCACTTTAGTTACCCCCTCCCCCTTCTTACATAAATGTTGCAGGTGATAATTACAATAAATATGCATCTTACATGTATTTATTATAACTCATATTAAAACTATAAAAATGTTTTGATGTTTATTATTGAATTTATTCCACATAGAATGATAGTACTCTAGCTTTGGGGATGTTTTTATTACTTTCTGTTTGGAATTACTTGTACATTATATTCATGCTTTGAAAGTGTACATGTATGTCAAAAACGCATTCGATGTAAACTGTGCATTGTGACGTCGAATTACCTGCAACGTGTTTATTTATTTTTTCTCCTTTCAAACCAAGCGATTATCAAACAACAAAACTTTCTTATTTTTTATATTATAAGAAATAACTGAACTAATTGAGAAAAAGATATTAACAGCAAGTTCTGCTTTTAAAAATACACAGTTTTGATTTCTCTTTTAACATCCACGTTACATAGTAGACTCCCTCGATTTCCTTAGTCTTAGCTGACGATCTCGAAGTAGACGATGGGAATATTTGTTTTAAATCTATGTATAGTGTACTTAGGAAAAATGTGATTAAAGTTTTAAATATTTTTTGCTCAAAATGACGCGTTTACATATCTCGTATTTCAACAGGGAGGGATCCCGTGGGGATCCGAGTTAGAATAGGTCCTCAGTACCCCCTTGCTTGTCGCAATAGACGACTAAATGGGGCGGTCCTTCGGATGAGACCGCAAAACCCGAGGTCCCGTGTCACGGCAGGTGTGGCACGATAAAGATCCCTCCCTGCTCAATTGCCATAAACGCCGAGCATAGGCCTAAATTTTGCAGCCCTTCACCGGCAGTGGTGACGTCTCCATATGAGTGAAATATTCTCGAGAGGGAC
Organism: Ostrea edulis; assembly: GCF_947568905.1. NCBI lineage: Eukaryota > Metazoa > Mollusca > Bivalvia > Ostreida > Ostreidae > Ostrea > Ostrea edulis. Next base: position 48,830,822 of record NC_079166.1, on the reverse strand, counting down.
GTTAAACAATATTCAATCAATCAACAGGAAGGGGGGTTATATGTATCATGGAGACTTAGGGCCTAAACTATGACTATTGTTTAAAAAATAATTAAAACATAATGATTTTTTCATTTGTATTTTTACTTGTATATTTCTAAACATATTTTCACTTTACCCTGTGTGTGGTTGTAGCTGACAGGTCTTTGTTTCCATCGTCTGTCATTATAACTGATGCTTAAACGCCAATCGGAACCCTCGCCCTTTACTTCATAAAAAGGAACGGAGTAAAGGGCGAGGTGTTCCGATTGGCTTAAACGCTTGACGTATTCCGGAATCGGAAACGAAAATAGTTTATTTTTAGATACTACAGGAATAAACCACGTGATGCCTTGCAATCACTACCTTAAAAGAGGTGGAGAGAGAAACCAAGCCCTGCTGAGGCTAGTAATTCTCCAATCCATATTTTACTTTGTATCGTAGACACATTTACTGACTTAGATTGGCGACCAACTTCGCAAACTGACAGCCCTCCGTCGTAAAAGACAGATGGGGGAGGAACAACAGGCCAGAAGAGATCCAAATATTCCTTTATCTCCCCTGGTCCGCAGCACACCGACAATGCGACAGAGAAAGTGGTAAGAGGAATGGCAAGGTTTTGGCTGCTGGTCTCTATGTTGATGATGCCGGAAAGGAAGTACAAGGATGATGATATTAGGTAACTTGATATGGGATTGGCTGCTCGAACATTAAGTCGTACTTTACCGAATTCTTGTATTGGTATTATGTGAAAAGGATTGCCTGTATGACAAAGAATACCTATATGAAATCGTAAATCAAAAGTGATTATTTTAATATGAGAATAAAATACCGGTTTGGACAAATTATACTGTTCTGATGAAATGTTGATAAGATATGCTGACTCATTCAATTTTCCCATGTTATTTATTAATGAAACATGGATTGAAAAATGATAGGACCCTTTAACTTTACCACAATGCACATAATAAATCCTGGTTTTGCATATTATTCTTTGATTTCAGCAACGCAATCATATTATAGAAACTGCAATCACATAAAATTCTAAATATCTATAATCAATGAAAAATATTTTTCAATATCAACAAAAGGATAAAAAAAATTCAATTATGTATTTCGTGAAATCTATAAATCTGCATTTCTTACAAATATAAACCTTGGTAGGATAGTATCATATTAAATATAAACCTTGGTAGGATAGTATCATATTAAATATAAACCTTGGTAGGATAGTATCATATTAAATATAAACCTTGGTAGGATAGTATCATATTAAATATAAACCTTGGTAGGATAGTATCATATTAAATATAAACCTTGGTAGGATAGTATCATATTAAATATCTTAAAATTTATTTCATTTTCTCGAATTCTGTGTTGCATCTCAAAACATCTTAAAAGTACACGTTTTCCTAAATAATACTTCGTTGTTTGAAAATTGTATTGATTTTCAGTTGTGTTTTATGGACTTAGCAATACATAATGTATTTCATTTCCCCGAAAGGTTCTCTGTTGCAACTCATTAAATATCTTATACACAGTTGGGTTTAATTTTCTGAAGAGTGTATCGCATTGTTTCAAAATATCTTCTGTTGGAAAGTAGCTTGTATTCTCAAAATATCTTCTGTTGGAGTGTAACTTGTATTCTCAAAATATCCTCTGTTGGAGTGTAACTTGTATTCTCAAAATATCCTCTGTTGGAGTGTAACTTGTATTCTCAAAATATCCTCTGTTGGAGTGTAACTTGCATTCTCAAAATATCCTCTGTTGGAGTGTAACTTGTATTCTCAAAATATCCTCTGTTGGAGTGTAACTTGTATTCTCAAAGGATTCTCAGTTGTGTCTCACAAGAGTGTATCTCATTTTCTCCCAAGATTCTACTACGCGTCTCATAAAATTATAGATTACATCTCATTTTCTCTCAAGATTTGTTCATGCGTCTCATAAAATTCTAATGACTCGCTAATCTTATTTTCTCCACCAATTCTCTGTTGCGTCTCCTAAAACTCTAAAGACTGTATCTTATTTTCTCTCAAGATTATCTGTTGCATATCATAAAGTTCTAAACAGGGTATCTCATTTTCTCTCAAGATCTTTAATGCAGGAGCAGGCACTCGATCTGCCCTTTGATCCACCTTCGGCAGACAGAGTCCTATCTCCCACAGACGGGCTACATTGATAACATCTTTCATTGCTGCCAGTAGCAGTGTGTCTGTATGTTTTGGTCTATCACGTGACTCGATGCCAAAACTTACTCATAAGTATATATATGGTTAAGATCGAGTGATTTCCGATATCTTCCTGTCGTCTGCAATCATTTAAAAGTCAGTCCTATATCTACACCAAACTGAATTGCCGTAACGTCATCAAACATCGACATTTTCCTCCGTCCTGTTTAACAGTTTTCAAATGCACGATAAACCGCAAAAATGTATTGCAATTCTCAAAATGACGCCATAATAGATAGTGGCATGAAATAAATTTGAACATAAACTCATTTGAATTATTTAAGCCTTTTTTTTTTTTGAAATATTACTACCGTATTCCGTGCATCTTGTCGAAATGCGCATCTGGTGCACCAAATTGGTATCGTACAAGTTTTACATCTTCGCTAGTATTCTGTGCTCAAACCCTGCGCATTTTCGAGTGTAAACAAAATTCTTATTATACCACCACCACCCCACCCCCCGCAACAAAGTTGTGGGGGGATACTGGAATCGGGTTGTCCGTCTGTAGACGCAATGGTTTCCGGGCTCTAAAGCGTTACCCTTTCCACCTACAGTCACCATATCATATATATGGACTACCCATGGGATGAAGATGTTCCCTATCGATTTTGGAATCAAAAGGTCAAAGGTCAAGTGCACTCCTAGAGAAGAGTTTGTTATGCCCTTTCCTTTTTACATTCATGTAATTTATACCTATTAACAACACCCTTTGGGAGATTGGGGTAAGCAGGGTTATTCTTAGTGGACATTGATCACAGTACCTCTTGTTTATGTTCATATTCTATCCCCCTATGAATAATAAAACATAATAGATGGACACTTGCTGAAAAATGCAGCTTATTGCGTGCTTTATTTGTCATAAAAAAGCATTGTCCTCGATTTTACAACCTCATACATATATGTAGCACGAAGCACAAAATTATTGAAATATGACTTGCATATTCCCTGATGAATTTTATTGAGATCGTAAAACTGAAATGACACCCCTCGTTAAGATGAACTAAAATGATAGTTTTAGTTGTAAAGAAATCCTTCAGTATATTGCTTTGTTTATTACATTGACTGTTTGATTCTAATCCGTTCTTTATACTCGGTATGGTGGTTCAGATGAGTTGTTGTAAAGATATATTCTATTTTTCCGTTGAGGTTGTCTGCGCGTCAATTGGTAATAAATGCATAGGATGGTTGTTTTGTATATGCTAATTAGAATCGGAAGATATTTGAAAACGTTCTTTTTTCAATTGACTATTATGCGTCGAATCTGATTGGTTGAAGTTTTTGTACTATCCGAGTAAACCAAAAATGCGCTATGACGTCAGGATATATTTGTAACGTTGTTTTGGAAATTTTTAACGTCGCACAACAAAATCAATTACACCCGTTAAGAGAATTTTCGAATGATCGAAGTATCAAACAAAAATTTGGGCCAAAAACTGCATCAATGCGCGTTGCGTAATTTTTGTGGGATTGATGATAACACAGGGCTTCTCATTGGTTGAATTTTTTGTGCTCATTGATACAGTTTGTGGCCAACTTAGCTCCACCCTGGGACATGAACCCTGAACCCATCATCATAGATTTCACAGTTTTGGTAAATGGCTCATAATGTCACTAAAATTGACTGCTTGATGTCCAGAAGTAAAGATTTTCTTAGCTATTATGCATTTTCAAAATATTACCAACTTAGTCCCACTCTAGTGACTGAATTCAGTACCCAGAGGTCATGGATTCCACGTTTAGGGTATTGGGCTCAATGCAGATGTAAGATATTATGCATTTTCATTATATGACCAACTTAGCCCCACCTTGGAGCTTGAACCTTGGGGCCATGACTTTCACCATCCTTTTAAAGGTTTCATTACTTATCATAGTCATGCAAACATTTGACTGTCCAAGAGTAAAGGGGAAGAGTTTTGAAGATTGCATTAGTTTGATGGTTTTAGGGAGGCAGACACCACAAAATTCACACTTTTTGTTTCCATAGATGCTATACATCAAAACTAGATAGATCAAGAGAAGCAGCAGAAAATGTTCAAACATTTACGACAGACGCACTACACACGGAAAAAAGAAAGCAATAGGTCACCTGAGAGTTCGTGCTACCTAAAAAAAAAAAACACCATCCGATACAGTTTCACATAATGTCTAATATCGTCAATTTTACTTCTGTAATGTGAAAAATTACGTAATTTGCCGATTTCAAAAATTGTTTCCTTTTAAAAAGAAAGCAGCTCCGGACACTTATCATTTAAGTGTACTGGACAGTTAATTATATGGGATCAAGATCATAAATAACCAGAAAATATTGTTCACTGGGGGGGCAAAAATATTTTCAATTACAAATAAGCCATTGTCCCATATTATTTTAGGGATAAAATGTCTTTGTTCCAATCTTATTTTCATGCAAAAAGTTTATATTCCATGAATATATCATTACTAACGTCGTTGCAAGCAAATGATCTCAACATTGCCTAGTCATATATAAAGTTATAGTTATTAGTATCATCAGTATTATAAAACGAGGACAAACGAAATGAATGTCCCATTCTAACTATCCACCCCCCAAAAAAATGCTATTGTTTCAAGCATTTTATTTACGAATCGTGCCAAAATGTGCATCTTGCAAATGCAAGTTTTTTTTCTCAAAATACACGTGGTCTATCGAGAAGACACAGCGCGTAATGAGAAGAGTCACATTCCACTGGCCTGATATGGGAGCGCAGGAAATAATAATTAGTCACAGCACAGTGATGATGATGAGGGTTGGTCTGGTTCTGGTATACATCGTGTGAAATCCTCTCCTGTGTTGTCTCCCAAATCCAGTGCCTTCTGGGGTCGTAAACAGCGTCGATAAAAACACCATGAGGACCATAGACTACAGTAAGAACTCAAATAGAAATAACGGATATGACGTACAGGATCAATACGAGACTGCCGTTACAGTATGTAGTGTGTTAAGCTTACGTGTATCATAGATGAAACGTCGTCCTGTGGAATGATGAAGAAAATGCTGATAAATTTCTCTCTCTATTACACGAAGTTCAGCTGAAGATTGAAACCTCGCCAGGTTAGCACAGCGAGACTGACAAAAAGACTGAAAAACATGAAATGGTATAGACTGTATAATCTGTAGCAGTGCCCCGATCCATCAATATGATTGTGCTGAACACACTTGCGGTATCAAGATACCTCTGCTCTTGTCACTGTAGACAGCCGCAACTCCATCAAGTCTAGCATGTAATGTTTATATTAATAATATTTCTGGAATTCATATATTTACGCATTAAACTTTGGGCGCTTTTATCTTTTGAAAAAATTAACAGCATTTTGTAACTGTGATCTATGTATGCTATATTACTTTTATTACCTTTGCATCATTTCTGGTAAATGTAACATTGGAGACAAAGAAACAGTCCTGGTTGTAGGTGTGCGCATTAGGAGGACAGTGGCAGACTGCAATCAGATTAACCAGCACACAAAGGAGATGATGAATTTATGATTTGTTTTTACTTTTAAAACGTGTAATGAAGGAATTAATTGCTATTTTATGGTACCCTGTACATAGAACACGACCTATAGAGAAAGTAATTCACATTTTGATATTTACAAAGTCCTCATATTGACAACATTTATGCATTTTAAATTTCGAAAATGTATTGTCTGGACTTAATGTTCATTAAGACCGGAGATGTTTCCTCCAAATTCTAATGCAGATAAATTGATTGAAAAAGTTATCAACTTTCCCTACATTATTTGCCTGAAAACATTTCCATTTAAACTAAGATAGTAAAGATGACTTAGTGAGGCAATACCCTAAATACGTTTGTTGATGATGCAAGAAACTCTTGCGCATGAGCTCTATTGCGATCAAATACTGCTGGTTAGAATAAGGAATGTCGGATATCCTTATAAATACATACGAAAAGTTAACAGTATATACTCTATCGAGTGGACAACATTTTTCGAAACATCGGACCATAGAGCTTGTTGAAAGTAAAGAGGTATAGCGCATTTGCTGACGATACGGCCGACTCAGAAATCTAAATGGAAAACACCGGTTTCCAATAATAGACTGGCGTGTTATATTTAAATATAAGGCCAACGTTTTTGATGTTTTATTAACCAAGATAAATAACTGCCGCAGTTTAGCATTACTGACATTTATATATGAGTCTTTCTTAATAAACCATTTCCCTATTTGGAATGATGAACAGTACAATATTTTCATAGACCTGTGCATTCATATTACACAACAACCCTTTTACATATGGCATTACTTAACTCACTGTTCTGACATGACTGCAGCGCCTTTAATAGATGTCATCAGTTCATTTGCCTTTGGTTGATAATTCGAGTGTTTATCTTTGCCTAAATATCATATGACAGTTGCTACATGAGTTTTTATTTTTTTTTTTTTTTTTTTTGAGAAGTCAAACTGTATAACAGTTCTTTTCCTCCCTTGACTTATTTTTACTTATTACATACTGTGCATTTGTGTCCTTTTTCTTGTAGTATTTGTTTAGCTTTTCGTCAGCCACATTACGGTTTGAAATTCCTGTGCACACAGGAACATGTTAGTGTAAACAAGCGGAACTACAATGATCTCGGAATAAATTCCCTTTCTTTAAGTCGTAATTTGCAAATATTAGAAGTTATGATGAAAATGACTAATATTTGTTATAATATATGTATCACATTTACCCCCCCCCCCCCAAAAAAAACGAACCCAAAAAATGAAAAGCAAAAGAAAAGAAAAAATAGATTGGAAAAATATTTGACTTGAACTCGGGGAATGTATGGCTTAATTGTAAGATTACCGAGCACCTAAACCACTAGGCCACCCAGGCTTGTAAGTTTAAAGGTTTAACTTTTGACAGGCTGCTAAATCTCAAGGTATATTTTGAGAACGATTTTTTCATATTTTATCCATTTTCAACAAGAGCACCACCTTAAACCAAATTTCCTCAAACGGATTTATATACAGTCATAAGCAGGTAAAACAACTTCAGTGTTTTATTTCTGGTTTAAGGTGGCCTTTTGCAACAGTTTGCAATTTTTTATGCCCATTACGTTACATCTACTATATACTCTATATAATCACGGTGATGTTTATGCTTGTCAAATAAATATACTATCAACATATCGATATCTTTATTAAGTAATTTGGGTAAACACAAGTATAAACTGACATTGTATAGCAGAATATTTGTAAAAAATGATATTCAAGAAAAAGGTATTTATGTAGGCGAAATTGCATACCAAGTGCGCTATACCTCAAGTTTAACCACAGCATAGCATATCTTTTTTAAGTTGGGTGCCTATCAGATGAAACGTTGACTTCCAAACTGTCTAAAATGCTTTACGACTCCACCCCCGGAAAAAACAACCCCAAACAAACTTGAAATATGTCCTTTTACTCGAATTTCAGCATCCTAAATCATGGGAGGGGGAAGCTTCCGTCCTACACTATATGGGTTTAGTTAATCAGTCTAACCTTGCATTTTTGCCATTCAAAAAGGGGAGCAATCAACCATTGTAAAATTAACAAAAATGAACGTTGTCAAAAGAGTGGGGAGGGACAGGTCCCCTTGCCTCCCCTCCTGATTCTACGCGCCTGTTTAAAAACGGATTCTTATCATATTCATTGAGTGCGTTGAGACACGACATTTTGTATGCAACAACTACATATTGTATACATTCTTCTGACAGGCACACAAAGGTGTTGCTTTCTTCATTTTGTGGCATGGTTTGTTCAACCACACACAACTTTGCCACAGTCTTTCCATACCACGAACCTTGAAATTCATTGGGTTTTTTTTTTTTTTACAAACGTTGTTCTAATTACACCATATTTGTAGTTTTCAAAACTAGTCTGCTATCATAGTTTTAAACATATTTTCTTTGTGTGATTTTATTTTACAGGAGACAAAATTAAGCACTTACGAATTTTTTGAATTAGGAGAAAAAGAGATATCTTACTAAGCTATTGATTCCACTGACAATATAGTCCCATCTAATGTCCCTCAACCCCAATCTAAGCGTTTGACGTTGAAAATGTTAGAAAGTGACATAAAAGCTGGAAATATTTGTATATATGGAAAACAGTCACGAAGAGATTAAACCTACAGTTCTCCGTAGTTGTTGAAGGGGTCGTCGATGACACTGTTGTTTTCGGTTCAGGTGTTGGTGTTGTTATCGGTTTTATGTGAGTATTACACAAGTTGTCACCACAACATCCGCCAATCAAATCTCTCTGTGACCTTCTGCCAAAGGTATTTGTGGAAATACTTGCAATCGAATCGCAGACCTTCAGGATGGAACAAAATATGCAGCATAGAAATATATACATGTAACATCCTTACGTTTAATTCCATCATAAAAACGTCTTCACATTACAATAGTGTAAAGAATATACCACCAAAGTAGGATTTCTAGCCAACATATGAATTTGTAATCTTAGCAATAAATCTGCATTGGAATTGTATGGCTAATATCTTTAACAACTGAAAATGAGCATGATTTCAAGACATTTCGGTCAAAAATCTATTTCTACGTTTTTAAAACAACGCCTTTGAAATAATTGCTATGCTAATGAATGCAAGTTGATAAAGTTGGCATTAATTTTTTGAGAATTGTTTCCTTAAACTACTAGTATAGAATATGAGAACATCGCTATTCTAGCGGATGTACAGTATGTAAGATTAAAATTGTTAAACATCTTAACAAAGAAATGTTGTAGTTACCTGCTGAGGAGCACAACCAAGTCTAAATCCATGTTCACGGTAGGAGTTAACAGTTTCTAGTCCATAACAAAGCTAATAAATAAATGATTAGGTGTACCGATAGTGCATTTCCGTCTTCAACATGTTTTCATTGTGAATAACAAATTATTCATGTATACATGTAGTTATGGAAGAGGCAGAATATTGCTTAACCAAGTAAAGCCATGATTAGAACTTAGGATTCAAATTCTGGTCCTATATTATCACACCATGTAACAATTATGAAAGCGTCATTCATTTGAACTTTTAAACTATTTTCTTCATGTTTCAGTTTTGTAGGTTTACTGTATAATTTCAGTTTGAGTTTGTAAATAACAGACATATTTTCCATCAAATAATGCATACTCTCTCTCTCTCTCTCTCTCACCTCGTCATGCTTGCATATTGACGTCATGTTACACAGATCAGAGTCCGCGACGTATGAACAATCGTAGCAGGTTTCTGTTAAAAAAAGAAATACGTAGTGCATATATCGTTCGCAAGTTGTGTTGTACAGATTATCACATGTACCACCTCTGGTGTGTCCAGGGGTCCGTGTTTGCCCAACTATCTATTTTGTATTGTTTGTAGGAGTTATGAGATTGATCACTGTTCGTTATCCTCACCTTTCATGTACGGTATTCACTTTTCATAGCTTGTATAAAAGGTGAAGATAACGAACAGTGATCAATCTCATAACTCCTTCAAGCAATACAAAATAGATAGTTGGGCAAACACGGACCCCTGGACACACCAGAGGTGGGATCAGGTGCCTAGGAGGAGTAAGCATCACCTGTCGACCGGTCACACCCGCCGTGAGCCCTATATCCTGTTCAGGTAAACGGAGTTATCCGCAGTCATGACATAATAATACAAATTCTAGCCAGTTCATATTCGACACGTATAAGTTATTATTAAACAGAGCTCAAAATCCATGTATTATTGTGTCATACGTGCTATACAATATACAAAATTATTGTGCTCTAATCACGGGGGCAAAGGAGAGAAAGCGCGAAGTTGCGAAGATGAAAGAGGGAAATTTCGAAGCGATACTAATTTATCTCCTTAGCGTCACTACTTCGCATTCTTTCCTTCGCAATTTCGGAATCTCGAGATTTGTCCAATTGTGAAACCAGAAGAAACAGAGTTTTATGAATCCGATATGAATGTGGTAGTTTTTATGCCCTCGGAATAGACGAATCGGGGTATATAGTTTGTTGGCTGTCCGTCGGTCTGTGGCCAAAAACTTTGACGTTGGTCATATCTTTTACACTACATCATGAGAGGAAGAGTTTTCATATTCCCTATGTGTATTTCCTGTGGCAAAGCCTTTCCATTGACACCAAAATCTTTAACCTCATAACCTTAACATTGACCTTTGAACTACTTTTTAAAAAAATCGAATATAAGCCATATTTTTCAAAAAGTAAGAGATACAGTTATCATCTTTAGGATATGCATTTCTTGTGAGAAGACCATTCAAACGATACCAGATTTGTTAACCTTCACCTAGTTTTGGAATATTATCTTTTGAACCATAAGAGGTAGGGCTTTTATATCTAATATTTGTATTTCTTGTGTCAATACCTTTCCATTGACACCTCTTTTACCTGGTAACCTTTACATTGACATTAAACCTACTATTATAAAATTCGAACATAAGCCATATCTTTCAAATAGTAAGAAGTACTGTTTTTATATGAAGCCTGTGCAGTTTTTGTGAGAAGACCTTTCCGTCTTCGATTCGAAATAGAAAATAGCTCTAAAATACTGCTTTTATCTTCACCCATCCCAACATTCTTTCTGATTTAGTAATTTCAATATCCCCATTTGTTGATCTGATGGTCATGAACCACGTCATTTCCGGCAAATACACCTTCTTATACACAAATATAATAATAATAATAAAATTATATGAGTCTTCTTTTTTGCGTTTACTTAGAGAACTGCTGTTGTTCAAAATTCAAATATAACATTTGAATTTCAAACTTACTTATCTGCCTAAACGGGATACCGGAAGTGACGGTGTTCATGACCATCTGGACAAACGATGGGGTGAAGTGTGGTCGTCAAGAACTATTGAATATTCCTGATTATATGTGTCGATGAGGATTACTTTTTGGTGGATCAATGGCATAAATATTGAAATTACTAGATCAGAAAGAAATTATGGAGTGAGTGACGATAATAGCAGAATTTCAGAGCCATTTTGAATCAAAGTTTTGAGTAAAGAACCATCGTGTTTTTGCTCATTCGCCATCACAACGACGCGCCTTCGATTCGTCACCTTTGCTCTTTCTCTCCTTCGCCTTCACACTATCGCCCTTTCAGATGTCTGTCCTAAACGCGAAGGAAAGTGCGGTATGAATAAAATGGCCAAGAGCACTGCACATACTGTATAGAAAATACTATCAAGAATGAAAATGAGTCAGAAGCACTTTTACTTTTAAAGCTGTATATAAACAAATAACATGTATAAACTCTGAGCTGTCTTTAAACTGAACATAAAACCATATAAAACATACTGCATTTTCCGCAAGAGACTGGACACATGGATTTTATGCAATCCTTGGAGCAGACGTTGGGGTCTGAAGCAACAAGCTCCTGACAGATACCTGGAGAACTTTCCAAACAAAGGGGGTCGTTGTTTTCTCGTTTACCGACTAAAAGAACTAAAAAAATATCATTCTGACAGGTAAGTAAAGGTAGAAAACTTAACTGAACAAAATAATGCTTTTGACGTTATTTAGCTAGTAGAAGATATACTATATGACACCTCCCGTTCCATCTGTTCCTCTGGTCACCATGGTGGTTTCCATAGTTGTTTCTGTGTTTGCTGTAGGATTTATAGTTGATGTGGTCGGAGAGGGTGTTGATCGCGGAGTTGTGGTGGTGGAAGGAACAGTAGTTGTTGTCGTTATGACAGTGGTGGTGGGAGTCTTATTGTTGCAAAGATCATATGTACAACAGGATGTCTCTAAACTCTCAGTGTCACAAATCTATGTTTGACCAGAAACTCAAATATGATATCTTTTTTTTTAGGTAGTTCTCTTAAGGGGCGAGATCAAAAGATCAATGTCGGATAAAAATTTAGATTCAAATAGTAAGGGGAAGGGGGAATAAAGTCACCTGATATTGATTACACTTTAGTGGAAAATGAAAAAAAGACAAGCGACTATTAAAAACCACATGATAATATTACATTTTAACGAACATTTTTAGTTTTAGTGTACACTTTCATTTATGATTAAATAGTAGAAAAGGTATAGTGTTATTCATAATCGTATGTTTTAATGTTTTTACTTCACGATTAGTTTCAACATTCAGCATATTCATTTTTAAACAGGGGTATTAGTTAAAACTGTGAATCTAGTTTTTAGTCGGACATTGAACTTTTGATCTTGCCCCTAAAAGGGATGTAGCATTTTGGCAATGTTGTATGTCTATCTGCCATAGAATATTGCCAGACTATAATTCTACGCTCAGGACTTAAAAACTTGTCATGATTTGGCATTAAAGTTATGTCACATAGGACAAGAGGCCCACAGGCCTTATCAACCATCTGACTATTAGTTATGTATAAGTATCACTAGTCCCAAGGCCTATGAAAAGTAGAAAAAAAATATCCTGTTTTGAATACTAATATTCAACAAAAGTTCATTTGTCTTTTAAATTTAAATCCTGTGAAAGTGCCTATAGTGATGAAAGGCTTTACATAATATGGCGTCGGTGGCCTAGTGGTTAGGCTGTCAGACTCTCGACCAAAAGGTCATGGGTTCGAGTCCTGGCCGGTAGGGCCGACGTTGTGTCCTTCGGAAAGGCACTTTACATGAATTTCTTCACTTCACCCAAGTGTAAAAGGGGTACCTGGCTATAGACAGTGAAAGATATTGTTAGAATGTTAGTGCTCTAGAGCCTGTAACGGCAGCTTGCACTGTATGCTGCCCAGGAAGCTGAGAGAGTTCTAAATTGATTTGCCGGGGTAATAATGTATTGTAAAGCGCTTTGAGCAGCATACGTTGGGAAAAGCGCTATATAAAACCAATTATTATTATTTTTATTTAATATATGTAACATTAACGCAATATGACAAATTTGGACCCATCTTAGAGTCAATACACTGGGGTTGTGAAATCCATGAGTTTGGTACGTCCTTTTCTGCTTTTCCTTTTATATACCATATCAACAAACTTCAAAAAGTATTTCAAATGATAAAGAAAATATAATCACTATAGTAATTTTGGTTCAACCCCTAAGATCATGAAATAATGGACTATCTACTCCTTCTAAATATTAATTTAGTTTTAATTAAGTACATGTATAAATAGTATTTTAAAAAGGGTATTTTCTTAATGTTTACATATATATGTATTGTGTATACCAAGTTTGGCCCCTTCCTGGAGTCAGAACCTCTACCCGGGGATCATGAAATTTACAGTTTTCGTAGAAGTCTTTTCCTCATCTACATCAATATGCATTTGGTTTTTCTTACACGTGCAGTTGTAGAAAACATTTTATTTTTGAAAAGTGGTCAAATTTTGCCCCGACCCTCAGGCACCAGGGGTGCAGGAGTTCAGAAATTTACAATTCATGTCCCCCTTATCCCTATGATGCTTCATACCAAATTTGAAAATAATTGAATGGTACAATGTAGTATCAAGAAGAGGTTAAAATGTTATATTGTTCACACGTTTAATATACATGTATTACCATTTTGGCCCCACCCCGATACCAAAACCTCTACCTCTTGGATCACCAAATTTACATTTTGATAAAGGACTACCTCTGCTCTTTCTAAATATCAATTTAGTTTTAATTTAGTATCAATAGCATTAAAGATGTTATTCAAATGTTTTACACATACACCAAGCTTGGTCCCGTCCTAAGGTCAGAGCCTCTACCCCGGGGATCATGAAATTTACAATTTTGGTAGAGGCCTTCCTGCTCTAAATCACTATGCATTTAGTTTTTCTTACACAAGTGCGGTTGTAAAGAAGATTGTTGAAAATTGGTTAAATTTTGGCAGTTTTTGCCCCGCCTCTCAGACCCCAGGGGTGCAGGAGTCCTGAAATTTACAATTTGTGTACCCCTTGTCCCAAAGATGCTTCATACTAAATTTGAAAAGAATAAAAATGGTAGTTATCAAAAAGTTAAAAATGTTCTATTGTTAATGCACGACGGACGACAACCAATTGCAACAGACCAACTGAGTTTACTCAGTAAAATCAGTTTACTAAGTAAACTCAGGTGACCTAAAAATTTAGCATAGTTTTGCCATTCATGCTTAGAATGAAATTTCAATTCAATTCATTTCAAAATTAAGGATTATCTCCCTCATGCATAGCTCGTATCCTTGGACGAATTTGGCTCCACTTTTTTGGCACGCTGTTTTTGGATATATTTAGCTCCAAAACTTCATAGTTATTTCGGATTTCAAACATTTCGGTAGAGCATCACTGAAGAGACATTATTTGTCGAAATGCGCATCTGGTGCATCAAAATTGGTACCGTACAAGTTTTACATCAAACACTTAGCGGCAATACTGTATAGGTGCATGATAAATATTTATAACTTATGAACACTTTGAGATTATCTTACACTTCCAATTGCACAGCCTAGTTTGTAAACTTCTTTAAACTGACTGTTGAACGATTTCACCGAGATGCATTGCTGAAAAAGATAAATCCGTATCTTACAAAATGTCTTCATTGTGAAAGGGACTGTTTTCCCTTTGAATGCTTAAAGTATTACGTTCCAAAATTTGCGTTAATGACGACACGATATCTTACATGATCAGTGGAAGGACACTCTGTCGTAGTATTGCATTGGTTTAATCGATCCACTTCAGAGCACGAAAAACATCTCAGAGCTGAAAATAGGGTATATCAACGCAATATCTGTATATTCACCAACATTATTTGAAACAATAAAACCGTCACACATCCCAAGATTAATACAATATTCAAATTAACATTCATAGGTTATATGAATTTACAAGAATATAATTATTACATCAAATGGTTCTTACTACCAATTTACAATAAATGTGGTCGGTACATGGAAAGGGTATATAAACTCAGAAAGACACATTTATTCAAAGGTCACAAAAATTCACAAGGACATAATTGTTGAATTAAGACTAATACATCAATTTACAAGAATATAATTAGTATGTTATACAATTTACAAGAATATAATTAGTATGTTATACAATTTACAAGAATATGATTAGTATGTTATACAATTTACAAGAATATAATTAGTATGTTATACAATTTACAAGAATATAATTAGTATGTTATACAATTTACAAGAATATGATTAGTATGTTATACAATTTACAAGAATATGATTAGTATGTTATACAATTTACAAGAATATAATTAGTATGTTATACAATTTACAAGAATATAATTAGTATGTTATACAATTTACAAGAATATAATTATTACTTGATGGATTATGTCAATTAATAAAGGAGAAATGCTTTCGTTTTATCAATTTACAATGATGGAATTATCACATAAGAGATTATATCATTTTACAACAATTAAATATTTCATAAGAGGTTATATTGATTACAAGAATAATATTTATATCAAGAAATTTATATCAATTTTTAAAAGGGGCACAATTATTACATTCATGCATTTTATCAATTACAAGGATAAAATTATTACATATAAAGATAAATCAATCTCAAACGATAGTAATATTCAGTAAGAGATTATATCAAGTTACAACGATAAAATGATCACATCAAAGGGTATGCCAATTTAGAATGATAAAATCACTACACAAGAGGTTACATCAATTTAGAATGGTAGATTATTACATGGAGGTTATATCAATTTACAAGGATAAACTGGGGGGGGGGGGGGGGGGGAGAAAAAATCGAAGAAAACGTTTAATTTCAAATTTAATTTGATTTAATTTAATAGAAAAAACTTCAAGAAAATCATTAATTGTGTTGCGTATTAGATTTTACGAATGTACACATTGTTACAAGTCCAGTATGTAACGATAACTCTTCAAAGCGAGGTTGTCCGATTAGAGAAAGTATATGTAAGCAAAGAAATGCGAACGATAGTATTGTTTCGCCGCCTACCTTCTGCTAAATTCTTAAAAGTTATTATTTTAAATGATTTTTATGTTAACATAGATACTCATAATGAATTTATTTGATAAAACAAAGAGAGATAACTCTGTAATTTGGGTTAAAATAACGTATTTCACTATAGGAATCCATGGAAAACGGAAAATATTTATAAAACATCCCCTTCCCCGTGAAACACAAATTCCTTCTTGCAGGTATTATAAATCTTCATTTAGCTATACCAAAACTTTTATTGTTTCATGGGGGAAGATATTTTTCCAGACCAAAACACAAAAATGTTCACTCTGATCAATTGCAAACGAAGATAAAGTGTGAGAAATGAAGATTAATATTTTTGTACTCAATAATATAAAGTCATTTGACAAATTAGATGGTTATTACTGATATCAATAAGCATTTACCAATGGATTCTTCTTTGCATCTAAAAAAAATATCATTAGCAAAATTACAAAACTTATAAAAATATACGAGTTGAAAATGTAGTCGGGAATCCAGAGTTAGCGTACGTAGTTCTTTTATCTTCAGTATATGTTTGATAGAAGAAACCAACATTCAATGACAACACTACGATGGAAAGTGGACAATAAAGAGTGATCCGTCATTTAGTTTAATCGAGCCTTGCGTCGGCATAGGTCGCACCATATAAGTTTCTCCTCTTACCCTGACAACGAACACAAGTGTTCACATAATATCCATCTGATCGATACATGACCAATTCATGCAATTTCCATTCCTTTAAAAGATTCGTCGATTATGACATCGATCGTGTTAGCCTAATGCATATGGTTAGGGCGCTTGCTAAATCCAAACGAGAGTTCCAGATTCGAATCTCGAAGCTTAACAAAGGTGGCTGTGTCGTCAAACGACTGACGTCACAGGTCTTTTGGATATGAACTTGAAAACAAAGGTCATACGTCACGGTAGGTGTCATCACGATAAAGAAACATCAATGTTACGGCCGTGAGCGCCATGCATACGTCAAAATTTGCGATATTTCAGCCATGTTTTGATGCTCAACTTTACGGGGCTATTAAAGCCAATTTTATAAACATTTTAAAAAAATTGTATCCAAGAGTAACACAAGAATTCAAGTTGTGATAGTCAGCTTAGAATTCCCCAACTCTCAATCTTTCTTTCATTCATAATCATAATTCATAATTTTTTCACGTCCATTCCAAAAGTTTTCACTCACGCATGTAGATACGTCATGAGTTTTAGGTGAAATATCGCAATTTTGACGTATGCATGGCGCTCACGGCCGTAACATTGAGGTTTCTTTAATCGTGATGACACCTACCGCGATCTTTTGAAAGCTGAAAAAGAAGATAACGACAGCGAAATGTGCTTTAAAAAAGAATAACATGTATATCAACAATTACCACACTTTCCACAAGATCTTTGACAAACACTGGAGAAACAGGCGTCATTACAGAGTTCCGTGTTCTGTGACGTCAGTTGCTGACACGCCTTTCTGCTGACATCATCGCAGCCTTTTGCTCGGTAACAAAGAATGGCAACCAAGAAGGCCAAAGTCAATCCTATTAATAGAAGTAAATCTATATATATATATATATATATATATATATATATATATATATATATTATATATATATATACACACATGTCTGAAGGACACAACAGACTACATTAACAAAACTCCCTCTTCAAACCTTCCTGACAATACCCTTTTCGTGACGATGGACGTTACATCACTATACACCAACATTCCGCACGATGAAGGAATTGAAGCTTGTAGGGAAGTCTGGGAAAATAGGACCATCAAATGTCCGTCCACTGAATCTTTGATTAAACTACTTGAACATGTTCTCAAAATGAACAACTTCATGTTCAATGGTGAGCACTATTTGCAGATAAGTGGCACCGCTATGGGAACCAAGATGGCTCCATCATATGCCAATATTTTCATGGACAGACTTGAACGCAACCTACTAAACCAGTCGCCTTCCAGGCCCCTCAGTTGGTTGCGTTTCATTGATGACATAGAAATGAAGTGGACTGGCAGCCGAGAGAGTCTCGACGGATTTATTTTTTCACCAATTCGTTCCACCATTCCATCAAATTCACAGTGGAAATTTCATGTTCAAAGAACACCTTCTTGGACACCACATCCACTCTGAGCAATAGTGAAATAGAGTTCAGTCTTCACACAAAACCAACTGACTCTCACCTATATTTGATGCCATCGAGCTGCCATCCTCCTCATACTTTCAAAGGAGTGCCCAAAGGTTTAGCCACTAGAGTTCGTCGCATCTGTTCATCTACAACATCCTTCCAAGAACAGAGCCAACTCCTGAAAACACACCTATGCAGAAGAGGCTATAGGGCTGCCCCAGTGCAATCGGCAATCGATGAGTTGTCTAGCGAAGACCGAAACACCCTGTTACAATACAAAAAAAGAGAAAAAAGTAGCAGAGTCCCACTTGTGACTACCTTCCATCCCGTCTTGAAGAGTCTCAACGCCATCTTGCGTAGACACCTGCCAGTTCTTTACAACAACGAAAGGATGGCAACAGTATTCAAAGAGCCACCAATGGCAGCCTTCAGACGGCCTCGAAATCTCAAGGACATGGTAGTGAGAGCAAGACTGGACAACCCACTGCCAAACGGGGGCTTTAGAACTTGTTCTGACAAAAGGTGCCTTCTGTGCAAGCATAGCGAGGATACTGACACTTTCAGAAGCCCTGTAACTGGACGTAACTACAAAATCTTCGGAAACACGTCCTGCCACACAAACAACTGCATATACCTCATAAGCTGCAAAGCATGCCAGAAGCAATACGTTGGTGAAACAGGAGATCTCCGCAAACGTATTAATAACCACCGGTCGACCATCAAAACCAAAAGAATCAATGAGCCTGTTGGAGAACATTTCAACCTAGATGGCCACAAATGGGAAGACATGATTGTCGTGGTTATTGATCACAACCAAACCTGGAGCTCCACAGATAGAAAGAAAAAAGAAAAATTCTGGATGCACAGACTAAAGTCATTCCGTCCTAACGGCATGAACAAAATTATTGACTTTGCCAGAATGAACATTGGCTAAACCTATTCCTGATATAACAATGTTTTTCTCCCTCTGATAAACGACAACGGTTTATTTCTCATAACTTTATTTCTCTTAAGATATCTGCGTACCGCCTCATATTACCAACGATACATCGCCTTGCTTCACCAACTGGATGCATAGCAGTACCAGCACTGCCAACGTCGTTGGCACTCATCATCAACAAGTTCCATTTTTAGTTTTTTACAAGTAACCAATAGCTTATACATTACGCCAATTTCATTTACTATTATCTAAAATTTAAATTTTCAATAGTTTGATCTAGGGGAGAATACCACGATGTACGAATTAACTGTTTCACCTTTTGATCGGCCAAGTTGGTTCTTCCATTAATTAATTTCACACTTTACCGACTGATACCACGGTGACCAGACACCCTGATTGTTATTCTTTTTTGAGTTAATAACAAAGCCTGCAACATGTAATCCGCTGGAAAAGTGTTTAGCTAGTTTTGTAGTGTAGCTTATTGCTTATTGTTAATTATATTTGTGTTTTCTCCATAATGTAATCCTTTCACGTCCTGACGATGGGACAGGTTGTCCCGAAAATTTGACAATTCCAATTGTTCATGTCGTTGGTCATTCTAGTGCTTTATATATATATATATATATATATATATATATATATATATATATATATATATATATATATATATATATATAAAGCACAGAAAACTTCACTTTATTTCATTTGGATACCCACACCCACTTCCGCCCCTACGCGGGGTTAAGCTCACGACCTGCGAACCAACCTAGCAGCATAGACCACTCGACCATCTAGGCAAGTCAATAAGGTCATGTCCGAAAGACCCTCACACGTTTGGTGAGGGAACAATCACTACCTATGTTTGACGCAGCCATGATAAGAGCAGGACTGAAACTTACGACCTCCCGGTTACAAAGCGAACGTTCTACCACTGAGCTACCGCGACCGGTTGTATTTATTTTACTCGTTATATGCGCCCTAATAAGCACTCGATAAGTGATAAGTGCTAAGAATATATATACATGTATGTATTGGAAAATTGAGTACCTATGATAATCAAATATTCCAGCAAGTTGTTTGGGGGATCCAGGTCCTGAGGTACATGAATCAGGTAGAAACGTTATGTACAGAAGTTGGTTCCCAACGCGGAGCAAGTTGATTGTATATGCAAAAACAAGATTTTGTTTTGTGTTTTTAATTCTAAACCCATGAATGATGGATCTACATGTACATCAAGAGATAGCGAGGATAAATGCTGAAATAGCGCAGCTGAAGAAGATTGCGCTTGACTATTCAAGAGTGTTTCATGAAAGTCACTACAAAATGTATCAACAAACGTCGACTCCAGAAAATGTGTGGATTATGGGACAGAAGAAACGACTCGAGAATGGTATATTGGATCTCGATTGAAGAGATTAAAGGGAAAGGCAACCCTAACGACATTGTTGCTTTTATGAATGAAATATCGTTTACTGATATCGTAAATGACAGTCTTTAACAACAAAAATCCTTTCTTAACGAATAAATCAATATTAATCTATCATATATTTTAAATTACCCGCCAATAAAAGTTTAATTTATGACGTCACAGTTAAGTTTGGAGCTGTATAGATTTGAGTCTCTTCTTTCGCAAGAAGAAATTGAAAAAAGTCTAGTCGCTGACGAGGGAGACGATACATGTTTCTTCATACAAATGTCCCGAACTTCAACTTGTCATAACGCAAATGATGGATCCACAGTTTACATAGTTTTTTTTCTATCAGATGACTTGGTTGGGTCAGGAATTTCGAAAAAAAAAAACTTTTTTCACATCTTCCCTTTCCATTAGTGCAATTAACAAATTGACAGGATGGCATCAACCTTTTCATTCGTAAAATCTACCACATGCACATTTTTGATGATCTTAGAATCTCATCAAAACCGGAAGAGACGGTGTGCCGTCAAAATTATTGTTTTTGGGGTCTTGAATACAAAAGAGTTCCACATCATGGAAGCCTCTATAGATGGCGGAAATTTCAATTTCTAACGTTTTCAAATTAGTATTGAAGCTTATTTAGGCTGTATATTAACAGAATAGTATGACAAAATTTTATCATATAATTAATCCTATTTATCATGTAATTTTTGGGGTTGCTTTCCCCTTTAAAGTAATTCCACCCTCCTGTGATGTCATCTGATTTTGCAAAATCAATGATTTATTTAGATTTATGCATGATACGCAGATAACTTTAGTTGGAATCTTTACCGATAGTTTTTTGTAAAAAAAATCGTGTTAAAACTAAACTATTTCAAAGGCCTAAGTTTTAGATGAATAATTAATGATATGTTCCAAAATATTGAATCCAAGGGCAATAACTGTGTTTTATTGATTTCTTTTCAAGTCTATTGTGCGATAGATTTCCTTTTTATAGGCATTTTGTATATTTTGTAAAAAAAATTTCCTGACGGTGAGATATGATTTTTTTATGTATGTCTTGCATCTTAAAAAGTGTGATGACCTATGTATTTTATTTGATAATTTATTAGTTTTAACTCTAATGAATGGAAATAAATACGTTTTTAAAACTTGTATCAGATAAAACTGCGAGTAAGGAGTCACTTTAATAGAATACAGTCCACTTGGCTAGTGTTTTTGATCTAAGGATCATAAATCAGTGATTATTGTAAATAATATAGATTATTGAGATGGATATGAGATAATCTCATTTAATTGAGTGAATAGCATTATACAATAGGACTTAACTTGGTACAAGCTAACTTATTTTAAGAAAGTCAGCATCAGGAGGAGTTAACTAGTATTGCAACTTCCTCTTCCTTTTTGCACCCCACTCAAGTGGAAGGAACAACAGCACGTTAAGCACTTTTTCACAATCAAGGCCAATCCATGCCTCCAAAGAGAAAAAGAGATGGGGGAATGGTTTCTGCAGCCCGGGGCAGAGGACAAAAAAAGTCTCGCCACAACACTAGGCAGCAAAAGCCTGGAACTAAAGAAGTGAGAGATAACCAACCCCCCTTCCAGCACCAGGAATCTTCAGAGAGCGTGCCAGGGAGTGAGGCTGCACCAGATTTGGGGGAGTTTGTGCCTGCCGACTTTGGTAATATTGGTAACTCTGATTTTTCTTTAGATTTAAATGTTGCTGACTTCACCCCTGTACCAGAACTTAGCTACTTTGATAATGTAGGTCAACACATCCCTTTGAAACTGAAGCAAAAAATTTGGGATGGGCAATTTGTTGATTTAGGTTTGCTGTTAAAATCAGCAAAAGAGATTGACTTTAGTTTGGGGGGGTCAAAGCGAAATTAAAATCAGGGATGGAAAATTCTGTGTTGTCAGGTCTAATGATAGTTCATACCTGACAATTGATAAATGGACTAATGCCTTCATGATTTACATGAGCGTTATGTTGGAAAAATACAGAGCTCGGGCCCAGGAGTTTTTAAAATACATGCGAGATATCAGATTAGCTGCCACTAGATCCCAAGGCTGGTACAAATACGACGAGCAATACCGTCTCCGCAAAGCTAGCAATCCTGAATCCTCCTGGGGCATTATCAGTCAGGAATTTTGGCTACTATATGTGACCGGCCAGAGTTCATTCCATAGTCAAACTCAATTCAGTAATAATAAGCAATTTTCAAGTCAGAGCAGCACATCTGCTGTTACCCAATACTGCTATCATTTCAATCAGGGTAAAAAGTGTAATTTCTTCCCAAAATGCAGGTTCAAGCACATCTGTAGGAGATGCGGAGGAAAACATCCAGCCAACAACTGTTCTTCCAACTCAGCTGTATAAATTGGGCAAGACCCCTATAAGATTAGACAGAGTCATTTACTACTCACAAAATTATTCAGATAATCATTTTTTACGGGAGGATTTTCAACATGGCTTTAAACTACAATATTCTGGTCCTAGATCACCCAGTTTTTCAAAAAATCTAACAAGTTTAGGCAGACAATATTCAGTTGCAGAGGAAAAGATTTGTAAAGAGGTTACATTGGGGAGAGTGGCAGGCCCCTTTATAGAACCACCTTTTCCAACTTTGCAAGTTTCTCCATTAGGCCTTGTTCCCAAGAAAGATGGCGACTACCGCCTTATTCACCATTTATCATATCCAGAAAATGCTTCAATAAATTATTTTATCGACCCAGAACAGAGTTCTGTAACCTATTCAATTATAGATGCTGCTGCTGACATTATTGCCAAATTAGGTAGGGGGGCTTATCTTGCCAAGTCTGATATCAAATCAGCCTTTAGGTTGCTACCAATTAATAGCACGGATTTCGATTTATTAGGTTTTTGCTTTAACGATGCCTTCTATTATGACAAGATGCTTCCATTTGGGTGCAAGATAAGTTGTGCAATCTGGGACAGATTTGCATACTTTCTGCATTGGTTGACACAGAATCGTTCACAAAATTCCTCTATTCTGCATTATCTGGATGACTTCTTTTTCTGCGGCAGAGAGCATTCCATAAGCAAAAATACCTTGGACACCTTTCTTTCCCTGTGCAGTGATCTGGGGGTCCCAATTGCAAATGACAAAACAGTATATCCAACCCAAGTTCTTACTTTCTTGGGCATCGAATTTGATACGGTGCAAATGATCATGAAATTACCATGGGAAAAAATTCATGAAATTAAACACAAAATTCTTGACATTATGACTTTTAGAAAGGTAACACTTCAGCAACTTCAGTCCATATTGGGGCTTTTGAATTTTGCATGTAGAGTCATAGCTCCAGGTAGGGCTTTCTGTCGACGACTAACCGATGCAACAATCGGCCTTGGCAAACCACATCACCATACCCGGGTAACATTAGAAATGAAAGCTGACCTCCAAGTCTGGCTCACCTTCCTTCAATCTTTTAATGGTATATCAGTCATTACAAAGAGCATATGGGTCAATAACGACACTCTCGAACTTTACACTGACAGTGCAGGGGGAGACTCGGGGGGTTTTGGTATATTTTTTGCAGGCAAGTGGGCATATGCTCAGTGGCCCAGTACTTGGTTGGCACAAGGCCTAACCCGAGACATGACCTTTTTAGAGCTCTTCCCAGTCCAAGTAGCTATTGAAGTATGGAAGCATCAATTTGCCAACTACAGAATCTTGTTTTACATTGACAATATGGCAGTGGTACATGTTATCAACAAAACAACATCAAGGTCACCTAGGGTCATGAAAATTGTAAGAAAACTGGTTCTAACATGTCTCAAGCATAACATCTTAATTAAAGCAAGACACATACCATCTAAGCTAAATTCTATCGCGGATTGTCTCTCTCGTTCACAGTGGGGCAAATTCCGACGACTAGCACCAACAGCAGATCCATGGCCAGCACCACTTCCCAAGAACATTTGGGAAATTTAAAAAGTGAGGCAAACAGGCTTATCCAGGGTTCCCTCTCAGTCAACACATACAAAGCTTATCAAGGGGCTTTTACCAGTTTCAAAAAATTCTTGAGTAACTGTGGGATTGCAATGGTTTTTCCTATTCCCATTGACCACTTGCTTAATTTTATTGCTCATTTGTCCATTTCAGGTACAGCTTATAGAACAGCTGCATTATACATTAGTGCCCTATCATATTTTCACAAATTAAGAGGCATACAGGATAATACTCAATCATTCATCGTCAAAAAAGCCTTGCAGGGTCTGCACAAAAAGCGAGGTAACCCTGTAGATCCACGAATCCCATTAACCATATCTATTTTGCAACGTGTAGTATCAGCATTGCCATCAGTCTGTGGATCACCATATGAGGCAGCATTATTTTCCACAATTTTTTCAATTGCATATCACGGCTTGCTTAGGGTTAGTGAAGTCTTGTCTATCCATAGGGCACACATTTCCCTTACTAAGAACAATGTCAGCATTCTAATTCCAAGGTCTAAAACTGACCAAATTGGAAATACAACTACGTTGCAGATTTCCAAACATGCCAATTCTGATACTTGTCCAGTGCAATGGGTACTCAAGTTTTTACGGTTGCGCCCTAACAGTGACTCCACCTTATTTTTCATCCATATGGATTACAAACATGTAACAAGATACCAGTTTAATTGCATGCTACAGAAAACACTTAAATTTAATGACATTCAGGGACATTTTAGGCCACATAGCTTCAGAATTGGGAGAGCCACAGATATGGCAAAACAAGGGATTTCAGATTCAGAAATTAAATCTTTGGGAAGGTGGGAGTCAAATGCTTTTCAAAACTACATAAGATTATAATGTAATGGTTTGTTGAATGGAATACAGGCTAATTTGCCAAAAGTATTCCAGGTTTCAAGACAGTTTGGATAGTAGGATCGTCTATACCTTTTTGGGCTGGTGAAGAGGCACGGAGGAGACCGAGCGGAAAGAACCTCAATCTAGGGGTTGACATCTTTTGGAAGGGGATAAGAGGGCTAAAATGGCAAGACCTCGACAAACTGATAACAGAAGAACTCAAACATCAACCACAACCAGATGTATTGGTTATTCATGCTGGGTCAAACGATCTAACAACAGCTGGCAATACTGCACTTAGATTTGCACATGAAATTCAATGTAGCTTGTATCGTACAATGCATTGCTACCAAAAACTTTGCTCATTTGGTCAACAATGCTTCCCCGTCTTTACTGGCATGTGCACCTCTAGGTAAGGGTGGCGCTAAGATCGATCTAAAAAGACGCAAGGTTAATAAGGCTATTAAGAAATTTGTTACCTCTCAAGTTAACGGAGCTTGCATTGTTCATGACAGAAATATAAACGTCCATCAAACCAGTTTATTTAGGTATGACGGAACTCATCTAGCCGAAAGTGGAAATCAAGCTTACTTAAATAACATACAGGGTGGTTTGGAATTTATTTTGGGGGGAAAGGGCAAAATCTTCCCTACGCAATAGTTTGCAGAATCTTGTCACTTGTGGTTGGTTCCTATAACCTGTCATTCATTTAGGAGATAGATACTCTCTAGAGCAATTGGTGGGGAACATCATATCGATGTTTGTGGCGGGGTCAAGGGAGACATCATCCCTGTACAAGCTTAACCTGTTGTCTCTGCCCATCTGCATCAAAGCATGAGGGATGTCTCATGGCTGTGTGTTAACATGGAAGTTAAATGCCATTGAGCAAATGTGTGGAATAACTGGAAACTGCTTGGGGTCTGCAGCATTTCAGTGCTCAGACCCCCTCTACCTCTATAAAAGGAGGAGAGGCTACAGGCTGGGTGGTGTGAAAGTTCTAAACCAGGTAGCAAGCCAGAGACAGGGTGTAAAAGCTGTGCAGCTTGTGTGCCTAGCCACCATGCGTGTTAGGCATGGGGTTCCTTGGCACTCGCATCAAAGCGAGGCCACTAGTTTGCCCATTGGTTTATGGTATCCTAGTTGTCTCCCTTGACTCCTACTAATTTTTGCGGCCAGTATCATCCAACACTTGTGTATTGTGTTTTTATGATGTCATTGCTCAATAAATTCATGTAAAGTACCAATTGGTGTTTATTTTTCATTCTCACTAGTGGCTGAAAGATAATTCAATAATATTGTGAAAAGGCAGACAAAGCAAACTATCTTGGCTGCAATCTTCAATTAATAACTTTTATGTGACATGCGAGGTATTTGTCTCTCACTTTACTCTGACCTGTTGTTATGTCTGGGTGGAGTTATGGCTGTTTTCGATCTAATTTTACCCTTCTCCTTACTTGCTGTATTTCATCCAATCAAAGGTAACATATTCGTCACGTGGTCATTGTCTGTTTGTTTTCTATGTACCAGAAGCCACGCTAGTTCAGAGCAGCAATTTTTGTACCCACCGTCCACCCCTTCTACCTCCATGTACTGTTATCATTTTAGCCATTTACGATATAACTGACATGGCCTTGATTTCTTGTTGCTACCCACCCTTTTTTGTGGGCAGGCAATATTTTTATGCTAGTCTTTTTACATATGTGTATGTAATAGGGGGTCATCTTGTTAGACCCCCTATCGGATGTTTTATTTTGTGTATATATGTTCTCTTTCTCAATGTCAATTTTATAGATGTATGTAACAGGGGGTCATCTAGTCATTTGCAGCATATGATCTTAATTTTTACTTGGTTTTAATGACCCCCTGTACTGTATATACTTTTCGTCATTTACTAAATAAATGACATTTTCTATTCTCAAACTTGTTCTGTTTTGCCTGCTTTGAGCAAAAAACGAGTGCAGTCCACTTGGCTAGTGCTTATGAGCTAAGGATCATAAATACTTCTTCGTTTGGAAGAAGCACTCCAAAGTACACATTGTATACTTCATCACAATATAGCAGAGAGCGCCATAGGCACTCGAGGGAAGTAAGGCAGAAAATGATGCTTTAATTAAATAAATTTTTATTAATGCTCCTTGTGTGACGACACGACGTCGAAGAATACCTGACATTCATTAATCCAAAGAAGAAAGATTTAACCATGATGCTGCTTTGATGAAAACATAAACTACATGTTAAATGCAGCCACATTTGACAGTCTCGGATAATGGCTATATTAAAAGTCACATTTTGAGGCATGTGTCGCTTTGAATGGATGGTCAGATACTATTTTGTTCAGCATATGCCGGTTTAGGTTTCCGCCACACATGCCTTCGTCCAACAAAAATAGACCCTCGTCCAACCATGCAATGGACTTTCCTGGAAGTGACTAGGTTCCAACGTTAGCGAGTTTGACACCTGTGCAGACGTGCTTCTTTGTGGTTGGGTGTATCACTTTGTAAGTCTTTAGGCATGATAACTAAATGACTACAGTTGATTCCGCACTGTTCTCGTTGACAGTAAATGATGTGACAATCACTTCCTTTTCATAACATGTGATCATAAGAGATTACGTATTCGCAGAATTTCCAACACAAATTTGGGCTATTGGTAAAATCGTTTCGTCTAACCATCTTTCTGAGTGCAGATCAATGTTTATTTGGTTTTCCAAAT
The DNA here is from genome assembly GCF_947568905.1 of Ostrea edulis. NCBI lineage: Eukaryota > Metazoa > Mollusca > Bivalvia > Ostreida > Ostreidae > Ostrea > Ostrea edulis. The sequence continues at coordinate 48,802,679 of NC_079166.1, read as the reverse complement.
CTTTCAAGATCTTTGACGCCAATTGTTAACTTGTACTTACTGGCAATTATACAAATGGTTGGATGGTGACCCACTTGATTATCTGTCTCAGTGACATACCTGCTTTCCTCATTCCTGTAATCTGCCATTGGATTGCATTTGAGACTTGCGGAGGACCCATCATTTCGATGTACAAGAAAAGCAAACTTAATTTATCAAACTGCACAGGTTACATAAAGACATACATGTACAACACTATAAAACTCGTCACTCTGTTGGAAGAGAGTAAAATGGTGACACGGACGATTCTTGGCCAACGGAATGGACAATAGAATGCAGATACATGTATATTGCTGACAAAGGTACAGATTAAATGAAATGCGTTACTGAATTCAAAATTATGGCTCTGTTTCCCCAAAAATTTATAAAGAAGTACCTTGGGAGCTGCAATACGTATTTCCATGTCTATATGAAAATGTGGGGATAACGAACAGTGATCAATATCATAACTCCTATAAAGGATACAAAATTAAGACTAGGGCAGACCAGAGGTGGGATCGGATGCCCAGAAGAGTAAGCATCCCCTGTTGACCGGTTATACCCGTCGAGATACCTAAATCTTGATAAGGTAAACAGTAATCTTATAGTCAAAATAAGTGCGTAAAGAACGGGATAACAATTGGTATGAAACACGTCAGACAGCATTTGACTCAATGACAGGTTGTATTGGTAAATTAGATCGTTATAACAACCATAGAATTTGCGAAATGCTGACCCTAAACGAGACTGTTGAAACTCCTGAACATCAATGTACAGTGTATTTGTTAAAAACCTTTCTCGATTTTTAAAAATTGATCATACGCAAAGCATGCTCTCGCGCATCGAATCCGTTGAGAGGTCATAATGGATTATTACTGCACAAATACGGGAAATTGACGATGGAGAAGCTCAACTCATCCCTTTCGTCATACAATTGTGTTGTTAGTTTGCCGTTGACATCCATGTTCAATAAAATGTAAAGCAGATACCGAAGTTCTGTGGTGTCTTTCATTTCAAGTTCACTGGAATATATTGAATCGACATATAGATGAGAATGAGTATTGTTCATACATGTATGTCGCAGGTTCCAACCAATATAAAACAAATTGTAGGTCTGGACTCTTACTTCAATTTTTATTGTGTAAGGAAAAAACCTATAAGTAAAACACAAACTCTCACAACACCTAAAACACTCACACAACATTTAAACAGACATTTAGACAATGCACATTTAAACATGCATTACATTAACAGCACATAGAACACAATTATATTTTAGGTTACACTGCCAATGAAATTAAACACTTATCAATAGAATGAAAGGTGAAGATAACGAACAGTGATCAATCTCACAACTCCTACAAACAATACAAAATAGAGAGCCGGGCAAACATGGACAAGGCAGAGGTGGGATCAGGTGCCCAGGAGGAGTAAGCATCCCCTGTCGACCGGCCACACTTGCCGTGAGCCCTATATCTTGATCAGGTAAACGGAGTTATCCATTGTCAAAACCAGTGTGCCAAGATCGGTAGGAAACAAGTCAGACAACATTTGACGCAATGATAGGTCGTATTGGTAAACTGTAACGTTATAACGGCCATAGAATTTGCAAAATGCTGACTTTTAAGGAGAGTGTTGAAACCCCTGCACCATCAACTTGTTTCTCAGTAGCCTACCTCGATTTAAAAACTGACCATACGCAGAACAAGCTCTTGCGTATCGAATCAGTTGAGAGATATAAACACCATATGCAGGTGATAATGGAATATTGCTACATAAATATGGGATGTTGACGATGAAGAAGCTGAAATCATCCCGTTTGTCATAAAGTCAGTTGTTAGTTTGCCGTTAATATCTACATTCAATAAAACATCTAAGTATGAAGCAATAGAATAATACAAGTAAGTGTAAATCTTACCAGGACTCCAGTAATATAATATAAAATAAAATTTATATTTTTCCACGTCTCCGGAGTGACCTTGAAGGTGCACTTCAGTAATATCGCATGGGGTAAATGAAAGCGGCGGGATCTTGTCTTTTTATACGAATGAGGTTAGTATGGATATCAATTACTCGATTGTCATTTAGTTGAAAGGTCGACATATACCATGTGACTAAACAAACTCACACTCATTCATTCATACTATCTTACACACTCGCATTCGAGTGGCAATGCGCGTCAATAGTATTTAAAAATAGCGCTCACTGCAACATGCTTATAAAGAACAACTGTGACACATAGATAAAAGGTCGTCGAAATATCTAAATATCGAGTTGAATGCCATAGCAAAAGATTTTTTCTTCTTATGTGAATGCTTTTGAATATATTCTGTCTCATAAGAATTTTAAAAAAAAACCCAGGCCATAATGCAACATGTTTAAACCACCCATTCGGACTCGCTTCCATGGTAATACCAACTGTTTGTACCTGTTCCAATATATATGGCCCCATGGGGATCTGGGTTAGAATAGGTCCTCAGTACCCTTTGCTTGTCGTAAGAGGAGACCCTTTGCTTGTCGTAAAAGGCGTCTAAATGGGGCGGTCCTTCGGCTAGTTAAACCGTAAAAATCGAGGCATCGTGTCAGGATAACGATCCCTCCCTGCTCAAAGGCCACAAGCGCCGAGCACAGGCCTAAAATTTACAGTCCTTCACCGGCAATGGTGACGTCTCCATATGAGTGAAAAATTCTCGAGAGGTCCTCAATATACAATCAATTAATCCAATACATATGGATGATTGCATATTGCTTTCACAAAGTGTAATAATATATTTTTCTTCTACTTGGCATTTGTAACGAAAGTAAAATTATAATTACTTACCTTTCGAATTGATTGTCTTAGCCATATTGAAATTGGTTACCATACAAAGCTAAGAACAGCCCACTGATATTCTTATCAAGTGGCATATATCTAATTTAAATATAGATAGTACCTTGTTAGCATGATACACGAATGATGATAAGAAAAACCGACTCTATCAAATCAGTATGCATACCAGACATCGTCTTGAGATTGAACGTCTCTATGAAATCGGTACATATTGGATCCGAACATCCCACATCAAAGATTTGCATAAAATTTTTCTGTTCGCAGTCTGTCTGTCTGTCTGTTGTGAGTCTTTCGTAAACTTTTCACATTTTCATGTTCTCTAATAACTCTGGGAGAAATTCAATCAAACTTGGCACAAGGTATCTTTTGGTAAAATTTTTTTAACATTGTTCAGATGAAATGTCTTTAAGAAGATTTTTTTTAAATACATGTAATATGATCATTGGATATTTGTCTTCAAAAAGTTTCTTCTGAAGAAGCACTGCACCGGAAATTCCATTACTTACATGTACAATACAGCTTTGCTATGTAGTTGATAGAGATGAAGACAACTAACACTGAACAATCTCATAACTTCCACAAGTGGCCTTCGGAAGACAGGTGACCACCCAGTATTCCGACGGTCCGATAGTCTGACGGTCCGGTATTCCGACGGTCCGATAGTCCGACGGCCCGATAGTCCGACAGTCCGGTATTCCGACTGTCCGACAGTCCGGTATTCCGACGGTCCGATGGGCCTGTATGTCAACAAGTAAGATGGCATGGATATCTTTTAAAATGAGTTTGTGTAATTTAATCATTAAATCATATAATAAAATGAATGTTGCTGGGTTTTTTCCCAGTCAGTGCGATGATTTAGTCATCTTCGAAGTACAGTATTCACCTCGTCCTTTGGGCTCGGTGAATATTGTACTACTCAGGCGGCTTAATCACTGTAATGACCTCAAAAATTAGCAATATTTGTATAATGTTACATTTTTGATCAATTTGTTAGTCACTGGTATCTGATAATTATATTGCAAAAAATTGCATAATATTATAATTCTCATTTTTACTGAGAAATCAGAAAAATGGAAAGTTGATTTAAAAGAGCATTCCTCCTATGTTTCAAACATCAGCTTATACCACAGGCATGTGTTTAGGTAACAAGCATTCTGATACGTTGGATCTGGTAATAGTGGGGAAAAAGATGTCCTATAGCGTAAAACCGAAAAAGGGGATCAATAAAAGTCTTACAAACATACAAATATTTACAGTATTGGCTGACATTATCTTTTATACTATAACATTATAAATTTACTAGGAATGGAATAAACATGTTGTTTCTCGGCTGCATTTCCTAAAAATAACTTTGATATAAACTAGTGTAAACATTTCCTTCGTTATGGACGCTATTTAATGGCATGGCACTGTAATTTACAATCTCAATCTGTTACTTAGTGATATTTTGAGTTTTATTCCAATTTTGTTTAGAGGGGATATTTACCAGCATAATATACTTCATTTGTAATATTTTTTTAATTCATATTTCACGCCTTATCGTAACAATTTCTTCTACAATTATGTCACTTCTTATAAGGTCTTGACTCACCTGGATAAGGACACCAGGGCTCTGTTTTTCCTTTGTTTGCTCTGTTTGCTTTTTAGGCTTTTTTCTTCTTCTTTTCCCGCCTTTTTTTTGCCAACAAACATGGTTATTGCAAGTATTATGAATGAATTTTATTTTTGCCAAATCGTACCATTAATGTGAACATTTTTTTATTATTTTACTTTCTGTACGCAACAGCTCATTGTAACATTCATTTTGTTTTGATTGATTATACAGATTAAAACTTACAACATGTGTAGCAGTCTTTCATCATCGACCAAAATATTTACCTCATTATCTTGATAATAATTTCATAGACTACTAAATTCATATTCATACACAAAGACCTAGTCAGTTACATCTCAAAATGATGTAAGAATTTTATCATGTCAGGGAGTAAGACACGGAGAGATTTAAACATAACATAACATTGAAAGGCAATAATTATTTTTTTAAAAATGTGTTTTGACCAGATTTCAAAGCAATCCGCTTGATGATGTTTGTCCGTCCGTGTAAAAAATGGTTCAATTTCTCTGCAATGGTAAGGGTCATACTACATATTTTGCCTGTACTTAATCAGTTAGCAGTTTTGATTTCCATAAATACATGGTTTCTCTGATTTAGTTCACCTTTGAATGATTTTGGTCAGAAATTGATTGTCTGATTTATAATCAGGCTGTGTCGATTTTGGCGGTTTCTGGTAATTTCCATAAGATAATGCCTGACATTAATAAATTTTAACTCTATAAATTAAAATTGTTGGTGATGGTCAACATATCGGACCGTCGAAATACCGGCCCGTCGGACTATCGGAATATTGGGCTTGAAGCCGGAAGACAAATGTGATCACAAGAAAGGTGCAAATTTTGTACATCGAAAATTAATTTGGAAAACATGTCAAATGTATCTAAACTTGGGAATAAGTATCCTTGGTTAAATGGGATTTAAGTTTAATCAAACAACGGACCGCGGACCTTCCAAAGTGAGATAATTGCAAAATAGCAAAAATTTGGTGAGGTCTTTTGATAATCTTATCTTTTATCACTGAGCCAATTTCCACTTAACTTGTTAAAGGTATCCTTTTGAAAAGGAATTCAAGTTCAAATGAAGGTAAACGCCCACTTCCAGGAGGAGATTACCGGTATAACAAAATAATAAAGATATTATTGTCTTTTCCAGAACTACTAAGCCAATTTCAAACGTAGAACAAGGGATTCTTATGTAAGGGAAGCTGCCATGTAAATGACTTCCCCACTTTAGCTGTGACATACGGTCACCGATGATTTAGTAACATCGGAATTATGCAATATCGAGCACAAGGTTGTCCAGATTTCTCTTTTCTATAATAAGTCGTTTTTGTAATAAAGAAAATTATATCCAACGGCAAGTCTAGATAATCTGTGCTGCTGATGAGAATTTATAAAAATAAATACCCTCCTCCCTCCCAAAACAAATTGCACGTTTATAGATAAATCAATTTTTGTTTGAAAAGAGGTAAACAAGGACCTTATTCTACAACTAAAGTGGGGAGGTTCAGGTACTCTACATCGTCATAATGGCTGACTTCCTTTTAAAACGTGGATGAAAATATAAATACCAGCTATATTTGTCTATTCATTAAAAATTCTCGCCTAGCTGAGTAGCTCAGTAGTTTAGCACGTCGACTGCTGAACTGTAGCTCGCGTGTTGGAGTCCAGCAGGGGTTTTAAATTCTCAGATTGCTTTGAACTAAAACTATTTTTTTTTTTACTAAATAAAGTAAATTTGAAAGTTTTCAATTTCAAAATATTGTTGTACATATCCTCCACTTTTCACCCATATCAAATTTCTCTGTATAGTATAGCATAACTCCTTAAAGGTCATAGGAGACGGTTTTTAACAATACCTTTTCTTTCTATAATTATCAACTTTGTTTCATAGACTCCTCATAAAATTGCTATTTTAAGATTAATAACGATATTAACACGAAGAAATTGAAGTGCAAAGGTAGTTGGAATAGAAAATTGTTACCCGATTATCGTTCCTGATTTCCTGAATTTGTGACGTCATAAGACGATTCACTCGCAACTGGAGGATTTTTTTTTAATGGGAAACCATAGTTTGTTATGCAGGATTTTCTCGTCTTCGCCGTGCTTGTAGTTGGTCTGTAGTCGAAAATAGTTAGAACTGCATCTGGTCGAAGATTTAACTTCATAAACCCATTAGTTTTTGCCAAAGTAGAGTGTATACAATAACGAAACTGATCCTCATCAACCCCCGTAATCGCGTAAAATGATTGTCAAACAAACTGTGTTCTCAGATTTCACACCAGTCTTTGTGAATGTTGGATCATTTAGACAAAAGTATATAGAAATACCTGACTTGCTACATTACAGTTGAATCTAAGCACATTGAACATTTTGACGGCTAAAATCCGTAGGTGTTAGTATTTAAACAAATATACATTTGCGTCAGGCTGGTCTCTGTTGACGTCATCAAGCAAGGGAGATAAGTCATCTTACTATTTTGATACTTCACACCACAGCAACATTTGACGGTCTGTAGCGCCTGTTACCTTACGATTTTTCCTGAATGACTTCTTTACATATGTTAAGTAATTAAAAAAGAACACATTTTCGTGCAAAACATTTTATTTAATTTTGAAAATCGTCTCCTATGACCTTTAAGAATATTTTTAAAGAATTGTTCCTATATCTATTGGCATGTAAAACTTTGATCCCCTATTGTAGCTCCACCCTTTCCCCCTTGGGCCATGATTTTAAGAACTATCTCAGGAAGCAAGCATGTCATGTTTATACTAATATTATGTAATTGCTATTATTATGTATTTAAAGACCATTTTATGTTCATTACTCAGAGAGGACCAATGCAAAACTCAATTTAAAAAAAAATACAAATTAAATGTCTATCCTCTTTCATATTTACATAAATTCTACAAATGAGTTATTTCTATTTCTTTAGAGATGAAAATCTGCTTAATACAATGGAATATTATCTAAGATATGAACGATACCCTTAACCTGCCAGAATGAACAATAGTGAAGGACTAGTTGCAGGAAAAATTAGCTTCGATGTAAAAACATGAAGGTTTCTAAATGACTTGCTTTACGTGGTTTGGATGGTTACCAAGAATTAACGTTTAAAACGCTGCGTCAGTGTTAATATTTCACCCAAGGCATCCGGAAGCAAAATAATGTTCGTAATGTGATATTGAAAATATATCATTACATGGCAAAATTCCATAGGGCCATAATCCCTAGATCCGCAAAGGAACGCATGGAAGTGTATTTTCAGCTGAATTCTAGTCTTAATTTAAAACTGATTGCGCCTGATCAGAAGACATTGACTATTTTCAATTAGCTATTTCTTTTCATTTATCAAAATCAATACATACAAATTCTGATTAGCTCCTAGAACAAGGAACGAATACAATATGTACACGTTTCCACTATGATGGCGGAGTGAACTTCAAGCCTACCTAATGAAACAGCTGATCCGCTGAATTAACAAACCTTTGTCCCAGATCAATTCAACTGAATAGAGCCACACAACAGCCATCGTTAAATATTATCTCACACTTTATTATTCCATTGCTAAAATAATTTCTTCACCTGCTCATTTTGTTGAATAGGTTTCCTATATAACAGAAATTTTGTAAATTGTCATTTTTGTTTTTTATTACATGGCGCTAACAGGCACACGGGGACACTACATCATGTAACATGAAAGTGATTTTGTCAGTGAATAAGTCGGTTCGTTGGAATTTTTTGAAGGTTTTTGGTGATTATTCGTGGATTTGTGTGTTGAATACATGTAACACAATGTACTAGTAATTTGGGATTATTAGCTACCTCCTATTTCACATAATGGATATAATTCTTGCTTTTATCATCTTGAAAAGTCAGATTGTTGTTCAATTTTGATATTTTTCGTCAAAACTTTTTTGAATCTCGTAAGTTCATTTTCCAACATTTCATTTCAATTCTGGTAATCAAAGTATATTGATAAGATTGAGTGATCTCTCGATCTCAATCTCTCCTACATATTCATTTTTACAACAGGTTTTTTTTTTTTACAACAGGTATGGTAATATATACCAAAATAATGTAACCAATCTGATTTCAACACATGATTGAAGAAAATACACGTATGTATGATATATAGCATAAAGAAATCTGAAATATTGTGTAAGTGTAAGATGATTCTATATATGAATTTATAGTTTTATATATATATATATATATATATATATATATATATATATATATATACATACTTTTTTGTGAAAAATTTAAATAATTAAAAAAAAAATAAAACATCATAAAAAACTTATCAAGTACACATAAATTACTATCTTACAAGTCCATATATTGCAGTAAAATTTGAACATTGGCATGCGGTGTCAAATACGTAAAGGGAACAAAATTTGTTAATTCTTTGGGGATGAGGGTCAGAGATAAAACCTCATTTGAAATCGATTCTCTCTCTCATTATCCTTATTATTGTGATCACGTACAAATATTCGTTTTAATGCCGTATTTTATGGACTTGTGCATATTTCTAGAATTATCATTCTTATCGTTGTTTGTTTGAAGCTTAAATAACTCTGCAGACATTTGTATAGTATTTTCATAAAATATTAAATGCAAATCCGATTGAGTAGAAATGTACAATGCACAAAATGGGAAGTCTTAAAAATTTACAAGTAACTTTTAATATATAGCATCAATTTAAATGTGACTCAGAGCTTAACCATGTACCGGACTCGTGAGAAAAACTTACATTTATGATAGTTTTGAAGTTCAACTGAAGTGTCTAACTGATATTTGGAGATAAAACGTAGCTAAAATCAAATTTACTTAAGATAAAGATTACAATGACAGGTGTAAAGAGTCAAAAATGATTTTAATACATTAACTAGTTTGAAATGAAATGTCCATTCATTCAGTAATTGGCAGTTGATTGATCAGTTTATGATATATAATAAAAATTATAAATCACAAATATTTACATTTCTTCAGATGTGAATTATCTCTTTTGAAATCACTTGGAAGGCAAATTTATAACACGGTCATAACATGCTTGACAATTTATTTCAAACAAATATTTTTAAGCTATGAAAAACTTTCAACATGCTATTGCTTTTGGGCTTAGAGTTGGCACCATTCAGCCTGTCGCGTGTCCTGTATATTTGTGTGTAGGATTTCTAGGTAATGACACTTCACTTCGTTCTAATACGTGTAACATTTTACGCAATATATATTCGTAAGAAGTCAATATTTTCATTACGAAAGAAAAGCTCACAATTAACTTTATTCAAGACATTTTAACTCGCCCTCATTTATCGCCTCGTTCTTACACAGGCTGAAACAACAAAGCTTAACCACAGTTAGGCGATACAGACGTGCAGAATGGCTTTCTTTTTTGAAAATATATCAAACCCGAATTTGCGACAAAATAAATAGATAAATAAATAAGTTGAATAAATAAAAACTTTGCTTTATTATCTGGAATTATAATTTCTGTAGTATCTGTTATAAATGTGGAAGGACAGCAATATGTTAAAAGAAGTTAACAATGAAAAGCCGAGGAAAACCAAGAGAAAAGGAAATGACTGCTTTAAAAAGAAACACCCAAAGTTTAGTTTATTGCGTTCAAATAAACAGAAGCCGTTTTATCCGGAAGTGTCAACTTTTTGTATTTTTGTAAGTGAAATTTATCACGGTAATGACGTGAAATTCTAATAGATTGCATCTTTCTGATAAAAATCTTTTTTCTTTTAAATTCAAATGTGAAGTAAAATCCTTTTCAAAACAATTTGTTGTCTGAATTCGTCAGTCTATATAACAGATTCCTTTATCGGTGATAAAAGAATTCGCCCCTCGCTTTTTGTTTATTTTGTGTATTACAGAATACAATTTAATGTTTATAGCGTAATAAACCTCATTAGTTTTTATTGATCTATCTTAAGAGGTCTTAGTGAACTTGCAAAACACATTAAATTAATGGCGATATGCAAGTTTACTAGTGGCAGGAAAATTATACTCCATTAGTGCAATATAATGCCTTCCAATGGACACAGTCCTTCTTATATCCTGAAATGTAAATGCGGTACATGTATCTATTTATGAATTTCAAGGACCAATATCGAATCCTAAATGAGTATAAAACATATAGTTGAAACTATAAATTACCTGTGATATATGACGCAAATTATCATGATTTTTAGATACATGTAGACATTAAATGGACGTTGTGTAATCATGCAAAAATCACAATCAATCTGTCCATTAGAATCATCTTTGGTCTAGTTATCAGAACACGGTTATGTTCATGTATAGCCGCTTTTAGGAAAATATAACTCCAGCTTAAACAACTAAAGCATTACTTTATCTTGCCTTTTTCTTGAATCAGCTGCAGAAAATGATTGTTGGTACCACTTGAATGCCGATCCCGATTCTACAAGAAACCAACTAAGAGTCATTGTGATAGGATGTAGTGTTGTCTTCCAGTACAGGTGTCACACAGAGTGAATTTCTTATCAGCATAATTAGATCTAAGTGATATCGAGTCCCACGGAGTAATTGATGAAAACCATTAAAGCGATTAACCCACGCCGACATATATAAACCAAACTCTAAAATTCGTATGAAAGTATACAATGCATCTAAAAAGTAAACAGGGGGTGGGTGGGTGGGTTTAAATTGGTGTCAGTTTCATGATTTTGGGGTGTTTTATTTTAAATCTAGGATGTTTATTACTAATAATGGTTCACGGATCTTTGATTAATTGACGACGACAACGTTATGCAAATCAACATGGCCACGTGTCTGATTGTCCTGAAGATGAAGGTTAATACACAAAAGTCAGTTGGTCGTGCATTTGGAGCGACTATGTCAACATTTCATCACCTGCCACCACACGCTTCCGATCTTAGCCTGCTGGTTATTATAAGTGGCGTATTCATTCAATATCTAAAATTTTAAAATGATTTCATTTTCTAATTTACATTTTCCACCCAAAACTAATTTTCATTTAGCCTATTTTTATATATTGTTTGATCTTTAGACCTACATCGGGTCAATTCTTGATATAAATAAGTGAATGTACCAAATGCCCAGTCCACTGCATTGCAATGTCCATGTCCTTACACCTGTAATTACCATATCTACATTCGGGATGGTTGTAGTTAAAGTGATCACGACATTAAAAGGTTGGAAGAGACCCAGTTAAATGCCTTTAGGGTCGTAACAGACCTAGATACTCCTATTTTACATCTAAAGAATCTCTTTACCTAGAAACTGACCGGTAACCAGTGAAGCGGCAAACTTTAGAATTCACTCACAACAAGTATCAGAGTATGTAATATTTTGAATACAAAGCAAACCAAGATCTGAGAAAATTGTTACAAGTCCAAATTCTCCATGTCTTACTACATATCAGTTAAACAACAGTATTTACACTATATATACAGTATGGATATACATGTACAATATTCGTATTCTGAGAGTGAGCATAATATGTAAAATGGATAGTTATAATGTAGTATCAAAATGGATAGTTATAATGTAGTATCTAAATGGATAGTTATAATGAAGTATCTAAATGGATAGTTATAATGTAGTATCTAAATGGATAGTTATAATGAAGTATCTAAATGGATAATTATAATGTAGTATCTAAATGGATAGTTATAATGTAGTATCTAAATTGATAGTTATAATGTAGTATCTACATGGATAATTATAATGTAGTATCTAAATGGATAATTATAATGTAGTATCTAAATGGATAATTATAATATAGTATCTAAATGGATAGTTATAATGTAGTATCTAAATGGATAATTATAATATAGTATCTAAATGGATAGTTATAATGTAGTATATAAATGGATAGTTATAATGTAGTATCTACATGGATAATTATAATGAAGTATCTAAATGGATAGTTATAATGAAGTATCTAATGTAGTATCTAAATGGATAGTTATAATGTAGTATCTAAATGGATAATTATATTGAAGTATCTAAATGGATAGTTATAATGAAGTATCTAAATGGATAGTTATGATGTAGTATCTAAATGGATAATTACAATGAAGTATCTAAATGGATAGTTATAATATAGTATCTAAATGGATAATTACAATGAAGTATCTAAATGGATAGTTATAATGTAGTATCTAAATGGATAGTTATAATGTAGTATCTAAATAAATTGTTATAATGAAGTATCTAAATGGATAGTTATAATATAGTATCTAAATGGATAATTATAATGAAGTATCTAAATGGATAGTTATAATGTAGTATCTAAATGGATAGTTACAATGAAGTATCTAAATGGATAGTTATAATATAGTATCTAAATGGATAGTTATAATGTAGTATCTAAATGGATAGTTATAATAAAGTATCTAAATGGATAGTTATAATATAGTATCTAAATGGATAATTATAATGAAGTATCTAAATGGATAGTTATAATGTAGTATCTAAATGGATAGTTATAATGTAGTATCTAAATAAATTGTTATAATGAAGTATCTAAATGGATAGTTATAATATAGTATCTAAATGGATAATTATAATGAAGTATCTAAATGGATAGTTATAATGTAGTATCTAAATGGATAGTTACAATGAAGTATCTAATGTAGTATCTAAACAGAACTTGTTGAGTTCGGAACAGAGGAAGCAACCTCTCTCAGTCAGTTCAAGGGAAGTGAGTGTTTTACCTGAAAAATACCCGAATCCCTTTCCGCATGATTGGCAAAGCTTGAAATGACTATTAACCACACTAAAATGATAATATAACTGCTTACTGGTAAGCCAAATGAAGATCGCCATCTATTTCGTCATGAATGCGAAGCAATTGTGAACAACTGGCATATGATTGTTGTTAAATAAAATACGTCTATGGAAATCTGGCAGAAGTGAAAGTAGAATGCAGATATATATTTAAAAAATAATTTCTGAAATTACATGAGGGTATGAACTACAACGCTTACGGTATACTTATATATATATATATATATATATATATATATATATATATATATATATACATGCATATATATACATATATATATATATATTTAAAAAATATGAAAAGAAAACAGAAATCCTCCGTAAAGCTTTAGCGCTTATATTTATTATAATACTATTATATTAGTATCTGATTACTGAGACTCTATTTCAATTTTGGATATATATATATATATATATATATATATATATATATATATATATATATATATATCGTTTAATCTTACATCCAGTACGTCAAGCTTCTCGCGTCTATATCAGTTTGATTTTGTTGTATATCATTCATTCACGGTAAAAGGCAAACTGGTCTTTTGAAATCACATAACTAGAACAATAAGATTATTGAATGAAATTTACAATATTGTATACATATACAAATCAGTCCAAACCTGAAAATTCTAAATCAAACACGATTAACGTTTGATTTCAATACCTGAAAAAAATAAGTCTTTGTCGCATAAAATTATTCGAAATCTGTAATTGTTGGCGTAGTTTTCCCCCTATTCTGCGTTTGAAGTCCACGGTGGATTAAGTTATAATTGATTAAAACTTCAGAGGAGGATCTACTATTCAAATTTAATTGATTTATAATAGGTTGAGTCACTCGTTTTGATATTTTTTGATCGTAAAAGTAACGGCCATTATAAAATAATCGGATTAATTTCCATTAAGCCTGTCTAAGTCTATTTAACTATAAGTCTATTCATATTTTCTGCTCCCTTTTCTTTGATCAAATGTGTTTAAAGTGGTTTAATATCAGTTCTTACTTTACTTTACTTATATTCCTCCCCTTTGATGATTGTATGTATTTATTTAATTTGCGGTTTACTTACCACAGTTTACCGATGTAAAACATTGTCACTTCTACTCTTCTAATACCAGTCACAATAAATCGTAATGAAAACAAAGAATAACATTTGCTTTTATTCATGTGTTATATGGTTCCAGAACTAGGGGGAGAGACATCATAATCCGTTTTCATAACGTAGTTTTTCTCGTATGCTATTGGCATTTACGTGAAAGAAAATAATAAATGAACTAGAAAATTTGTTTGTTTTTCGCATTTTCTTGACGTTTTGTCGGAAATGCTAAAAATTTAGCCTTAGACACTAAATCGACACCGAGCATGCGAGGAAGTTCTCACTAACGATCGTTTTTCGAAGTGATTCAGTTTTTGAAATACTTGTCCATCCCGACCGTTAATTTCTCGCTAAATCTTCACCTAGACACCAATCCAATAGGGAAATATCTCAATTGTCTATTGATCTTAGTCCGGATTATCTCTGCTTGACACTTGTTTAGAAAAGGCACGCGTTTCAATAACGGATTAATTTGCATGATGCTATAAAGAGCTACATGATAAAAAAAGAAAAACAAATCAAGAAGCAATCATTTATTGGCCGGATCTCCGGAAGACGTGCAACGGTGAGTTAATTTTCAAGTAATTTTGATAATTTTTTCATTTCAATCTTTTTCATTGTATTTCAGCATACAAATTATACTATTGGTATGTACAATCTTACAAATAATGGTTCTATTTCTAAGAAATAATTTTGATGTTAGAATTAAACTTGGAAATATCTAAATATAAAAAATCACATAAAATTAAAAGAAGTCATGAACATTTTCACACCTTTAAGCTTGTGATGAATAAACGAGCAAGTGAAAATCACATGCAATGAATATTTGAAATGATATGACACCACCTAGAAAATAAGTCTATACATAAAATTAGAAATAAATAAATCACGATAAAGGTTCGATTAAATATATAAATATTAGTTCAAATTTGATGAAACAATGTTTAGTTTTATTTATCATTGTATTCTTTTTTTTACAGACTGAGACACGCGATGCAGGGATTCGATTGTCCTACATATGGGGACATTTTTCCTGTAAAGATAACATCACCAACTTGTGAAGATCTCGGGATTCCTCGGGATGGCGAAGATGCTATCATGCCGGCGAGATTGATAAAAAATCCTTCCCTTCATCTGGACGGACTCCGATATGAAGCTCTTGTAAAAAATGTCGTATCGCCTTCTGATCCATTTTCGCCGCTCTGTATGATTCCACTGCCTTCTACATTTTCTTTAGAACACCTGGAACCAACATTTATCAGAAAAAGAAACGAACGCGAACGGGAGCGTGTTCGATGTGTGAATGATGGCTACATAAAACTCAAAGAACATCTCCCATTGGAAAATAAACATAAAAGAATAAGCAAAGTTGAAATTCTCCGCCGTGCCATAGATTACATTCGGTATTTAAATGAAATCATAGAAAAAGATGATGAAAATGATTATAAGGAACGGGAACGTGAACAAAGCGTCGATGAGAGCAGAGATACAGATAGCGTAGGAGCACGAGATAATGTCAAGACCGCATTTCAAAATGATGTACTTGCAAATTGTTGTAAAGATATATCCCCGGAGCCAGGAGAGGACGATTCTTATTTTCCCTTAGACACATTGTCAGATTCCGAGGAGGTTTACGGTAATGGCAGCGATCTCGGGTATGAATCATTTACCAGTGGATGTGAAATGGAGGATGAGAACCCTGGCACTAGTGACTTTAGTTGCACTGAGTACTCGAGAGGACTAAAGCGATCACTTGAGGGCGGCTCTGTTGAAGAAGTTTTACTATCCAAACACCCGTGTTCATTTGGTGAAACATAGAATGAAATTTGTGTTTTAGGATCATTGAAATATAGTCCTGTGTTGATGTGTCAAAATATGTACTGAAGATACAATTATAGAAGTGATTCCAAATTCCGTTACTTGTTACTTAAAATTAGATTTTTCCTGAAGAAAAGAGCGATCCTCCAGTTTACTACATGTGTCTTCATTGTTTATGTCGTTTTTAAGTGCTTTATTTTATGTTAGCATGTACGCAGCTTCACCCTATTGCCCATCTACATGAAAGAAATTCATTCGTCATTTACAGATTCAAAAATTTGTAATTCACTTGATTCATGATAAAAGCGAAAAAGTATTCGCATTAGAATGCACGATTTATAGTCTAGGGAAATTGCAGGAAAGAGAACGCAGCGTGGTCACATTGATTTTTGGAATCTGTTCTTGGGTGCAGTAAGTTATTCATAATCAAACTTGAATTTTAAAAAATCGCCCAAGTATTATGTTGATAGTCTAGGTCAAGTTTGAAATATATACATATATTCATAATGATTTTCTAAAATTATTTAATTACTTTTTAAAGCTATTATTTTTTTTTTATGATTTATTTATTTAGGTTCTGATCATTGCAAAAGAATTTAGTGACAACCTCAGTCATGAAGTAAATATGAATACGCATGTATATTCAGATAATGCAAGATACGGCTGTATATTATATAAATACGGCTATATATTCAGATAGTGCAAGATACGGCTGTGTTTATAAATACGCGGGGTGTTCTAAACAGACTTTGTCTTGGTTTTCGTGTTCATTTAATAAAATCAAATTACATTAAATTACATAGTTATCATATAATATAAACGATATTCCCCTCAATGTAACATCTACCCTGGTGAATAAATAAATGATGATGCAATGATCCGTTGTATTTACTGTTTTTACAAAGAATATGTTTAGTTTGGTTCCACCTGATTTATGAAAGCAATTTAGGCATGGCTAATTTGTACACAGAAACATTCCCCACAAAGCGTTTATATTTTGTAATTTAACTTGTCTCTCTTGTGGAGTTTATTTAGCGTTATGTTACTTTTAAGTTAAGTTGAAGGGTCGCTTGCGTGTCACAATATATATCGAGAATTAACTGCCCATCTTATAATACTGCAGATGCAAAATACTAAATTTGACTTAGTGCTTTATATATCGTTTATTTGACCTCGTATCTACATTAGATCCGACATTTTGGATGTTTAGTGTTGTAAGATTTTAGTGATTTAAAAGAATAAAATCCAAAATGATCATATAATAATTGAGACAACACAAACTGCCTGAAGAGCCGTAAGGCGAAAGTACTAGAGGAACTGATCGTTGATTATTAGGTGATCATTTTGGATTTTATTCTTTTAAATTATTTAACAACTGTGTCGATTTCTTCATTCATTTTTTGACATTATACAAGTAATACATACATATATATATATATATATATGAATGACAATTCACTGTTGTTCGTGTCGTTGGTCATTTTAGTGCTTTTATATCCTTTTTTATTTGACCTCGTAACTACTATTAGATCCGACACTTTCGATGTTGAGTGCTGTTGGATTTTAGTATATATATAGGCCGCAAGCGCCGAAACTATGCCAAATTTTGAAGGCCTTCCCCGTAAATGGGCGAGGCCGAGCAAAAACCCAAGTTTCGCAGCCCTTCACCGGCAATGAGTGAAAAATTTTCGAGAGAGATGTAAACAATATATACAAACACCCATCCCTTAAAAAGCCAAAGTATAAGCTATTGTATTTTAACTTTGTGTCATAGAGACTGGAATACACAGTACTTATTACTCATATAAACATTACAGTTAGATTTTTTTTTTTGGGAACTGGTAACCTAGTATCAAGCCGAGACTCCAGACGTCCAAAACCTTCCAGAGCTTTGATTCTGTTGATTGCATCATCGACTCATACCCAATAGCCACTACATAGGCTCTAACTGTAGGTTCAGCTCAACTGTAAGTGAGAGGTAGGCATTAAGTGAACAATTTGTTCGAGTGATCGAGGCCAGATAATAGCTGCCTTTGTCAGACCCCTAAACTAGCCTTGTTTTGTACATACATGTATATGTTGCTTCAACATAACTTTTCATCAAACTACAAGCATAACTAGAGCTAACGCTTTTCAAATACTGGAATTTGTTTTTGGTATTGTATTGTATTGTTTATTGGCTTTAAGCCTAACGGCTCATCAGTATAATACATTCAATTACAAAGTATAAACAAAAATGGTGTATACAATATGAAAAATGGAGTGAATATTAGAGGATGGACATACATGAAGAGAGTTATAAGTCAATCTCAATAGACTTACGCAGTGACTACTTCTAATCCCAGAAACATTTAACCGGTATCTGGAAGTTTGTCTACTGCTAATGGAACTCATAATCCCGAAATGATGCCTTGGATTGCAGACAACAACCCCCCAACCCCCGAAAAATAAAACCGTCCGAATAGTGTTCTATCGTACCTAAACCATACTTTTTCTGTACCCACTCACTGGAGAAACATTGAGTACTTTTCCAAAAATTGAACCGGAAATGGAGCATCCCGTGCTATGGACAAACACTTGGATTCATAAATCTATTCTAATTCTAGTAACTTAAAGTACCCATGATTTATTGGAAGTAATTCAAATGCACTTTGATATGAACTTTACCCAACTTTATACCGATACCCAGTTGCCATGCCCTGATCCCCAACCATGTACATCACCAATGATTCCGTGTGAATATTCAACAGACTATAATCTGCGTCGGAACTGCTCATCGTCAAGTTTTCACCCGGAGGAACTACTATCCCCAGTCCGTAACATAATGCATATACATGTATTTCAATCTTTCATTAGTACCATGGACGTAGATTTTTGTTTTTGATGGCCTAATTATCATCATGATCTATTCTAATGCAAATGGTCTGGTATCAACTGGTATGGGTGTAATCCCCCCCCCTCCCGTGCGCCCATAATTTTGCAGTACCTATCTGTACATTTGAATGGCCAGGGTTTGCTGTCGAAATACATGGACTGTCGTCAACCGGTTCCTGTGCGGTAGCAGGCGATTCTGTCCGACTCCTCGTGCGGTCTTCCCTGGTCTGACCTCTAATTCGTCTCGATCGTTCTAACTTGCAACATTAATTTAGTGACATGCTCCCACAAATTTAAACAAAAAATATTTCAATCTAACAGAACATATAAAAGGGGGAGTTTTATATGATTATTTTATTTATAACCCTAGGGGATAAATTCAAATGACTAGTTCTTGCATGGCCACACTAAATCAGAATCCTTTAAAAATCACAAAACTCAGCCGTCATCAAATGCATTTTGCTTCGAAAAATTATACAAACACAATAATTCTTACTGTAAAAGAAATTTAGCAAAAAATATGTTCTTAACTAACAAAAATTATTTCAAATTTCTCCGCTATAAAAATTTACCGACCTTCTCGAATGCTGCAGAAAGGAAAAGGGAAGTGATGCCGCAGTACATTTAGAATGGTGCCTGTAAAAGTCCAGAACACAATTCCGGATTAAACATACCAGGGCTGCGTTCAAGATCGTAGCGGCTAGCCTAGGGGCTAGGTATGGTGGCTGATTTGTGTCATTTTACATTTATCGTCTTTTTGTTATTTCGAGGCGAAAAGACAACAAAACGGTATTTAGCGATTCTTTGTCCCGATGTAACGAAAAAACGACAACATGATAATATTAACTACATTTTGTACTTTTCGCCTCAAAATAACAAAAAGACAACACATTGTAAAATGGCATAAATCAGCCACCATACCTAGCCCCTAGGCTAGCCGCTATGATCTTGAACGCAGCCCTGGCATTGATGCCTAAATTGACAACATGAGCTGTTTACAATCATCAAATGACACAATAGCACTCGTCTTCTTCAATGTGATATTACCCATAGAAGTAAAAAAAAAAAAGAAAGAAAAAAAAAAGGGGGGGCTTAGATAACGACAAGCTGAAATATGTGGAAATATATGCGTGCGTGTCAGTGTGTGTAGTTACAATAAATTGACAGGAGTAGACAAAATCGAGAAATCGACAAGGTTGACAAAAGTCTCGAGGCAAGATAAGGAGGGATTTAATTGCACAATTCGAGGTAATGTAGCTGGAGTCAACAAATCAAAATAACACTTGGTTTCTATAGTGGATAAGTCGTACACAATGTAATGATGACCTTGATTTTTTGTTGGTGACTGGGTGATGTTGGGAGATATATCTGGTGGAGTTGGATAATGGTTTCCATCTCGGTTCTTTATATGCTCAGTAAAAGTCACCTGGATGTAGTCTACCCTTCGGTTACTATTCTAGTTGCTTCTAACTGTATGTTTTCAATTTTTTAAATTAAATATTGTGATAAATTGTCCCATTAATGTCAGCATATTCTAAAATCGGTCTTATAAATGATTTTGTTGTTGTTGCAAAGTTCTATGTAAAATAGACTTAAACCTTCGCAGACGTGAATATATTTCCCCACTATTTCATTTACATGTACATGCAGATTCCAAGATAAATTACTACTGATACTTAAAATGTTTAATGTGCTTTCAAATTCTTTCACATGAACGTTACTAAATATCAATGAAGAATGAAAAGGTTTCTTGACCTTATCAGATATAGTTTACGTTAGTTTTAGTGGGGTTGAATTATGAATACTTTGTCGAAGGCTTAATTGCTTATATATATAAAAAAAATACTACCTCTACTCTTTTCCTTCATCGAGTGCCATGTAGACGTCACTTATTAGGCCTAAAAGCAGATTGGCGTTGTGTAAGAATATCATGAATGTGCCTAAAATTGTGCAAATATTTAAAGACAAACTTTTCCATGCATCTACCAAAATACACGTATAACTTAATAGAAATATTGGCCTGTACTAACGATGTAGCTGACGCCTTTTCTAATACAAGGATGTTATTTGCCATTTTCCATTGGTTTGCGACTATAGACCGACGGAGCGATAAATTATAAAACTGGCATAAAGGCAAAGCAATAAGCTGATGATGCTTGTTTAAGTAAAGTAGGATTGGTGCAATCCGTCCAAGTTATCTTGCTTGAGTCTAAAGTTTCCAAAACAGGCGATATGGTACCCTCATGTGATCATAAGGTCTTATGTGCTTGCAGAATCTAAGACTAGATTTCCACCACAGGCAGCAGCTTCAGATATTAAGCGCATTCCCCACACTCAGATATATTTGTATTCACGGGTGTGTTGCAAAAACTTAAAACAACAACTTAATTCAAAATCATGTCTGTGACAACACTAGCAGTGACAAAGAAAAACTTTTTGTGTACAGTATATGTGAAATATATAAAACACGAAGTTTCCCGAATTGATTTTTAAGGACCGTCAGGTACAAATTTGGTGCCCGAACATACCTGTAAGATCTTCTGGCACCAGAGTTTAGAACATTTTATGTAGTGCTACTGCATAAAATTAAGAATGAATGCTAGTATTCCATGCAGTGCTGTATGTTGTATTGTCAGAATTTTAAGATGAATATGCCATAGAACTGCTATGTTTTCACATGTAATCCAGGAAAGAATGCTTTGTTTTTACCTGTAATCCAGGTAAAATATTTGCGAAATCGTAATGCCATATTTTTTGTGGAATAGTAAAAACATTATTGCGGAATTGCGGAATCGTAACATTTTGTAGTTGTTGCGGAATCGTAACATTTTGTAGTTGTTGCGGAAATGTGATACGCCGTATTTAACGTCTTTAGTAGAAATTAATGTACATGTATTAGAAAGAGTGCATATGTCACTCAAATTGCCGTCATTTGCTATTTAAATTTTTCCTCATCTACAGCTGATTGAGAACAGAAATAAATATCAAATAATCTAATTTCCTTTTGTTGTTACTTCTCGGCTGGCTATGTTTGTCACTTTTGATAGGAGTTTAATTAAGTACTTGAGTTTTTAACACCAGAGAAATTAAGAGAGAAAACAAAAACCCCACCATTGCAATGTACAAGTTCTATTACCTGTTTTTGATATACACATGTATTAGCTATTTTAGTGTAATAGCGTTATCTTGATTTGGTTTTTACATATACCAGTACATGTATTCTTGTTTTTTCATATTTTGCCCTGTTTTCTGAAGAATCAGTAGTTTTAGCAATAGAATGGTGACGTTTACGATAGCTGCAGATCTGTAGCTCTCTGAGAAAATATTGGGACAGACGAGAGAGAGCTCTACAGATCCACCCCTTATAAAAAACCTTCGATAAAATGGGCACGGTTGAGGCCTTTATATCGCTTTGCCGTCTCAAAAATTCAATTAAAAAATTTCTAACATATTTTCATACTATACTTGTGTCCAAATATACCTTCAAATATTCATTAAAGCCCCCAACAACCACCTGCCCACTCACTTTGATAAACAATGTTACGTGCCTGAACAAAACATGGGATATTCACAAGCCTTACGAGTCTTGAACAAATCAATGAGTTGTCTTTCTTTTTCCTGGTCTGCTCTGTATCATTTACAGTGTTCAGAGCTATTACTGAATATTTTACCTGTAATGGAAATTGTAAAATGTTCTAGTCTATATAGCGTGTAGAACCATTACTAGAGGGTGTAGTCCCAGTACACAAACTAATTGTATAAATCTTTTTAATTTACTGTAAAACATCAAATATCAGTATGATGAGTGCTTTGACCAAAATAACGTTAACCAAAATAATATAAATACTAACAAAACACACCCAAACAAGCTATGAATATGTATATTTTCAGTTTTTACATAGCCACGCCAGAACGGCGCATTATATAATTAATCTTAGATATCTATATCGGGCTTCAAGTTTTTGTAGATAATTTGGTCCACAACAGATGAAGGTACATCGCGTCCTAGTTTGTTGACGACAAATTCCGTTCCGACGACACTGGCCTTCGACTCGTGCCTTCCACTTCTTGCAATAGGAGAAAGTCTTTTACAAGTTTTGCAACAACCATTTTTGCGATTGATGTGTTAATGGTTTCCATTGCTAGTCTGGCATCATAGATTTTATTGTAGAGGCAGAACCACTGTAAATCAAGAACTCTACTGAAGTCGATTAAGTATCCAGGCCCCAAGACCATAAACTGAGAATAGATTTAAGTGTAAATGTCTCAAGACCATAAACTGAGAATAGATTTAAGTGTAAATGTCCCAAGACCATAAACTGAGAATTGATTTAAGTGTAAATGTTCCAAGACCATAAACTGAGAATAGATTTAGGTGTAAATGTCGGCTATACTGAACCTTTGAAATAATTTTCATAAGCAAATAAAATTTCGGTGCATTTTAGTATTTGATTTGTAATTATAAACCTTTTTTTCAAATGTGGTAGAGAAATCCAAGGTATAAGTGGTAGAGAAATCCGAGGTAAAAATGGTAGAGAAATCCAAGGTATAAGTGGTAGAGAAATCCGAGGTATAAGTGGTAGAGAAATCTAAACATGGTCACTTAAACTGTTGTGTTATTTCATTGGACATTTCAATGACTATCCAGTAACAAAAACTGAGCTACGGAATGCCAGAGGTTTTGCTCATATATGGGTTTTTCTATTTCAAAATTGCGGAATATGAATATTGGTATATTCATTTCAATTTACTTCTTTTAGTTGAAAATATTGTTTGTCTTACTTCTCAATTCACATTATCTAGGAAAAAATGTCTTAAATATTTATTTATTTTCGCCTCACATATCATATAATAATTGGTCATTCTTTATAATTCCATGCAACTGAAGTTCATAGATTTTTAAAAATTGATCACTGTTCGTCATCTTCGCCGTTTGATAGATCTACCTTAAATCATATCATGTGGCTTCAAGCCTAGAAAAACATTTGCTCTGTTGTCGCAAATTACCAAGTCTCTGATTCTTTAACTAAAGTTGAATAACTATACTTCTATTCCATTGAAAAGCCGGACCTCGTAAAATTGTAGCTATTGCCAATACTTTTTCGTGTTCTGTCCATCTCCTTAACTCTAAGCACAGCTAATACGTTCTCCCTAGTCCTCAGATCCACTGTATCAGAGTAAAAGTATACCCTTATTACGTAATTTTTTCATAAAAGACAATTATGGAAAACACAAGCTTGTGTTCTGTTGTTTGAGCAAAAAACTAGCTTCATTAAAGGCAGCATGATTATAACAAGCGTTTTGTGAAGTTTTACTTGAAGAATATTTCAGTATCTGTCTGTCTTTGCGAATATCAGCAATAACACAATCTAAAACTATGGCAAACCCTTTTATTATTTATTCAAAAAATAAGATATCTCTTTAAATTAAAGAGATATCTCTTTAAAATGAGAGATATCTCTACATTTTAAGAGATATTTCTCTAAAAAGGAGACATCTCTTTCACTTAGAGATATCTCTTTCACCTGGATATATATCTATTTTACTTTTAGAGATATCTCTTACACTTAGAGGGATATCTCTTTCACTTAGAGAGATATCTCTTTCATTTTGAGAGATATTTCTTTCACTTAAAGATATATCTCTTTTACTCTGAGAGATATCTCTCTAAAAATTCCTAGAGAGATATCACTCAAAGTATAAGAGAAATATCTTTAATCGTTGAAAAAGAAATATCTTTCAAAGAGAAAGAGATATCTCTTTCCAATACGTTTTGTTAGTTTGAATACTTAAGGAATTCTCCCTAAACCGGAAGCCCACCAAAGCAGATAATTTTTAGATATGGCTATGAAATACTTGGTTTTAATTCAAATTCTTATAAGGATCTCAGGTATATGCTTAACTGATAATGTGCTTATTAACTTATGAAAATTTATTTGTAGATGATGTCAGGTTTACTAGACTCCAGAGGGATAAGAGCACAGAGGAAAACAGTTAGGGAATCATCTTTTCCGCCATTTTGATTGGTTAAAAATAGAGTTACATCATATCAAATGGCGATGCGATAGGGAGAAGTCATTATGATCACCGGGGGAAATCTGTTTGAATTAAAGATATATCTCTTTAAGTAAAGAGATATCTCTTTTTGAAATTTTAAAGAGATATCTCTTTTTACATTGATATAGAGGTATGTCTTTACGCTAGGGAGATATCTCTCTGTCTCTTTGAGAAATATCTCTAAAAGCTAGAGAGATATATCTCAAAGAGACAGAGAGATATATCTTTTGTTTAAAGATATATCTTTTTTTTAGACAAAGAGATACCTCTTTTGTTTAAAAAATATCTCTTTTGGTTAAAGAGATATTTGACTAACATAAAAAGATATCTATAACTTACAGAGATATCTCTACAACCAATATATATATCTTTCTAGTGTAAAGCGATATCTTATTTTACGAATGAATAGTAAAAAATGAAATGATTATTTACAGTTTTACATAGGAGTCTTATCCACCATTCACAAAAGTTTTTCCTGTGTAGGTTCGAATCCTGGATGCCACTTTGGACTATGATATCCCACCCCTGACCTCTATAACACAAACAATCCTCGTCACGAAACTCATAAGTTCTTTACAGATCAAAAGTTTATTTTCCTCAAATCAAACAATTCATTTGAATACACAAAACTGCGCTTGTTACATCATTAACAATTCTATCATCAACAATACTCCATTATCACCATAAACACGGACCCCTGGAAACTCTGGTGGGAGTAGGTGCCTAGGACGAGTAAGTATCTCGTGTTGACCGACCACACCCTCCATTAGCCCTGTATCTTTATCAGATAAACAGAGTAATCCATAAATATCCAAATATGATGTTGATGTGTGACTATGTGGTGTCTTTTTTAGAGTTCATTGGAATTTATCGAATCGACATATGAATGAGAATCAACATTTTTCATAGATAAAACGTAATCAATGAATTTAAATGGCTAGTTGAAGGCCACACAAGAGATTTCTTCCTCTCATATAGAAGTTTATGAATAAACTATGTCTCATAATGATACAAAAATATGATACTACTCAGTGATATAGAACATTTGAATATCATAATCGTAAATACTAAATAATATGAAATAAAATATAGAGATATATCCTAACCACTTTGTATACAGATATATCCTAATTACACATGTATACAGATATATCCCTACTACACATGTATACAAATATATCCCTACTACACATGTATACAGATATATCCCTACTACACATGTATACAGATATATCCTAACTACACATGTATACAGATATATCCTAATTACATATGCATACAGATATATCCTTACTACACATGTACACAGATATATCCTTACTACACATGTACACAGATATATCCCTACTACACATGTACACAGATATATCCCTACTACACATGTATACAGATATATCCTAATTACACATGTACACAGATATATCCTAACTACACATGTATACAAATATATCCTAATTACACATGTACACAGATATATCCTAATTACACATGTATACAGATATATCCTAACTACACATGTACACAGATATATCCTAATTACACATGTACACAGATATATCCTAACTACACATGTATACAGATATATCCTAATTACACATGTATACAGATATATCCTAACTACACATGTACACAGATATATCCTAACTACACATGTACACAGATATATCCCTACTACACATGTATACAGATATATCCTAATTACACATGTACACAGATATATCCTAACTACACATGTATACAGATATATCCTAATTACACATGTACACAGATATATCCTAATTACACATGTATACAGATATATCCTTACTACACATGTATACAGATATATCCCTACTACACATGTATACAGATATATCCCTACTACACATGTATACAGATATATCCTAATTACACATGTACACAGATATATCCTAATTACACATGTACACAGATATATCCTAACTACACATGTATACAGATATATCCCTACTACACATGTATACAGATATATCCCTACTACACATGTATACAGATATATCCTAATTACACATGTACACAGATATATCCATACTACACATGTATACAGATATAGCCTTACTACACATGTATACAGATATATCCCTACTATACATGTATATAGATATATCCTTACTACACATGTATACAGATATATCCTAATTACACATGTACACAGATATATCCTAATTACACATGTACACAGATATATCCTAATTACACATGTACACAGATATATCCTAATTACACATGTATACAGATATATCCTAATTACACATGTACACAGATATATCCCTACTACACATGTATACAGATATATCCTAATTACACATGTACACAGATATATCCATACTACACATGTATACAGATATAGCCTTACTACACATGTATACAGATATATCCCTACTACACATGTATACAGATATATCCCTACTACACATGTATACAGATATATCCTAATTACACATGTATACAGATACATGTATATCCTTACTACACTTGTACACAGATATATCCCTACTACATATGTATACAGATATATCCTAACTACACATGTACACAGATATATCCTTACTACACATGTACACAGATATATCCTTACTACACATGTACACAGATATATCCCTACTACACATGTATACAGATATATCCTAACTACACATGTACACAGATATATCCCTACTACACATGTATACAAATATATCCTTACTACACATGTATACAGATATATCCTAATTACACATGTATACAGATATATCCCTACTACACATGTATACAGATATATCCTAATTACACATGTACACAGATATATCCTTACTAAACATGTACACAGATATATCCCTACTACAGATGCATACAGATATATCCTTATTACACATTTATACAGATATATCCTAATTACAAACGTATAAAGATATATCCTAATTAGACAGAAAAGCGTACATGTTCCCGTCGATATTGTTGTTTGTGTGATGGTGTCCCGCTGGTAAACACCAGATTATTGGATCAGAATTACTGTATCTTTCAAAGAATGTCGGTGTTCCTTATTCAGCAAAATCATATCATTTCTATGACAGTCTCGCTGGCCTTCAATCTCATTCTTCAATCAAAATTGTCTACCTTTCGAAACACGTTAAAACAAGAATTTATGCACATGACCTTTTTTCTATTAAGATGTCCAATTTGATTTATCACAAACAGCTGACCATTTCACCTGCTCTGTGTCCAACGTTCCTTTGGTTTTAACTGACAGTGACTATCAACGTCAACCATCTCACACTCTTCTCACAGTGAGTCATTACATATCTAATTATCAAATGTGTTATCTATCAGGTATTTTACTGGTATCGATGTCATAGTCAAAATTCGTGCTGGTTTCAAATTGAAAAACCCAATTTCTTTTTTTCTAGCCATTATTGAATAACAAATAAGCGTATAGAAATCTTGCAAATTCTGTCTCGGGATGTTTTAAACAGTCCTGAAAATTTCACGCAGCTTTTTATTTGCTAAAGCACTGGCATCTAGTTGGCGCGTTATTCAACCATTATTATAATTGTGCACATTATCTGCGCATTTTATAACAGTAAACAATATATATCTGCATATTCTAAAATTGTACACAATATCTGCATAGTCTGTAAATGTACACAATTTCTGCGTATTTTATACATTGTACACACAATATCTACACAATCTAAATTCTACAGAATATCTGCGTAATATATTATTGTATACAATGTCTGCATATTCTTTAACTGTGCACAATATCTGCGTATTCTTCAATTGTGTATAATATCTGCGTATTCTTTAATTGCGTACAATATCTGCGTGTTCTTCAATTGTATACAATATTTGCATATTCTTTAATTGTGTGCAATATCTGCGTATTCTTCAATTGTGTACAATATCTGCGTATTCTTTAATTGCGTACAATATCTGCGTGTTCTTCAATTGTGTACAATATTTGCATATTCTTTAATTGTGTACAATATCTGCGTATTCTTTAATTGTGTACAATATCTGCATATTCTTCAATTGTGTACAATATCTGCGTATTCTTTAATTGTGTACAATATCTGCGTATTCTTCAATTGTGTACAATATCTGCGTATTCTTTAATTGTGTACAATATCTGCGTAATATATTATTGTATACAACATCTGCGAATTCTTTAATTATGTACAATATATGCGTATTCTTTACAATATACACAGGATGTTATATGTTTCAAATCTGATACGTGATAAATGAATTGAATTTCAACTTTTGAAATTTGATATTATATTTTCCAGCATTATTTATGACATTGAATGTTAAATAGTGTAAACACTTATAGATTGAAGGTAGCTTTGTTGTGATTGATACGTAGCTTATTGATACATAGCACTGCCCGAGGAAAATCTGCCGTCTGTATATAGAATGGTGACCCTGACAACGTTGACATAATTGTTTAGTCTTAACAAGCAAAAATACGCATGTCACCTATATCGTCTTAACTTAAAACAAAAGTACGCATGTCACCTATATTGTCTTAACTAAGCAAAAGTACGCATGTCACCTATATTGTCTTAACTAAGCAAAAGTACGCATGTCACCTACAATGTCTTAACTAAGCAAAAGTACGCATGCTATCTATATTGTCTTAACTTAAAACAAAAGTACGCATGTCACCTATATTGTCTTAACTAAGCAAAAGTACGCATGTCATGTATATTGTCTTCACTTGAACAAAAGTACACATTTCATATGTATTATCTTAACTTATACAAATGTACACATGCCGCCAATATTTATCAAATACGGAGTTTCGAGATCCATAAAACTTTATTCAGTTGATATGGCTCGGTATGAAAAAATAGACTTGATGCCTAAGATGTGTATTTGAGCTCATGCTTTTTTTTTTAGGTGGGGGGGGGGGGTGGTGGTGAGAAAACTTGTTCAAATCAAACAAATACAATGACGGATCTTTGAATTGTACATTCATTGCAAATTACTGTCCAGTAGAACGGACACAACCTTCTAACTGTAATCATTGCAAGAGTCACTCGATAGTAATAAAGAACATTGTATAATTCAGGGGGGGGGGGGGGGGGATCAGCATTAATCATTGATATAGACTGGGATAATGTTTCTAGCGTGACTTAAATTAAAATCGTGTATATTTTACATCATTCTTCGACTTTCGAAATAATTATCAGTAATTTGTGGAAATAACTAATTAGAAACGATAATGTATTAATTGTGACATTTAGATAGAGTATGAATGAATACAAATGACATTTACCTATTTTCTAATGACCTTGAACTTTATATACGAATCATGGCCTTTCAGAATGGATTATCATTCAAAGAATTTATGGAATGTCAGTCCCCATTAATTGTATAATAAATCATATTTTTTTATGTAAACATCAAGTGCTTAATTTATCTGTGGTTTTAATTTAATTTAATCTTCCTCGCATCTCAACAGTTTTATTGTCACAAATAATTGTTAATATGCAAGCAGAGGCTTGTCATCCAGGTGCCTTTGTACTGGGGTGGCCTTGTGGCGACATTTAAAGTGGTGTCGCCGCTATACGACAGTACAGCAGATTGTAGTCCCTAGCTAAATGAAGGCGATTTTGTCTGGCTAATGCCTTTTTTTTTTTTTAGTTCAAAGGGTACATATTAACCTTTTCCACACATAATTTACTGAAGTGCAAATATTTCTTCATGTATTTTAATATACAAGTACATTGTGTCTTATGAAAATGAACCCATTATTATTTAAAGCGATGTATGACTGCGATTTTCATCTCCTCAGTTTATCATGCATACAAATATAATGAAAAACAATTTAGATTATTACATATAACATTTTTATGACAATGCAAATATTTGTCAATTTGAACAGGAACTGTTAGAAATTTCACTATATTTTTCATATAAAATGTTTTTCGTTTTAAACCATTATTGATAATTTTCTATTCTTATTCATTTTTTGAATTGCTTATCTATTGATTTGTCATCAAATCCACACCACGAAACTAGGAAATATTCATATTTTCTAATGATAGATTTCATGTAACATTTTACCTAACCATTAAAGATTTAATTATCTGAAATTAAATAACATAGTAATTATTGTACGGCCGGTCAATATTTATTGTGGGGGGGGGGGGGGGGGGGGGGGGGGGGGGGGGGGACCGGTGCATTCCATATTTACGTTTTTAAAAACCTCTATGTCCTATCTTCTAAAAATACAAAAACAGTTGCTGTCCTACATGTATATCAGATGTGTAATTAAAAAATGTCCTATCTGATAAATAAATATATATGTATGATTAAACAACATTTTTACTTCATTTTAAAAACCTCAGGAGTTCTTCACAATTATCACTTAAAAGTCTCTCTAGTTATATATCTGCTGAGGGATTAAGCTCCTGAGAAACTTTTGTTTACTTTGCCATGTTGGTTCGGTAATTTGTCTAGTGAAGTTACAAATCTCATTACTTTCATCTCATATTTTTCTTTTTGTTAAATTGTTTAAAGTGCTACATTTTGCATATTTTTTAATTACTGTTTTACTGAATTGTTGTCTCATGTACTTACTATTTTTCACATCTCAGTATTCTCTATGAAAGATACAGGTAACAAACAGTGATCAATCTCATAACTCCTATAAGCAATACAAAATAGAGAGTTGGGCAAACACGGACCCCTGGACACACCAGAGGTGAGATCAGGTGCCTAGGAGAAGTAAACATCCCCTGTCGACCGGTCACATCCTCCGTGAGCCCTATATCCTGGTCAGGTAAACGGAGTTATCCGTAGTCAAAATCAGTGTGTCAAGAACGGCCTTAACACTCGGTATGAAACAATACAGACAGCATTTGACCCAACGACAGGCTGTATATTAAAATGGCAAACTATCAAATTATTAAAGATGTGTTTAGACTTTAGTTTTAATTTTGTTACTTTTAATCACATGTCTTAATAAAAAAAATTCAAAGGTCCAGTATTTTATTGCAAATTGTCTCTAATATATTCAACTTGGACATGAAATAAAGCATGCACACAATTCAGTATTATTTTTGTAAAATAGTTGAATTAAAAGTTTGAAATACATTATAATATTTTTTGCTCATTTGCCAAAAAAAATATAGCTGTCCTATCAGTGTTGAAAATAAAAAAGTTGGGAGTCCTATCAGTATGTAAGTCAAAACAAGAGGCCCATAGGCCTAGAATCGCTCTTCTGATACATTGTAGAACAGGCAAAAATTCTCACTAACCAAGATTCATCAATTAACAAGGTTTTAAAGACCTATCACATGATAGTGTATGAAGGGGATATCATAGAGTACATTATTAGATTAGGCAATCAAAATAATTACAAAATGAAGTTACTTAACCTACGTGCATATCTGGCTAGTACATATTTCTCTTCTACATGAATTTTTTTAAGGGACATAGAGACGGTTGGGGTGCTGAATACCGAATTTACTACGCATACAATTAGAACAAGGGGATTGCATTGTATTTTGCCCGATTTTTAATGCAATTACATTTCATGCCATTGTTGGATAATGGTTCTTAAAACCAATATCGACAAAATTGCTTTTTAACTTTTTCAGCTCTGTTGAAATAAAAAACAAAAAGTGAGTTAACTGAAACAGGTTCATGATTCTAGGCCTCTTTGCATTTGATTTAGATACAGCTTTGAAGTTAAAAAAGTAGATCAAGGTGACCTAATTAATAGTCTGCACACTCCGAGGACTCAAGATGCTTCAACTGACAAAGTTCGATGATGTTAAGTCAAATAGTACCTGAAAATTTAAATAAAACTGTCCAAAAGTAGGTCACGGTGACCTACTTTTGGTCGACACACTCTGAAGACTCAAGATGCATCAACTGACAAGTCAAATAGTATTCAAATATAGCCGTCAAATTTCTAAAGAAGGCCACAGTGACCTACTTTTTGGTCGACACACTCCAAAGACTCAAGATGCATCAACTGACAAAGTTTGATAATTGAAGTCAAATAGTATTTAAAATATTCAGATATAAACGTCAAATTCCACAAATAGGTCACAGTGACCTACTTTTTGGCTGACACACTCTGAAGACTCAAGACCCATCAACTGACAAAGTTTGATGATTGTAAGTCAAATAGTATCTGAAATATTAAAATATAGCCGTCAAATTCCAAAAATAGGTCACGTTGACCTACTTTTTGGTCAACAAACTATGAAGACTCAAGATGCATTAACTGACAAAGTTTGATGATCCTAGCTTTCATAGTGTCCAAAATATGCTTCTAAAATTGAAAATGTGAAATTTGAATGTCTGCAAAATTCAAAAAGTAGGTCACTGTGACCTTCTTTTTTTTTTTTATAAATATGTTTTGAGGCCTCTAGACGCATCAACTTACAAGGTTTGATGATTCTAAACCTCTCGGTATCTGAAATAACAACCTAAAATGTATTTATAAATGATTAGCCATAAAATTCAGAAAGTAGGTCATTGTGACATACTTTTCACATGACGCACTTTAAGGTCCCATGATCCATCAACTGACAACTTTTGATGATCATAGATTCAAAAGCGTCCAAGATATGCATCAAAATCCATTTAATAATAATTACCTGCGAAATTCAAAAGTAGGTCACTATGACCTACTTTTGAGACAACATGATATAAGGTCCTAAGATGCATCAACTGAAAAATTTGATGATCCTAGTCCTTATACTAAGCAAAAATATCAAAGTTTTAACAAAACAAAATTCAAGGTCAAATATGAAGTGACCTTGAGACCACACCCTTTGCCCCAGGATGATGCCTTGAACAATTTTTAATCTACAACCTATCCTTATCCTTATGCATAAGTTTGGTGATAATTTGCCCAGTGGTTCTTGAGAAGAAGATTTTTAGCAACCACTACTTTTGTTTGCATTTTCCTAATTATCTTCAATTGTTAAAGGGTCACAACTCTACTTTTAGTACAAATGAAAGCCCTAGGGCCAAGGATACCCTGTGACAAATTTGACAAAAAAGGGGTTCTTGAGATATAGCCCTTTTTCCAAAAAAGTTGACGCACACCGCACACCACACATATGGCCATATGATTAGCTCTTTGAGCCTTCGGCTCAGAAGAGCTAATAAAAATGTGTCCTATTGCATTTTGCACCGGTCCCAACCCCCCAATAGATATTGACCGGTCCCTTAAGGACACACTGTTATCGAGTTATGGGAAAATACCTGGAATCTGTTACCCAAGGTTGTGGGCAGCAGTTTTCCTGATCTTTACACCACCGAGGCACAGCAGTTTGTTCTCTGAGAGATCATGTACAGTGTAACAAGTGTTTTATATACTACTATATAATTCTTATTATGTTATAAACTACTATGTGATTCTTTGATTCAGTAATTTAAAAACTCCATGCAAATAATTAGTATATCTTTTATCTCACTTTGTAACAATTTCAACAGCATTTCGTTATTTATTTCTCTAAAACTTTCAGCAAATCATCCTCAGTGACGTTATTTAACCAAGCTACATGTATATTTTTGGAGAAACCATCTTGATCATTTGAACGCTTAAAACTTTATTGAGACGCTTAAATTATATACGTGAAGTATGTAACATTATAAAATATTACATGTTTTTGAGGATAATATGTGAAATTGTCACCCCGTGAAAAACCATTGTAGACCGAGGTCTATTATTTGATGACCAGTTTTTCTTTATATCATATGAAATTTACAACAAAATCATATTTGTCAATTCAAACCCTCAAACAACTGTGTGTCAGGAAGTCATTCTTTTTTGTTTTTTAAATTTGAAAAAAAGACAATGTAAGAAACAACAGAAAATTTTGAGTTTAGTACGATACACGCAGTAATCGTAAAAATAGGATCACTTCATATTTAAAAAAATCAGTGTGTATTTGTCCACCGTCTATCTTGTACTATTATTTACATTTCAACTTGATTCATTAGAATTTTGACCACATCTCGCAGTGACATCATAACGCCACACAAAGTAATAAAGTTAGCACCGGATTCCTACATGTAAGTGTAGACTGACAAGTACAAAAAACTCTAGAAAATGTAATACTATAATGATTGGGGTTTTTTTAAAATCACAATTAAATTTTAATGTATATATATATATATATATATATATATATATATATATATATATATACACGCAACAGAGTGCAGACAAACTTTCTTTTTGTCTGCACAGCAATGCGTATTACGTGCACAAAGAGATATTTGATGTTTAACAACCAATCCAGACATTTCTTTCAGTCTAGGCATTGTACGAAAGCCGATAAAAAAAAATTAGGTTTTACTCCGAAAATAAAATAAAAAACATTATAATGCAAAGCATAAAAAAAAAAGAAAAAAAAGAAAGAAAAGAAGGCATATTAACGCGAAACAAAAGGCGTTATAACGTGGAAAATGGCGTTATTACGCTTTCGAAAGGCTTTATAATGCGAAGTGGAAATTAAGAATCAAAAGACGTTATGAGGTGTAAAATTGAAAGGCATTATAATGCAAAGTGAAAAAGTGTAATAACGCAAAAACTGGCAAGATGGGGAACTAGGACTATCGTTTTCCGCCCCCAGTATGGGACCACCACCTCCAGCCTCCTGAGATTGCAGCCGCATTTCAGACCTCTATAATGACTGAATATGGGATTGATCGAATGAAACAAATTAATAAAGGGATAGAGAACAACGAATTCAAACCTATAGAATACCGGTACTTAAAAGGGGTCACATTGGAATTTAAGGGTAACTGAGCTTAACTGAAAGTACATATATCTAATTTTACATCATGCAGGTCATAATGGATAGCACCTATCACTGTGCAGTTGCTCTGACAGGGAAGCCAGAAGGGGGGAGAAAAGTGGAAAGGCCAAAAAGGACTTGGCGAAAAACTATCAAAAAAGGAAAAGACCAGCTGGGATGGAAAAGCTGGAGTGCAGCTAGGATGACTGTCAAGGACAGGAATAAATGGAGAACTGGCATTAGGTCCTTATGTGCCAGTGGGCATGAAGAGGATACATGTAGGTGAGGTAAAGGTGAGGTCATAATGAAGGTTAATAACAACTTAATCGTTGAAGAGTCCATAAAAGGTATATGCAGGCAAGATGGGGACCCCTAAGCCTATCGTTTTCCGTCCTCAGTATGGGGCTTTTGGGGTACCACCTTTTCAATGTAAAAATGCTAATGATAATTCTGTGTGAATGAGCTAATGTCGTTAAAATTTCTTTGTTGCTAAATGAAAGGTGAAGATAACAAACAGTTATCAATCTCATAACTCCTATAAGCAATACAAAATAGAGAGTTGTGCAAACACGGATATATATAGGTTTGTTAATTGTTTGCATCGAATATTCTACACAATACATTGTAACATAATATTCAACATACACTGTTTATATACCTTCCATTTGCATTGTTACGCCTTCCTCTCGCATTATAATCTTCTGAATCCGCGTTAATACGCATTTTCATCATGTTAATACGCCTTTGTATAGCGTTATCACGCCTTTGTTTTGCGTTTTCACGCCTTTGTTTTGCATTATTACGCTTTTGTTTTGCATTATCACGTCTTTGTTTTGCATTATCATGCCTTTGTTTTGCATTATCACGTCTTTGTTTTGCGTTATTACGCCTTTGTTTTGTTATCACGCCTTTGTTTTGCATTATCACGCCTTTGTTTTGCATTATCACGCCTTTGTTTTGCATTATTACGCCTTTTGCATTATCACGTCTTTGTTTTGCGTTATCACGCCTTTGTTTTGCATTAACACGCCTTTGTTTTGCGTTATTACGCCTTTGTTTTGCGTTATTACACCTTTGTTTTTGTTTTTTTGTTGCTTTATCACGTCTTTGTTTTGTGTTATTACGCCTTTCATTTGCGTTATTGATGTACGATTTTATGTGGGTTATTACGCCTTTCATTTGCATTATTGATGTACGATTTTATTTGGGTTATTACGCCTTTGTTTTGTGTTATTACGCCTTTGTTTTGGGTTATTACGCCTTTCATTTGCATTATTGATGTACGATTTTATTTGGGTTATTACGCCTTTGTTTTGTGTTATTACGCCTTTCATTTGCATTATTGATGTACGATTTTATGTGGGTTATTACGCCTTTCATTTGCATTATTGATGTACGATTTTATGTTGGTTATTACGCCTTTGTTTTGTGTTATTACGCCTTTGTTTTGGGTTATTACGCCTTTGTTTTGTTTTATTAAGCCTTTGTTTTGTGTTATTACGCCTTTGCTTCGTATTACGTGTATCATGCCTTTATTTTGTGTTGTAACGCCTTTGATTCGCATTATTACGCCTCTAGAACTATTTTTGTTTTTTAAGTGATCCTAATCGGCCTTCGTGGCATTGCACGATATATTCTCACCAGCTACAATTTGTCCCTGGATCGTCATTCGTTCTATTTATAGTGAAACTAGCATGTAACAACTATTGAGAAAAGGGGAGAAGGGGCAACATATCGAATATTATGGCACTGGCGACCTTAAGGATAAACCCAAATCTTCTAAATATAAGTGTACTTTAAATTTTTGTATAGATTTATTTCTTTTAAAATCTAATTTGATATTTTTATACTTCATGTGATGGTATGCCAACACGTTTAGTGAAACCAATCCATATATAAAGATAAACTGGGCGGATAATTATAATGAGTTTGGACCTCTAACAAAACTGAGAATCAAAAACCATGACCCCAGGGGTCACGGGTTCAGGAATGAAGCTTGGGTGAAGCTACACATATTAGATGATATCCGGAAAATGCATTAAACAATCGTCATCTTTAATCATGAACATGAAAAAAAGATTCAGAACAATCATGAACATACAGTGTATAAAATATCAACCGAATGTATAGCTATGATGAGCTTGAAGACATCTACCAACATTGTGATGAAAAGTGCAAACCCTCGAATCATGGTTCCAGGCCCTTGGACCGGATATATGGCTCGTATTCCTGGGAGAAGTATTGGTTCAAATATTGAAAACGAATTATACATTTGAAAATTATCTTTTCTTATGAACTGGGTGTATTATTTTCTCCCATTCGCCTGATGCATACATGGATGAATCACCATATCTGCCTAACCAGATTCTGTTTCTCCATCCCATTCTGGGCCATAATAATGGAGAATCACGGGACATTCCTACATCTATCTGGCCGACTGTCTATGACCAAACAGTGTATCTTCAATCTGAACCAAAGTCAAGCACTGGTGAAAAGAAATGGCAAAATAAATATCTTTGTAATAGAGAGGCATCAGAAACTCGTGCATATGAATAAGAGAGTGTGTAATGATCTTAACGCAATTATTGGTCAAAAAGTTAAAGTGTAAAAGTTACAGACGTTTTCTGGGTCATAACTTTATGATGAAGAGACTTTAAATGTGCATACTTGTCAAAAGGAAGAGCTTACAAATACGCTGGTTTTGATGCAGATGAAATTTAAATTCTATCAAAGATAAAAATATCCATTTAATCATTTGAAATGCAAAACTCTCTAATATAACACTTTCTGCACTTTATTCCTATGCATATATGTTACAATAGAAGAACTATCGTGGAATCCTGAGTAGCATTAATTTAGCTGTTTACAAACACTAAAATGTAAATAAATACAAATAGAATAAGTAGCATTAGCTGTTTACAAACAGTAAAATAATCCCGTGGGGATCCGGGTTAGAATAGATCCTCAGTACCCCTTGCTAGTCGTAGAAGGCGAATAAATGGGGTGGTCCTTCGGATGAGACAGTAAAAACCGAGGTCCCGTGTCACAGCAGGTGTGACACGATAAAGATCTCCCCTTGCTCAAAGGCCAAAAGCGCCGCGCATAGGCCTAAATTTTGCAGCCCTTCACCGGCAGTGGTGAGGTCTTCATATGAGTGAAATATTCTCGAGAGGGACGTTAAACAATATTTAATCAATCAATCAAACAGTAAAATGTAAATAAGTACAAATAGAATTTTCTAATTCCTGAGTGACAACTTACATGTATTTCCTTGAATGAAAGGTGAAGACAACGAATAGTGATCAATCTCATAACTCTTATAAGCAATAGAGAGTTGGGCAAACACGGACGGGTACCTGTAAAGTGCGAAACGAAATCTACCGAAACGAAACGAAATCTACCGAAACGAAACCCACCGAAACGAAACGAAACCTACCGAAACGAAACGAAACAGATTGTATAATCGAACTCTTTTAATTATAATAATTAAAAATGGTATCTTAGGCCCCTGTTAAAGTTTACACATATAAATAAAATTCGCCTCCCCTTTGATGTAGACTTTCGGCTTGACTGATACAAAGTTTTAAAAGTTGGAAGGGGGGGGGGGGTAAGCACAAAGTACATAAATACCATGTGCAATTAGCTTCGGATCCATAAATTTCAGAACGGAAGGTTACAGTCTCACAGGTCAGAGGTCTGGGGAAACACACTAAACGAGGGATGGGGTCGTCGGCGGTGGATCCGCTTTTGGGCATAAATACATGTTTCAGTATTTTTTGCTCTAAAGACAAATATATGTATACATGTGGATATTGTGTATTTGTATGTAGTATATCAAACGGTGGATTCTGAATATGTCCTCCCGTTCTCTTTGTGATTTCTGCTTAAAATTTCCGTGTTCATAAGCCTTTTCAGTTTACAAAATGCCGACCTCCTCCTAATATTATTGCATTAAAAAAATTCCGTTTTCCGTCCCGTTTTCAATTCCCCGTCTTAGCAACACCCCAAATGTATAAAGTTTTTCCCTTATTGAAAGTACTCGCACCTCAGCAGTTAGAGATAAAATAAGAGGTTAAGAGTTCCTGCTTTCAATTTTCTCAGACACCAGCTTCTTCAAACAATGTATCTATGCCCAAAGGCGGATCCAAAGTCGGCGACCCCACCCCTCGTATAGTGTGTTTCCCCAGTTCTCTGAGACTGTAACCCTCAGTTCTGAAATTTATGGATCCGAAACTAATTGTACATGGCATTTAATCAACTACGGATATGTACTTTGTGCTTAACCCCCCCCCCCCCCTTCCAGCTTTTAAAACTTTGTAACAGTCAAGCCGAAAGCCTACATCAAAGAGGAGGCGAATTTTATTTATATGTGGTAACTTTCACATGGGCCTAAGATACCATTTTTAATTATAATAATTAAAAGAGTTCGATTATACAATCTGTTTCGTTTCGGTAGGTTTCGTTTCGTTTCGGTGGGTTTTGTTTCGTTAGATTTCGTTTCGGTAGATTTCATTCGTTTTGCACTTTACAGGTACCCAAACACGGACCCCTGGACACACCAGAGGTGGGATCAGGTGTCTAGGTGGATTTATATTTTGAAAGATAGGTGAGCTGTTTTACTATGATAAACAATTCGTAAATGAGGTGAATTGTATTATATCCATTGCTCTACACTCAACTTCCTTGACTTTAGACAATGGGGACGTAGCGAACTTCCCTTTTCTCTGACACCATTTGAATTTCAAGACCTGCTTTAAAAAAAATCAAATATCATTATTAATCCGATACTCACATGCTATTAAACAACTGAAACGATTCTGGTTGGTTGTTTTTTAATTTTCAATCTTCGAACAAGATCTCGTGTGTATGTATTTCATTTCACCGAGAGCACCTTTGTATATTGCATGTAAATTTCTATTTCAAAACATTTGACATCAGCTGAAGGAAAGATGTTTACAAAAGAGTGTATTCATAATAAAGATGAAGGAAAAACAACCCACAACAACAGACCTGGTTTTCTCAACCTCTCGTTAATTAATCATCCTCTCGTTCCTCTTGTCTTTTGAAAATTAAGAAGCGCGAGCTGAAGAAAAAAAAGGCTACTAATTCACACTGGTTATAGAACCCATATTTGTAAAATAATTTTTTTTAAAAATGTGATAAATATTTGAATGGTAGATTGAGTAAACTTTTCAGAACTAATGACAAAATATATATTTCTTCAGCAATTCGCATTTCAAACATTTCTTTACTGTATGCCCCGGATCTTTACAAGAAAGTAACATAATAAATTTCGAATCTTTAGGGGGGGGGAACCTTCTACACGTAAATGTATTTTTTCTTCTTAAAAAAATGTTTCCAAAAAGAAGAAAATGAAAAAAATGTATACAGCTAAATATAGATTAAATGATTTCATTTCATGTTTTCGTGAATTTCTGTGGTGTATTTTATAAATCAATATTTATAATAAATTATATGATTATATAGTTTTTGTCATATTCTTATTTGTGTCAGGTTGTAATTTTATTTCTTTGAATTTGACTACTTGTGTTTCCTTCTTTTATTTACGTATATTTTAAAATTATAAGTATGGACTCGATATAGACCAGATCCCTCCATTTCATGGAATGATTATAAATGTTTGATATCGATGACATTTTCAACTTGAGTGTGTACTTTGTCACCTTTAGAAACGAAAACATCAATCCTAGAATGACATAAAAACTTCACTTAATGTCAACGACTCAAGGCTGTATGTCTGTTTCTGAAAGAGGGCAACGTTTTTCTGTACTGGTTCAGGAATTCAGCCACAACAACATTCCTTCTCGAGTGTTGCATGCACACCTACTGACCTCGGGTCAGCGTCTTTGTTTACCAGTATATACTTGTTGACCATTTATTGACCAAGTTTCGAGTTGTAATCCCAGACGGTATAGAATTGCACGTTAGTATTATTTGACAAATAATCATTTTGTAGGGAGCAAAGGAATACAAAGTTACAATAGTTCATTATTAGATTTTCTCCAGAAAAGGAAAATATCTTTGTCGTAGTTGCAAATTGTATCGATAGTTCATATTGTACATAGATGTAATGTACGCTTCGCTTGTATCGTGTATTCCGAGAGTTTACCGTTCCATCCTCAATCCCTAAAAAAATCTTTTGCCATAAGTTTCAATGTCAAACAAGTGTAAGTGTCTTTTTATCATAATTCATTGATCATTTCATTCGTATGACGCGTAGTGTCTCTGCTTTTAGATTTCGATTTGACCGCTTTACGGACAGTGCACGTTCTATGTGACGAAACTTGAGAAATTCAGTCAAAACAACATTCCTATACATATCGAAACTATGGGTCACAGCTCCCAAGACAACAACAAGAAAACATACTGACGGCAGTAGTATCATCGACCCTGTGGTTATCGTAGGGAGGTAAACACATAATATGAGGCGTACATGTATATTTATGAATGAAAGTAAAATGTTAAAATTCATCATAAGGATTAAATGTTTTTCCAAATCTTTTGAAATATATCTTATGTCTTACGTCTCATATTTGAAAGTCTGATGTGAGAAGAGTCAAGAGTTAATCTTAACATGTTAGCCCTACATGTTTTAGCTGTACAGTGTTGACTATTCTGTATAATTTCACTGTTTATCACGTGTCATTTGACGTCACTTGGATTAGTCGGTCCAGCTGTCCAGAACGTATATTTACATTTGATAGTTTTCTTTGCTTATCAACTCTGTTATGGAGATTCGAGTTCACATGTCAATAATGAGAAGTTCAAACCTTTCCACCAGTCAAGAAGTCATGTGACACCTGTGTTTGCTGTTTCATTTAGTGCTCTCACTTTATGTTTATGTAATATGCGTATTAAAGTCACCTCAGTTGGTGTTGTAGATACAAATAATGAGATGTGGTTTTTGTTGTCATTATTGAGGGAAATGACCGTTCCCAGCATTGTAGGAAAAAATGCTTAACGCCCTAACGCATCAGTTAACATTCCTACGGTGCTGTCGTCCAAAGTATCCCAAATCGTGGAATATCTAGATAACCTATCGATTTGTGCTATTCAAAGACCGGCAAATGGGTATAAAAGCAGCCAATCGAATAATGCCAAATATAAAGTTTGTCTGATTAAGCAAGGTTAGTTGTGTAACTCCCATTGTCTCTCGCCAATAATGACAAATGTCCAACTGATCAACCATCACTTTAAAATTACTTGCAATCTGGACTCTATGTGTAAACATTACAAAGTCAGAGGAGACAGTCACATATAGTAGGTCTCCAAATATCATAATGGACAAAGTGTTCCTTAACAAGCATTCTAAGTGCAATACA
The DNA here is from genome assembly GCF_947568905.1 of Ostrea edulis. NCBI lineage: Eukaryota > Metazoa > Mollusca > Bivalvia > Ostreida > Ostreidae > Ostrea > Ostrea edulis. Next base: position 48,759,469 of record NC_079166.1, on the reverse strand, counting down.
TGTCCCCTATCGGCACCCCCATTAATTGATATTCGAGAGATGTACATTTGATCTTGTTTGACCTTGAACTGTGACTCGATACATTGCTTCCAAGTCACCATGTTTACCAGTATTGACTTAGTTTAATGTTTTGTTGTTCAGGGATCTGGGATGAAATAGTCTAAGTTAGTCTTTACACAAAATACGTGGGGGAAATATTTAAATAATCGTACAAATGGGACGCAAAAAAATTAACGAAGTTATTTTTTTTTTAACAAAATTAGCAATCGAGGTTCGTCGACTGCCTCTATACTTTTATCGCATTTCCATCGGAACACAATCCCGATCCCGATGAATGAAAAGTAAAGATAACAAACAGTGATCAATCTCATAACTCATTTAAGAAATACAAAATAATGAGTTGGGCAAACACGGACCCCTGCATTTACCAGAAGTGGGATCAAGTGCCTAGGAGGATTAAGCATCCCCTGTCGATCGGTCACAACCGCCGAGAGCCCCACATCTTGATCAGGTAAACGGAGCAATCCGTAGTCAAAATCAGTGTGCCAAGAACGGCCTCGCAATCGGTATGAAACACGTCAGACAGCACTTGCCCAAACACAGGTTGCACGGGTAAACCTGATCACTTGAACGACCATAGGATTTGCGAAATTCTGACTTTAAACGAGACTGTTGAAACACCTGTAACATCAACCTGCCTGTCAGGATTTAACAAGAGTACCGCAAACGGTACAAAATACGTCCGTGAAAATGCTTACATACATGTAGGGTGTTTTTCTTAAACCATAATTTGTAGAACTTTGCTTCAGGTAGTATCAGCCATCATCAGGCTGTGACATACAGTAAAATATCTCTATCTCGAAGTCCGAGGGACCTCGAAAAAACTTCGAGATATCCGGGGGTTCGAGATATCCAAAATCGATCTTGGATATTTTTTTGAAGGAGGATATTTGATGCATAGTATGGGATTTGCATTATAAACAAAACCCCGTTTCCGTTTCTTATAGTTTTGTTTAAATATATATAAACATCCAATTGAATTCACAATGTGTTTCAAAATTAAGATGATCGTGCCTGTATGCTTACTTTAAGTTTACTGAAGTCCAGGCTCGACTGGGATGTAGTTATTGCGCTGTAATGAAAGAACCTATCACATAAGAAACCAAAAAAAAAGACGGATTCAAAAAGAAAAACCAAACTTTTAAATGTTTATTAAAGAAATTTTCGTGTTTTCTCTGTACTAGTTTTAATGATGAAGCGTGTATTATTAAATGCATTATCGTTATTGAGAGCATTACCTTCAAGTGTACTTCGACGATTTTGTGCGTTTATCTAACCCACATGTTAATGATAGAGCGTGTGTCATTCAAACCACCATCCCTGGAATCGGGTGTGTTAGTTCATAATTGTCGGTGAACTTTAGCCGTAATGTTGAAAGGCTTTACTAATCACCCAAGCTGTTGAGCCATTTATTGCGACCAGGGTCTACTCGGAAAAGGCGAGCGTCGATTAGCGGTCATTAATTATAATTGATGTAGCCGCGGGTGTGAATGTGTGACTTAACGACGCCAGGTATGGTAAGCAGAGCGGAAAATTGACTGCACTTCGAGATAAACCGGGTGAATTTAGGGTATGGGACCTTGAAAATACTTCGACATAAGCGGAGTATTCGAGATTACCGTGTTCGAAATATCAGAAGTATTTTTTAATCATTTATACCGGGACCGGCGGTCGACTTCGACTCAAGCGGGTTATTCGAGATAAACCATATTCGAGATACAGATATTTTACTGTACTTTCTTTGCATAATATGAACATTTCCTAAAAATGAATTAAGTTCAACAACCTGTAATTTTCTTTAAAATTGAAGAAAATCAAAATCTTTCCCACATGCACATCTTCCATACCCATACAAACATTCTGTAAAATCAGAAGGTCCTCACTTGAAAACTGTGGAAGGAAAAACAGACAAATTATGTACTCTCTATGTAATAATTCCTCAAAACTGACTAAGTTCAATAACCTGTAATTTTCTCAAAAACTGAGGAAATCAAATTCCTTGTCACACCCGCTTCTTCAATATCCATAGAAACATTCTGTAAAACAAGAAGGTTCTCGTTTGAAAACTGTGGCAGAAATTCACTGAACAAATCATGAATTCTCTTTGCAAAATTTTCTCAAAACGGACTAAGTTCAACAACCTGTAATTTTCTCATACATTGAAGGAAATCAAACTCCTTGCCACATGCACATCTTCAATATTCATACAATATTCTGTAAAACAAAATGGTCCTCACTTGAAATTTGTGGGAGGAGTTAGTCGGACAAATTATGTACTCTCCATATAACAATAATTTTCAAATAAAGGGGCAAAACTCCTGCAAGAGGGGTCGAAATAGATCAAAACTGCAATACGATCTAGAGTGATCCACAAAAAAGCTACATAGCAAGTTTCAGCTTGATATATGACAGAGAAATGAAAATAGAAACAGAAAACCACGAACGAACGAACGGACGGACGGACGTACAGAAATCGCTGTACCATAATACGTCCCGTCTAAAGACGGGCGTATAACAACTGATCACACACAGAACAAGCTTTTGTGTATCGAATCATCGCGTTTGTCATAAAGCTGTTAATTTCTATTTTCTATAAAATATCCAAGTACGAAGTAGATGTCGAGCACTCCGTGGTGTATTTCATTTCAAGTTCACAGGGATATATCGAATCAATATATAAATGAAAATGATTATTGTCAATAGACAAAACGTCGTCGATTTATCTAAATGTTGAATTGAAGGTCAAAGCAAGATATTCCCTCTTCTTACGTGAAAGCCCCCGAATAAACTCTGCTTCATATTAATATAAAAATAGGGCACCGCTAAACCGATACATGATACGCCCACATACATTATTGACCCAAGAATTTGACCGAGTAAATCCATATCCAATGATAATAATTTGGACCAATATAGAATGTTCTATGAGTTGCAAAACCAAGATATTTGCAAAGACAAATCTAAGCCCATGGGTTATAACTTCTTCATACACATGGCTAAGGTTTAATTTTTTTCCCCACAGATAAACAGAGAGACCATAACCTATATGTTTGAATCTGTAGGCATAAAAAATTACAAGTAACAATAAAATACATGATTAGTTGCATTTTCATTTACAGTCCAATGGCTGAAACTCTTTCCAAAATAGTGGGACAGCATTCCCCTTGTAATTTGCACATCTCCACATTGTGATCTTTCTTTGTACCAAGTTTCATCAAAATCCCCAAAGGGTTTAGGAGGAGTTGCGAAGACAAAGTATTTCGAATAGAAAAAATTAAGTCCAAGGGCCGCAACTCCTTTTAAAAACATTGGACAGCATTCCCCTTGCAATATGCACAGCTCCACATTGTGATCTTTCTTTGTACCAAGTTTCATCAAAATCCCCAAAGGGTTTAGGAGGAGTTGCGAAGACAAAGTATTTTGACAGAAAAAAAATTAAGTCCAAGGGCCGCAACTCCTTTAAAAAACATTGGACAGCATTCCCCTTGCAGTATGCACACCTCCACATTGTGATCTTTCCTTGTACCAAGTTTCATAAAAATCCCTCAAAGGGTTTAGGGGAAGTTGCGAAGACAGTTAAAGGGACAAGTCGGACGGACAGACGGACGACAGCGGTATAGTACGCCCACAATTTTATGCAGGCGTGTAAAAACAGGTCAGCTTACAAAGGAGCACAATTCGTGCCCATGGGAATTCCAACAGACTGTTGAAAGACCTGATCACCAAAGACTACGAAGATATTGTCAGTAAGGAACTCCAGCATAATTTTTATTTCAACTTCAGAGTACTTCAGAGTACATGTGCGTGGAATCAGAGTGTGTATAACAAAGCAATTTTTTTTATTGATTGATTGAATATTGTTTAATAGGGACTCTTGAGAATATTTCACTCATATGGAGACGTCACCACTGTCGATGAAGGGCTGCAAAATTTAGGCCTATGATCGGCGCTTATAGCTATTGATCAGGGAGGAATCTTTATCGTGTCACACCTGCCGTGACATGGGACCTTGGTTTTTGCGGTCTCATCCCATTTAGTCGCCTTTTACGATAAGCAAAGGGTACTGAGGACCTATTTTAACCAGGATACTCATGGGAATTTTTTTTATTTATTCATTTATTATTATTATTTTTTTTATATCATGTTTAAGCATATATTAGCATATTTCCAATCATACTTTTCACACGAAAAAAGTCTTTTCAACGCTAAGATCTTTATAAAAAGGTGGTCAAAATGGAAATGTCTTTTTTAAAGACTTAATTTTGCGAACAATTTAATTGCTGTTATTTCAAAATACTACTCATGTTATTATTTCTCCCAAATGTGTGAATGCAAGGATGAAAGTTTCTTGTATATTTATTTATGTTTGAAAGGGCTATAAAAATATTTTTGGATGACTGATCACTAGATACGAATATTTCCTTTTAGAAGCAACTGTCTATGATATTTTAAAAAACCGTAAAATATAAAAATTAATTTCTTTAAAACTTGTCCATCAAACGTTACGAAATTCGACCTTGATCTGTAGTTTGCCACCCTGGAACTACACTGCAGGTTTAAAAGGAATCCAGGCAAGCATAACGGGAAAAGGACAGGAAAACAATGGGACAGACCGACAGTCAGACAGATGGCGAGAAAGCTGTAGTTCCATTCGGTTCTAAAAACCGGTAGGGGACTACTAATTCTTTGTTCCAGGCTTTATGGATGACCGATACAACATATGTCGAGATAGGCTACTGACAAACACGTTGATGTTACAGGGGTTTCAACAATCTCGATGAACGTTAGCATTTCGCAAATTCTATGATCGTTATAATAATTTAGTTTGCCAATGCAACCTATATTGGGTTCAAATGCTGTCTGACGTGTTTCATACCGATTGTTAAGCCGTTCTTGGCTTATTGATTTTGATTACGGTGTACCCAGGGGTCCGTGTTTGCCCAACTCAAATTTCCGCCATACTCAACAATTTTTCAGTTATCTGGTGGCGCCCAGTTTTATTGGTGGAAGAGAGAACCATTAATGTACCTAGGAAGAGACCACCGACCTTCCGAGAGTAAACTGGGAAACATTCTCACTTACCGGCGCGAGCGGGATTCGAACCCGCGCCGACAGAGGTGAGAGTCCGTGTGATTTTGAGCCCGATGATCTAACCACTCGGCCACGGAGACCCCTTGTAGAAAGAAATGTCGAAGACAAAGGTTGCTCTAAACAAGGACAGAGAGTCCATTCTGTCAACAATTGACAAACCGCATCAGTGAATGCAGTAAGGGACTTTTATCCTGCCATCACCATGGTTTTCAAGAATTTTAGAAGGCATATCAAGCGGGAGTATAATATTTATAGGTTATAGACTTTGTATGGGAAAATATGACGACCGAGTTTTTTGATGCGTAGACGGACCGAGCTTGCGAGGTCCGTTCGCGACAAAAAACGAGGTCGTCATATTTCCCATACAAAGTCTATAACCTTTTTATTATATACTTTCAATTTCATTTAGAAACTAACAATAATTTTATTTTTAACAATAACCTTATCGGTTTAACTGAGTAAAAGATGAAAAACACGAAAAATTTGAAAATTAACGGCGTAGAAATTTGATTGTGACGTAATGTTTGCGGGCCGGAATGTTTCCGGGCATATATCGTGTGATATATGCCCGCAAACTTTTAAAGAAAAAGGAAGAGATGAAATTGAAAGTATATAATAAAGATGGATATGGTGTTTGAGGTGGGCTCAGCAGTTCAAAGCGGAGCTCAGTGAAAGTTGTGGGTCAAATGCTGAATCTTGGTCACTTAATATCCTGAAGACCTGCAGAAGGAATAAATGATATTGACCATGAAGACAGACCAGATAAGAGGAAGAATGTATCCCTAGGATAATGTTTTCTCAAAGACAGAAGAAGATGGACTCTGTAGAAAACCTACAAGACAATTACCCGTCTTCGCGCCAATAGTAAACGAGAGACCAACTGAACAACACAAAGAATGTCCGGCTGACCCTCAGTATTTCACGGAGAGAGTGTAGTTACCAGATAGGAAAAAGTTGTTTTGTTGTTTTTAAGTCTCGTCGAGAATTTTTCACTCATATTGAGGCGTCATCAGCTGTAGGTGAAGTACCACAAATTTAAAGCTCTGCTTAGCGCAATATTTCATTCATACATGGAGACGTCACCATTGCTGGTGAAGGGATGCAAAAGTTAGGCCTATGATCGGCGCTTACGGCCTTTGAGCAGGGAGGGATCTTTACCGTGCCACACCTATCTCGGTTTTTGCGGTCTCATCCGAAGGACCGCCCTATTTAGTCGCCTCTTACGACAAGCATGGGGTACTGAGGACCTATTCTAACCCGGATCCTCACGGAACAAAAAAAAAAAAGAAAGAAATTGCTATAATATAATGGACAAAATTTTCGTCAGAAAGATATAAGAAAACGAAATTCAAAAGCAAAGAAATAATAACTCCTAGTCGTTGTTATCATACGGAACGTATGGCTTTAATGGGAGAGTAATATAATGAATTTGGTTATACTGATATTAATCGCAGTTTGTTTTCTTGGTTTTGCCATTGTGAGAATATGTTATTCCCCATAATGAAATGATCCAATAGTATGTATAATGGGGTCGTCGGCAGTCTAAACCCTTGACAAGGCCAGATGTCCGGATTTATTTGGTTTAGGGATACCGTAGGACTGGGGTTGGCAAACTCCTGATGTGATTTTGTTTTTATCATCATAGTCATCACAGTGAACATATTGATTGGGTTCATTTTCTGATTTGATAGACAGCAGATAGATATTTTAATATAAATTTTTTGACAAATCTGTTATACACACACTGTAAGATTCCCAGTTTAACTGGATACGCATCCACGCATGATATTAGACCGCTCGGCAAACTGCCACGTTACAGGTGTATCCTATGGATGTTTTATGTAAGGAGAATAATATCCTCGATAAAAACGGTACGAACTCTACCCTACGGTTAGAATGTTTATCCCATGGGAATTGCTGTATCATCGTCAAGCTTACAAAAATTAAATTTTATGTACCTCACTCGAAGGGTAAGATACATATGTATCCAGGTTTAAAAGCTTAACTTCCGTGATATTTTTGCAAGACTTTTTAATTTCCTATAAGATTTCAGCAAATTCCGGTAAGATTTGCATTGATTTTACAATACTTTATCTTCCTTTGGAAAGAAATTGAAATTATTAGCAGTTTTGTTAGCATGTTATTGAATTGAAATAATGCGGCAGGAAATATTTAAATTCTTTGATTAGTTAATTTGCGAAAATATCTGCTGCCAAATTAGATATGCACCTAAAACAAACTTCAGTGTGTTTTTTTTTTGTGCAGGGGTTCCAACAGTTTCGTTTAAAATCAGCATCTCGCAAATTCTGTGGTCGTTATAACGATCTAGTTTGCCAATTCAACCTATCATTGGGTGAAATGCTGTCTGACGTGTTTCATGCCGATTTTAGGCCTTTCTTGGCACACTGATTTTTACTACGGATAACTCATTTACCTGATCAAGATATAGGGCTCACGGCGGGTGTGACCGGTCGACAGGGGATGCTTACTCCTAGACACCTGATCCCACCTCTGGTATATCCAGGGGTCCGTGTTTACCCAACTCTCTGTTTTGTATTGCTAAATAGAAATTATGAGATTTATCTTCGCCTTTCATAGGTTTGCCTTTGGGCTTGAATTTTTGCCGATAGAATGCATGGCGAGGTCAAATTCTGTCCAAAGTTTTATATATTTTATTACAACTCCAAACTTCACCTGGCATAGGAATATAAAGTTTGGCGATATGGAAGTCATTAGTATAGGAATCTGTCATTTTGATATCCATGACTTTCACCAATTACATATACCAACAAATGAAGTCAAAATTATTACAGACAACAGAAGTAGATTGGATTTTTATACAGAATAGTTAATTTTGCTAAATTTTACATTATCATGTGTCCAGATTTTAATGATACCTTATTTGTAAGTTCTTTGATCTGGACGGAAGTGAATATTCCCTGTCTTGAAATCTGGTATTCTGTTGAACATTGACTGACGGAATGGAATTCATTGAATGAGGTAGGGACCTATTCCCATTAACCAATAGAAGTTATTGCCTAGATAGGTATGCTTAACTAGACGTTGTCAATACATTTATGCGCATAATACCCCAGCAAAACAAGAAAGTATAGAAAAATTTGTACCATACTTCTGTAATTTAGAGTATCAAAAATCTATTTGTAGCAAATGAAAGTTATTGCTATAATTATTTCATTCTAGAGAACGGTCCCGGTGGCTCAGTGTTAAGAGCACTTACTTCGTCACCGGAAGGTTCGAGTCCCGCTCGTGTCTTGGCCGCGTCAAATCTAGGGCATTATCTAAGATGTGACTGCTCCTTCACCAAATGCTCGTCATATATATACAAGTAAGCATCGCGGGTCTTTCGGATGAAAATGAGGTCCCGCTTCATGGCAGGCGTGGGCACAATAAAGAACGTCTTCATATGAGTGAAAAATTCTTAATTAACATATAAACAAACACACAATATATTTCTTTCTGTTATAATCAAACAAAATATTCAAATTCGATATTTTGAATTTTGAATTATTGACAATTAATAATATTTTTCTAAATTATACTGAAATTCAAATAGTAAAACAAAGAACTAATATCTTAAATAATGAGCTATGCATTTAGGCCTACTGTTGTTCATCGTGACAAAACTTAAATTATTTGTCGCCAGAGCAAAACATGGCTGAGAAATACTTTTATGAAACAAAGATACCATGCTTCTTAATCCTTGATTAATTATAACAATAATTATCTATTATGTACTAATTACTGAACTAAAATTTGACCGGACTAACAATCCAAATGAATGGACAACAAAAGACAAATGGTTATTTTCATCAGACTATTGTGTGTGCTGTCAATTTTATATGACGTTTGGAATTCAACGGATCTATTGTAATGACTGTCTGTTTCTGCAGACAAAAATGTAACATTTCTGCCCCTTTGTCTAATAATCAGAGAGCTTTTCTAGACTGTCGAAGAATGCGGTAGTGATTTTTTTTTTGATTTTTTTTTAGATAAATGAGTATTTCTGACATGTTGCAATACAATAAATGATCTACGACAGCGATGAAATAAAAATTAAGATGCTCACACCTATGACATTAAATCCTATACAGTTTGAAAATGTACTCCAACAATTATTGTTAGTAATTCTTATTCTTACCAAATCCAGAAAAGTATTGTTTGAACACCACAAACGATAAATAAGTCATCCCCAAAGCATGTATTCAATATAATGTGAATTGAAAGCTGATTTCAAATCTGAATATTTTTAAAGTCTCAATCTTTTATTTTGGGGACACTAAAATGTAAATGTTTAAAATGCACTGGGCTGTTATTTTGGTAGTTTGGCAAATTAATAGAACATTGTTTTTGAAGCCTTGGTTTTGTTGTTAAGAAATTATGGATGGTTAGTTTTCTGCAAAAACATTCCAAAGTTGATCCATGCCAGTATATGCATTCCGAGTCATTGTCAAAAAAGGAGAGCATCCACAAATTGTGATAATTAAAAATCTGTATGGCACGCATCAAAATAAAAAAAAATCTTGTTTAAAACATGAAATTTACTTCCCAAGCTTTGGGTTTCATTTGCATTTTAAGTTCCGTTAGCAGAATGAAATGGTTATTTCTTTGTTTGAACTTCTGAACATTAGAAGAGCTTCAGGATATGGGAATAAATTAAAACTGGAAATGGCCATTAATTCTGCATGATAATTAGCCTTTTGTTTAATTGTTGCTTCGTTTCAGCTGATTAAGATTAATTACTATACCTATACTTCAAATTGAATGTTTCTCACGATTCACAGCTGTAGCAAAATTTCTAAAAATAAAATCTCTTGTCTACCATCGGTATATACAAATACCATATCGCTCGCTTTCTTCAAACGCCTTGATAATGATGATAAATATACAAAATAAGTTGTCTATAATCATGAATATCCAACCTAAGGTGTATATAATGAAGAATATGTCGATTCGATATATCCCAGTGAAACACCACAGTCTTTCACATCTGCTTCATACTTGCATGTAAAGATTTTGTTGAACATGGATGTTAACGGCAAACTAACAACTCAACTTTATGAAAAACGGGATGACTTCAGCTTATCCATCTCCAACTTCCCAAATCTATGTAGTAACATTCCAATATCACTTGCATGTGGTGTTTATGTCGCTCAACTTATTCAATACACAAGAGCTTGTTCTGAGTATGGTCTGTTTTTAAATCGAGGCAGGTTACTGACAAACAAGTTGCTGTTACTGGAGTTTCAACGTTAAAGTTTTGCAAATATCATGGTCGTTATAACGATCTAATTTACCAATACAACCTGCCAATGGGTTAAATGTTGTCTGACATTTTTCAAACTAATTGAGGCTGTTTTTTACACATTGATTTCGAGTACGGATTATGACCGGTCGACAGGGCACCTGCTCACCTGTGGTATGTCCAGGGGTCCGTGTTTGACCTACTGTTAATATTCTCTTCTTTCTATGAGGTTGATCACTGTTTGTTATCTTCACATTTTCATATAATAAGGAATGCCCAAGCTAAATTCTATATAATAAGGAATGTCCAATATGAATTCTACATAATGAGTAATAGCCAAGCTAACTTCTATATGATGAGGAATATCCAAGCTAAATTCTATAAGATAAGGAATGTCCAAGCTAAATTCTACATAATGAGGAATGTCCAAGCTAAATTCTATATGAAGAGGAATGTCCAAGCTAAATTCTATATAATGAGGAATGTCCAAGCTAAATTTTATATGATGAGGATTGATTGATTGATTAAATATTGTTTAACGCCCTTCCCGAGAATCTTTCTCTCCTATGGAGAAGTCACCTGGGGCCTCCGTGGCCGAGTGGTTCGAGCATCGCGCTCAAAATCACACGGCCTCTCACCTCTGGTCGGCACGGGTTCGAATCCCGCTCGCGCCGTATCTGAGAAAGTTTCCCAGTTTAGTTTCGGAAGGTCAGTGGTCTCTTCGCAGGTACATTGTATCTGGGTTCTCTCTTCCACCAACAAAAACTGGGCGCCACCAGATAACTGAAAAATTGTTGAGTGTGGCGGAAAACATCTAAACAATCAAGCAATCAAACCATTGCCGGTGAAGGGTTGCAAAATTTAGACCTATGCTCGTCGCTTACGGCCTTTGCGCAGGGAGGGATCTTTATCATGCCACACCTGCTGTGACACGGGACCTCGGTTTTTGCGGTCTCATCCGAAGGACCGGATATGATGAGGAATGTCCAAGATAAATTTTATATACGATGAGGAATACCCAAGCTAAATTCTATATGAAGAGGAATACCCAAGCTAAATTCTATATGAAGAGGAATGTCCAAGCTAAATTCAATATGATGAGGAATGTCCAAGCTAAATTCTATATGATGAGGAATGTCCAAGCTAAATTCTATATGGTGAGGATTGATTAATTAGATGTTTTTCCGCCACACTCAACAATTTTTCAGTTAGGTGGAAGAGAGACCCCAGATAGAATTTACCTGGGAAGAGAGCACCGACCTTCTGAAAGTGGGAAGATAAATAGCAAAGCTAAATTCTATACATGATGAATATCTAAGCTAAATTCTATATAATGAGGAATATACAAGCTGTATTATGACGTATCACAACATGTGGACGGCCGTTCCAGCTTGTTATGTAGGAATTCCTTTTTAAACATGTATCCATTTTGTTTTTACAGTCTTCTATATAAAGAACGATTTAAAAAAAATCAACAGTATGACAGTTCCCGATTCCCAGAATGATGAATACGTGAGCTAGAGCTAGTGTCAGCAAATTTTTGTAAATTGATACGCCGAAGAATGGTATGTATGTGTCTTATCAAGGCACAGAAGATACCATAGAATATATTCTTTAACCCGGGTGTTTCTCCAGGAGCTTCCGGTTCGTCCCCATGCCCTAGATTGTTACAGATTTGTAATCTATTTCGCCGAAAAATGATTGCTTTATACATTTGTATCTTAAACCAGATTATAAAATAACAACCGTGAAATGTGTTGTAAAACTTAGGAACAGAGTGTTTCCCTAGTACATCTGGGAAATTGAGGGCAGTTCCCAGACCCCTATTTTTTTTCTGATTGATTCTTTTACCCTGCACATGTACATAAAATTACTTGGAATAAATCGTCAAATTTGAACTTTAAAAATCAGAGGACCAATGGTAATGGTCATCTACTTTACGAGAAACAGGTAAATCCTTTATTCCCTGCCCACAAAATAGTAAATTATGATGAATTTTGAGGGCGTTTAAACCTTTTTCATTGTGTGGAAGGAAGATAATTGATAAACAAACATACATTTTAATGATGATTTCCTTAAATGACCAAACAAAAATGTTAACTGGTGTACTGGAGAGAGAAAAAACCCGAAATTGTATTTGTACATATTTGGAATGAAAATAAAATAGATTAAAGGCAAAAGAAAAAGCAGGTCATGTTGCTTGATTACGCCCTTAGAATTTTCAACAGTTGTCAAAATGATTTATGATAACAGCACGGTTCTACGTTGTGTAATTACCATGTAATATAAGTTTTAATTTTGCATCTCGGTAATGAACTTGGAGAAAATAAACACTAAATCGTGTTCATCTCACATGTCTAATTGATTGTTCGTATTTCAATGACGTCCGTAAGAGAACTTGAGAAAATACCTATTGTTGGAATATATGGATATGAGTAAAGAGGTTGAAATTATCAACCGGATTAGCCAAAGACAGAGCGTGGTAACCAGAGAGATAATCGTGAAATTGTGTAGTCCATATCTATAAAAATCTGAATACTGTGCGTAAGTTCGAATGCATTAAATAAGCATTGCTGTTATCAATTAGTCATAAAACTACTGTAATGATACATCATCACCAGTGGAATATGAATATAGATGTCCACACAATACAGACTGGACACTGTCAATTAGGGACAAGGAAATGAATTTAAGATCCTTTTGGTTATAATTATATCTTAAGAATCAAACTTCGATAACATTTCAATTTTAGCATGTTATAACAAAGAAGAATAATGTGCTCCCGATTCCCTTTAGCAAAGTCAGAAACTGAAAATATATCAAAAGCACTTGTACGATCTCTCATAGAAAACCAAATTATTCATAGGCATCTTTCCAGCCGTTCAAAGCTCGCCTGTGGTTGTAATTGCCGTTCTCTTGAAAAGTGATGTTTAGATCTGTTTGAATCACTTGCTTCTGGAATTGTTCTTAACAGACAGAAACCCCCAGGGAAGACCAAATTCAGGACGGAGTACGCAACATCCACCAGGCAATGTTACAGGGGTTTCAACAGTCTCATTAAAGTCAGCTATATAACGCTCTCATTTACCAGTACAGCCTGCCATTGGATCAACTATTGTCTGATGTGTTTCATACCAATTGTCAGGCCATTCTTAACACACTGATTTCAACTACCAATTATTCCGTTTATCTGATCAGGATATGGGGCTCACGGCGGGTGTGGCCGGTCGACAGGGAATGCTTACTCTTTCCTAGGCACCTTATCGCACCTCTGGTGTGTCCAGGGGTCCGTGTTTGCCGTACTCTTAATTTTGTATTCTTTAGAGGAGTTGTGAGATTGATCACTGTTCGTTATCTTAATTTTTTCATAAAAATGGAGCCCTATTTCTCGATCGTGTAAACGAAGTAATCCGTAGTCAAAATCAGTGTGTAAAGAACAGCCTCAGTTTGTATGAAACATATCAGTAAGAGTTCAACGATAAACTGTGAGTCGGTATACCGCGGTAAATTTTATCACGATTGAAACTGTATCTCGGTTCGGTTCAATCGGTCCGTAATTATTTGAAGTGATGTGCCGAGGGCGGTCTTTCGGATGAGACAGCAAAAACCGAGGCCCCGTGTCACGATAAAAAAAACCTCCCTGCTCAAAGACCATAAGCGCCGAGCATAGGCCTAAATTTTGTAGCCCTTCGCCGGCAATGGTGACGTCTCCATATGAATGAAAGAATCTCGAGCGGAGCCTTAAACAATATGCAATCAATCAATAATGTACATCATATATGTACATGTAGTTGACGGATTAGAATAGTCTTTGTTATCAGTAACATTTACCATATATAAGAGTCGAAAACAATTCGTAAAACGAATGTAAAGTACAATATACATACATGTACGGTCAGTTGGCTTATAAAACACTTTAGAAAATAATTTTGTGAATTCTTTTAGGTTTGGAAATTGTCAGGAAACCCTGTTTCTTTACAAAACGAATAGGTGATTTCAGTGATAAAACTCATGAGCTTCCGAGGGTTTTGCCCCCTGGGTCCCAACTAGGGCTTTGCTCTGGACCCACTGGGATCCTCAAGGCGGCCCCAGACCCCTTGCCATACTTTGCGTACACTTCATTTTCTTTCTGGCTACGCGCCTGTCCATGTTGCTTAGTAGACTCCCCATGATTTCCTGTTGGCTGGCGATCTTGAAGAAGACGATATTTGAACATTCTGTAGCCAAATAAAGTGATTAATAAATCTCTCAAAAGACAGATGATAAAAGTAAGTTTTCCCCTCACAAATGTGTGTATAGTGTACTTGTGTAAGATAGAAATTATTGATTTTTTTGGCTCAAAATTACATGTTTATGTTTACGTAATCTGCGTTTCCTCCGCCTACGGCTTCCCTTGGATAATATCACGTCACTGATATTATACTCGTACATCCGGCATTTTAAATTAATTCATGTGCATTAATGAACACTGTATACATGTTAGGAAATTGTATATTATGGTTTTATTAGTGGCTTGTCAATATAACATATATAAGTTTGTAAGGCTGAAAATTAACGGAGAAGGTCGGGAGGTTGTAATCGATGCATCATGGAGACTTATATGTACGCTATATTGTAGCTATGTAGATCTATACAATTATGAGAGCTTTATTGTTGATACCAAGTACAATTTTCTTAATTTGTTGACAATGGTGTATCGTAACTGTCGTAACAAAGCTAGAATGCAGACTGTTGCATGTATAAATTTAGACCATGGCTCCTCTCAATGATGTTCGTAGATGGAGAGAGAGTGAACAGTTTTTAAAGTAAATTCGATCTGCTGAATAGTTCACCTTTCTTCCATCTTCCCATGTTATGGTGTGCTCACTGGCTTTCTACGTGGAGGCCGACATCAAATCCCGTCCACATCTACCACCGGCTCGATCTCGTTTACCGCAGTCTTTTGATACAAATGTTCGTGCCTACCGCTTCTGTTTAACTCCATGTGTACAATACTTACATGTATTTAAGAGATAATTATACCGTTAGTGACTTTTCACTTATAATTTTCTAGCCAAATTTTCCTTTTACCCTGTATCTCATTACATATGACAAATCTTTGTTTACCTCGTTTCTCATTAAGCCTACTGATGCTCAAGCGCGTGAAGTATTCCGGAATCATAAACCAAAATTTACCACATGAACAAACACGTGGTGCATTGCAATCTTCAAGGTACATCTGTATAGCGAAAGGTTATTTGTGACAATTTCAATATAAACAACAACAGAACACATTGATCAAAAATACCCGTAAACAAAGGTACAAGTTGATAACAATTGAATAAGCAAAATTGTGTTTTGGCGTGCTTGTCATGATCATTTGGTAGAAATAAAATACATCAGGAAAATACAAATAATGAACAAATGTATGCGCCGATGAGAAATATTTGGCAGCATAAACTTTCAGCAATAGAAGTGCCATCTTGATCCAGGGGGCCTGGAAAAAACAGCCCCCCCCCCCCGGAGACAGCAATCTATGCAAAATTATGCTTATCGTCAATCACCAAACACAGGAGACACACACTCCAAACACTGTTCTGGAACTCTTTCAACACAGCAGGAGCCATGACGTTGAAAAGAGAAATTAACAAACCGAAAGCGACAACCGGAACTATCACGACAATATTGATGTACAGTATTTCTTAGTTTAATTAAAGAAAAGAGGAGGCTTGTGGGGAAAATGGAACATTTAACTACATTGTACTCAGAAATGATGAATCGCTAATAGCTTAGTTTAAACTAGATATACTAAAGTTTCGGTAAAGACAGGGAGGGTGGGAATTGAAAAAATAATTGTGCGTCAGCACCTGTCAAACTACGAAAGGGAAAGGAATAATCTAGATGACATGCGCAGATTAAAGGAAGTGAAAGTTAGTATACTGAACCCGATCTAAATTACAACAGTAAGAATTATGCATCTTTGAATATGACCAGCACAAAATAACCAGGTTTATCCACATTGGATAAACCCCAATAATGAACAATTTTGAAGGATGTAAATCAACAGAAATGTTTATTGTTGATTAATGATGAAAGTGAAGCAGAAGAAATTCTCATAACTGGTAAATTATTAGAAACCGACCATTTTGCACTTCAGACTTTTTTGAGGAATTATCTGCCCTTTGTAAAACGAAGAAAAATTAAATTTTCTAAACACGTGCGTGGTAAATGATTAATTTAATAGGCTTCAATTTCAATTCTAGATGAAGTAAATCAAACAGTGAACAAAATTTTGAAAATTCCTTTAGTGGATTATTTTTATTTGATGAGTCCTTCAAAATGATACCATGATTACAAAAATCACACCATCCATTTACTAGATATGAAATATGGTCGTTATACATTAAGGTAATATCCGAAAGACCTGATATGCGTACTCTCACTACTAATGTCGAACAATCGACGAATTTATATTCGAACGGGACTTCCGCTGTAAGATTGAAAGACCCGCGACTTTCACGTTTAATGTCAGGCGCTTGGAGAAGGAATAGTAACTACCTATCTTAAACACTTAAGCCTACTTACGTCACAGTAATTACTGTGAAGGTGTAGACGTGTCTTATTTATCTATTTCTAGTTTTTATGGTGCATTGTTTGAGAAAAAGATGCCTTATACAGTGTAGGTGTAGCTGAAGTTATTTCGAATGTCTACCTTTTAACATAAGAAAACTTTGCATTTCCCGGTACCACCATTTTTGTTCACAGGTGATACAACTCGTGTTAGTCAAGACTTTTTATTGCAAATTCGTTTGCGCATGTGTATGACGTGTATTTAAATGAACCTGAGTTAACACGGGTTTTCCAATTGAAGTAGGCCTTAGATTTAACGCAGCACATGGATCAAGACCTTTCGGTTGCAATTCCTGCTCCCAATCCACTTGGCTACGGTGACCAACTATCCATAAGAAAATATTGTAGTTTCTTTATTTACGTATGGCAGAATACACCGTGGATGATCGAAAGAAGAAGCATGAATATGAGCAACAATGTTTCACTGTTACATATCGATATGTAGATATACAGAATCATGTCTGATAAGACATACTGAAAATGGTTAGGGTAATACTATTAATCCCAGTGGCGGATCCAGACATTTCTGAAGGGGGGGGGGGGGGGGGGCTTGCGACCTCATGTGGGTCCAGGGCAAAGCCTTGATGAAAGCCCAGGGGACAAAACTCCCTAAAACTGCTGAGTTCTGACAAAATAAGAATTATATATTTTAGCTGTTTTGGGGTATAGTTCTATAAAAGACATGGATCATATTTGTGGGGAGGGGGTGCACCTGGTTCGCCGACACTGGATCCGCCACTGAATCGAGTTACTAAAAATAGTTGTCATTCCAATTTTCATTCAAAACCTAGTTGTGGGACATGGGCTTATTGATCTCTTTCCTTTTCCTTGATAATTTGCATATTTGCTTCCTATATGTAGAAAAATTAAACATATATCAACCATCGATTGTAATTGTGTTTTATACTCTATTCTATTCACAGTCTTATATATATATATATGATTTTATTCTATTTAACGTTTGAAGAACTATTTCGAATTACATACTGAATTAGTTTCTAAATCCTACATATAACTACGGGGGAGGGGGGGGGGGGGGGTGTCTCAAACAGGACATGATACTGAAAGACCTGACATTCTATCTTTCATATATGTTTTAGCAACATTTGCCATTTAAAAAAAGAAAATTGAATAACATAGATAAATATGTATGCTTACCCTCCTACCTAAGTCTCGTTCTAACAGCGAGAACAATTCTGCATGAAAACACGAAATATTAATTTTACAAACTGACTAGACTTACCGGTAACGTGTTTATAATATTAATTTTACACACTGACTAGACTTACCGGTAACGTGTTTATAATATTAATTTTACAAACTGACTAGACTTACCGGTAACGTGTTTATAATATTAATTTTACAGACTGACTAGACTTACCGGTAACGTGTTTATAATATTAATTTTACACACTGACTAGACTTACCGGTAACGTGTTTATAATATTAATTTTACAAACTGACTAGACTTACCGGTAACGTGTTTATAATATTAATTTTACAAACTGACTAGACTTACCGGTAACGTGTTTATAATATTAATTTTACAAACTGACTAGACTTACTGGTAACGTGTTCATAATATTAATTTTACAAACTGACTAGACTTACCGGTAACGTGTTTATAATATTAATTTTACAAACTGACTAGACTTACCGGTAACGTGTTTATAATATTAATTTTACAAACTGACTAGACTTACCGGTAACGTGTTTATAATATTAATTTTACAAACTGACTAGACTTACCGGTAACGTGTTTATATTATTAATTTTACAGACTGACTAGACTTACCGCTAACGTGTTTATAATATTAATTTACAGACTGACTAGACTTACTGGTAACGTGTTTATATTATTCTGAGGATACGATGGTTGATGCAATCTCTCTCCTTTACCAATCACTTGAAGCCCCTGACGCCCTCACCTCCGTCCCGGAGTCAGATTGAACAACAGGCCAAAGACGAAATGAAGTTTATCACTAGGTAAAGTTAATTGTCCGGCGGGAAAACAAAATGACACAATTTTCAAAAAATGATAGAAAAGTACCTCAATATGTCTTCTTTTTTTTAACTTCATTCATATATTAAGTTTAATTGTCTTCGTAATTTCTGTGAATAAACAGATCGATCAATATATTGCATACTGCATTTATAAGTATCTTGTTCGTCAATGTATTTAAGGAGCTGACTCAATGTACCCATGAATCAGACCCCACAAGTGATAAAGAACGCTTTGTTTTGGTTGTACACAGATACATAGATATAGATTAAAGAACACCTATATCAGGATGAAAGGAAATCAACAGTGATAGCAGCAAAATGGAGTGCAGAGCAAACACTGTTCGAGTGTGCTTTAGTGGTATGATCAAATTCTTTGATCCGGGTATTTAGTATAACCTTTTGTGTCGTCTGCCACATTATATTTAATTAATTCAAGTGTCCTTGGCGTAAAGAAAAAAAATAATCGGATTTATTATCAACATACATTACAAAATCAGCTTTTGGGTACAGATCTGACAGTTCTTTATCAGTAGATAACAAACACGTTGTGCATTGCAATCCAACGACACAAAGACTGTATATATATATATATATATATATATATATATATATATATATATTCCATCATATACCAACCCATCATTTTTTGTAATATATATATAAAAATGATGGGGTTTTATGTTCACAAGACATGCACCAAAATTTACATATGTAAATATTGTACTTTTTTAAGAAATGAAAAAATACAATGGGATTTTCACTCCCATCAGTGCTCTCACCAAAAATCCTATGAGATAAATAAATCAGGATTTTTTCTCCCATAGAATTTGAACTCCCATTTTAAAACTTAATATGGGATACAATGTCCCATAGGAGAAAACATGCCATGAAGAACATGAAATGGGAATATATATCCTATTTGAGCATGGATGGGAATAAATATCCCAAATAAAACTCAAGGTGGGGATTTTTATCCCATGAATATACTAATAGAACAGAAAAGTGTATCTTAAAGAGTGTTGTCTGTCGTGATTCTTAAAAATTCACTTAGGCCTTACAAGCTATAAGGAATGACATTAACTTTATATGTAGAATTAAATTAAGCTCCTACATGTGCGTCTGTGCGTTTACGGATAATGTTTAAACAACATGAGAAATTAAATGATATTAGAGCTCTGGTTATTATCCCATGCTTTAATTGTATACATATAACCCTTTCACAAGAATATCAGTACAAAATTGGACTGAAAACGGACGGGACTAAATTATTGCAGCTAGAACAATATGAAATACTCATTCATATGCAGTAGCTCACATTCACTATTTACAACCCTTTACAGGTCGTCAGGTGTGAATATATTCACAGTAACCAGTAATTTTGTCTGTAATAATAATAGTACCATAATAATAAGGTACCATCCTCTAATGGAAAAAACCCACAAGGAATGAAACCAATTTTTACTCAAAACTTCGCTTCAAAATAGTTCAAAAATTCTGTTTTTGTCGTCACCCACCCCAAAGTTCTTTCTGATCCAGTAATTCTGGGTGTTTTTATTAGGGGGTGGTATGGTATAGACTCCTACTATTATTATTACAGACTAAATTACCGGTTCCTGTGATATGTTGTTGAATTTTGGAATAGCTTACAACATGTTTACAATATTTCAAAATTAGTGTCAAGTGCTCACGTTGAAAGATGAACTCTGTTAGATGATGCTAAGTTGTTTAGTGAACCGAATCAGACATCTCCAACAAGGTTATCGAGGATTTAACAACACAAGACTCAATTTACAAAATGCATTCTTCGATCCATCTTTCTTCCAACAACAATTACAGTCATTCTCAAGTCAAAGTACAAGTCAAATTGCTATCTACATATATATAGTGACTGAAAATTGTAAAACCGCCTGCACTTTCACTTATCACAGCCATTTTGACCGGTGCCACTAAGTATCCAAATTAGCATCATTATCATAAATCGTCAAACACATGTGTTAATGTGGTTTGGATAAAAATAGAGATAAGACATTTTGTATTTTTATAAAGCCTTGTTATTAACATAATTTATTATTATGATAAATTAATATTGATAAAATTAGTGTTTGAGTCTCTAAATCGTAATGGGTCCTTTCATCCTTTTTCGGTAATTAGTTGTACCGGTCAAAATGGCTGTGATAAGTGAAAGTGCAGACGGTTTTACAATTTTCAGTCACTTGGAGCTATAACGGATTTCAGTTTATGAATTGGGGTAAGAAGTTCAGCTAAATGATATCAGATGCTGCAGATTCTATGTAATTGTTTGTTGCATTAGAATACATTTGGTTTATTGGTTTTACATCGGCTAACTTGGGTACCCTATATTTAGAGTTCTATGCCTTTACTCTTTCAAGCAATACAATTGCCTGTGAAATTGTCATCACAAAGAAAACTGGCTTAGATCCGCCAAAGCCTCTCCGCCACTTTACTCTCATTTTTGCTAATTCAGGCTAGTTTATAAAAAACAAAAGTAGGTTTTTAATCAATTTGACTAATTAAGTAAGATTATATTTTGGTGACGGACTTCACCTCACATATGAATCAATATTGAAGGTGGAAGCAGTAACTCTGGAGCAAGCGTTTCGGAGTTTATTGACAAATTTGTGAACTTATAAGTATAGATAGGGCGCAAAAACATCACGTAACGTAAACTAAATCTTTTTTTAAAACAATATCAATCAGATCTTTTAAATTGCTCAGATGCTCTACGTGGGTATCGAAAAGGTCTTATTCTAATTATATTGTATAAAATACAATATCAAATTTTAATATCAGAACATCAGTTTACGAAAATAAGCATCATTCTTTCATGGATATAGATTATTGTCAACATATAGTCATTTTGTTCTATGTATAAACTGATAGGTAAAACAGTATTTGCTCAAAGTGTTTAGTTCTTGATTGTAACTGTACATTCTGTATTACTACAATTCAGAGTAAGTTTATATATAGATTGCTCTAGTGTACTTTTATTCAAATTGGGTTATCGCGGCAGTTCCAGATTAGTATTTTTATAACTACATTGTATGTGTAAATATTTATATGTAGGTACATCAAGCAAATCAGCGTATGTTTACATATATAGACAGAACATATCCGCGGTTATTACAAGACAACTGTACTTGGAACTTCAGAGTAGACACTTAATATCGCCAGATATTATCATAGGATTGAACTTTGTAACTTACTGAGATCGAGGCAGGCTACTGACAAATAGGTTGATGTTACAGAGGTTTTAACAGCCTCGTTTGAATCCAGCATTTTGCAAATTCTATCGTCATTATAATGATCTAATTTACTATTACAACCAGTCTTCAGGTTCTGTCTGAAATACTCATACTAATTATTAAACTGTTCTTTACATACCGTTTACCTGATCAAGATGTAGGGCTCACGGCAGTTGTGACCGGTCAACAGGGGATGAATATTCCTCTTTGATTAATTGTATAGAGAGGGATTCTCGAAAATGTTTCACTCATATGGAGACGTCACCGTTGCCGGTGAAGGGCTGCAAAATTTAGGCCTATACCCTGCGCTTATGGCCTTTGAGCAGGAAGGGATCTTTATCGTGCCACACCTGCTGTGACGCGGGGCCTCGGTTTTTGCGGTCTCATCCAAAGGACCGCCTCATTTAGTCTCCTCTTACCACAAGCAACGGGTATTGAGGACCCGGATCCCCACGAGACTATTCCTCTTAGACATTCGATACATGTAGCATGTTTTGCATTTGAACTTCTTCTTTTTTTAAATTGAGGCAGCATACTGAGAGATAAATTGATGTTACAAGAGTTTCAACAGTCTTGTTTAAAATCAGCATTTCGCAAATTCTATGGGCGTTATAATGATTTAAATTGAAAATATCAGCTATCACTGGGTCGAATGCTGTCTGACGTCTTTCATACCAATTGTTGGGCCGTTCTTTACATATTGATTTTGACTACGGATTACTCCGTTTATCTGTCAAGATATAGGGTTCAGATGGGTGTTACCGGTTAACATTGGGGTGCTTATTAATCCCCTACCAGTTTGTAAAACCGAAGGGGACTATAGCTTTCTTCTCCACCTGTCCCTCCGTCTGACTGTCAGTCTGTCCCATATCGGTTTTCCACACCTTTTACCGTTATGCTTGCGTGGATTCATTTGAATTTTAGAATGGTTAACTACAGATCAAGTTCGAAATTCGTAACATTTGATGAACAAGTTTTTTATATTTTTAGTTTTTTATTCATCGGGATCGGGATTGTGTTCCGTTGCAAATGCGGTAAAAGTAGAGTCAATCGACGAGCATCGATCGCTGATTTTGTAAAATGGGCACTTCTTTCATTTGACATTTCAAGCTCATTAATCACAAAAGGAACGTATTGATAAAAATGTATATCAAATCTGTTAATTACGCGAGATTTTTCTGTAGTCGGTGAGCGACGTCTCATGCGTCGGCTGTTCTAATTTTATCGCATTCCTGCAGTCGCGGGTATTTGACCTTCAAGCAGTTGATAGTAAATAGTATTTAGAAGTCCGTTTATAAGTATTTGAAATACAGATATGAATGTTCTATCGGTGTGTTGTTTTCTTTCCCATTTGCACGATTATCTAGTTTTCCTGCCACGTCGTTTGTACAAAGACTACTATTTCATCCCTGATAAAAACTAAGCGTGTCAACTGTCTGAACAACAAAACATTAAATATAATTTGACACTGGTAAACATGATGAGTTGGTACCAATGTATCGGGTCACAGTTCAAGATCAAACAACATCAAGTGAACAGTTCCTCGAATATTAATTACAGTCGTCAATTAAGGGGGGCGCCGGTAGGTAACATGTATTGCTTATGCGATACTATCAATATACTTGTTCCTCCTAGGCATTTGATCCCATCTCTAGTGTGTTCATGTGTCCATATTTGCTCTATTGTTAATTCTGCATTCTTGATAGGTTTTGTGAGATTGAGCACTGTTATCTTTCTTTTTTCATTCTACAAACTAGAAAACATATAACGCCATGTGCACGTGTCTTCGAGGTGAATATGACGTTTTATTTTCCAACATTGGACCAAAGTTGTGATTATTGAACTTCTCGGGTAGCTAAATAAGTCGTACTGACCGAGGAAATGTCGTTCATTTCCTCATATATAATGTAATTCTGATTGATTCTGAATTTATTCTACTGGACTTAGTGTTTCCTTTTAGTGTGTTCATTAAAGAACACATTTCGGCGGTGGTCTAGAGGTAGAGCGTTCGCCCCGCATGTGGAAGGTCGGGGTTCGAATTCCAGCCGCGACAGACCTAAATCGTTAAAACAGGTAGTAACAGTTCCATCGTCAAACGCTTGGCATCAGGTGTAAATGTCACGGGTCCTCGGAGATGACCTTAAAAACGGATGTTCCGTGTCATAGTAGGTGTAACACGCTAAAGAACTCTCACTGCTCAATGACCATAAGCGCCGAGCATAGGCCTAAATTTAAAGCCCTTTATCGATATTGGTGACCTTTCCATATGAGTGCAAAATTCTCGAGAGGAACGTTAAACAAGATACAATCAATCATTTTTTAAAGTACTAATATATGAGGGTTACGAACAGCGACGTGCACTGGCATACATCATGGAGTGCGTTAGCGCTTCATAAAAAAAAATGCCGGTGTGAAGCATTGCAGTTCATATAACGTCATATATTTTCCAAAATGAAATTCATTTTTTATACTCTATATTATTACAATAATTATCAAGATTCACACGCCGCGCGTTGTTTACAGTTGCAACGCATTAATAAGGAAATGGCTATTATTGCAGTTTGCAAAAATATCAAAGGCAAAAGCAATGTAAATGTTATTGTATAGAATTATATACAGGTGATTTAAACTACAGAAATAGTAGTAGTTTTATCTAGTAGTCAGAATGAAACAAGAGGTGACATCCATCACCTGAGGTACTGCATATTTTCATGTAAAACTTCCTCTTGTGACCTCACCTTGAACCTAAGAGTTATGGCTTGAGCAAACTTTCAAGAATCTCTTGTACCCCACGTGATGGTGCGTGCGTATCAATATTTTAAAAAACTTGCATCATTGCGGCTCTTCAGAATTCCTTCACATGTTCTAGTACATGTATATTTCTATGTAAAACTTAAATCCCTATCATGGACCCGCCTTTGTCTAAGTTGAATCTACACTTTACAACATTGCTTCCATACATGTATCAATTTAATAAATGTAAACCCTTGTGGGTTTAGAGAAGAAACTTCTAAATGAATTATGCTATATACACTGTATATATATCCCTGTGTAAAACTTTGAAACATTTTTGGTCCCATCCTTTCCTTGAGACTCGTGGATTGATTGATTGTTTGTTTTACGTTCCATTCATATTGAGACGTCACGAGCTGTAGGTAAAGTACCACAAATGTGGACTTATGCTTAGCCCTTAAGGACGTAGCAGTGAGGGTTCTCAACGTGTTAACACCTGCCGCGACACGGGACCTCCGTTTGGTTTGAAGGTGAATTTCCATTATTTAAAGATTTTTTTCTATTCGTATATGTAATGTAAAACCCTACAGGGGCCCCTTATATAGAAGACATGGATGAAAATGTTAATTTTTACTACATGGTTATGTTTTTGAGAAGCATACTTTTTACAGACTTTTCCTTAAAATATTCCTGTATGAAACTTTGAGCCTCTTGTGGCCCCACCAACACCACAAGAACTTCAATAAGGATGATTCTATCATTAACAAATTGTATCCTTGTGGTTCCTGAGGAAAAGATTTTAAAAGAATTTCCTACACATTCCTAGATAAAACCTCAAATCCTTTTTATGGCCCTGACAAGATACCAGGGGTCATGGTATGAACGATTTCGAACCATCGGTTTGACAAACTGTACCCCTGTGATTCTTGAAAAGAACAATATGAAAGAATTTTCCTAGATGTTCGAGCCCCTACTATGGTTCCACTCTAAACCCGGGACCGTGATGTGAACTAGAATCTACATTACTTGAGGATGTTTGCATATCAATTCGAGAAACTGTACTCATGAGGTTCCGGACGAGAGCATTTCAAAGAATTTTCCTAAATATTCTTGTGTAAAGCAATGAATTGGATAAACCTAATCCATTATGATATTTTTCAACAAAGGATAATTTTTCCAAGTTTGGTTGAAATCTATGCCTCTTGTAAAAAAAAAAAAAATAAAATAAAATAAAATAAAAAGGTCGAAAATGTACAGACAACAGACAGATGGGGACACTTTAGCATTCCAAACTATCATAAAAACGATCATTACAAAAATAGAAGGTAGAGAAATTAATTATGATAATGATGATTATTATGTAGATTAATCGGTGAATGATAATGAAATGAAATTGCTTTTAAATTGATTTAACGCTATTTAATTGTAGAAAAGGATGATGATAGCTAAAGACTCTGAAACGTAACAACATACATGGACAGGGGGACAGGGGTTTTTCTTCATAAACCATCATCTATTGTCGTTCCAGATTGTCATTTCATTACAAAGAATTGGTTTTCTAACGAGAGGAAATGTGAAAAACTTCACTTGATGAGGAGTTGTGCCGAATTGACATGCATTTAATAAATTTTGAAAATATTTTTCTTTTCTTACATTGCTTCATCATGCCTCGAGGATGATAGCTACATATCAAACCCGTATATGATGAAGCAAATGAATGACCACAAGTGGCCTCGTTTTCTTGCTTGGAATTCATAACTTACAGAAATTTACATGTAGATATTAACGGCAAACTGACAACTCAACTGTATGACAAACGGAATGATTTTAGCTTCTCCGTCGTCATCTTCCCATATTTATGTAGTAATATTCCATTATCACCTGCATATGGTGTTTATATCTCTTAACTAATTCGATACGCAAGAGTTTGTTCTTTGTATGTTCAATATTTAAATCGAGGCAGGCTACTGACAGCAGTGGCGTAGCTACACAGTAGCACTGTATGCACGTGCTTACAAATATTTTCGTTAAATTTTTATTACATAATAGGCCATTCTTAGAAAATTGTATGTTTGCTGTAACGCGACCGACCCACTCAAAACACCGCGACTCAATTTTTTTATGGCTACCCTGAAAGCTAGGTTTTTTTCATCGAGATCGAGATTCAAAAAAAAAAATCCAACATGGCGGACAAGTCCATGGTCACGTTTACTTTGACCGTCAATTTAAAGCAATATATGCTGTAACTGACGGCAAATGAATTGAAAAATAAAAGAACAAATTGAATAACATAATTGTGATTGAATATTCTTCATAAACCTGTCGTATCAGTAAATTAATGTCAATTCATGAATCTTTGTCTTCATGACAGTAATTCCTGCTCATCATCTCCAATGTGCATTGACCTCGGAGGTCATCAGTTGCTGCCAACCCACACAGTGATTCTACATATCATGCGTGTCCATATGATCAATTAGTGTTTTAACAGACTTTGACAAAAAAAATTTAAATGATACCCACTGTAAGGGACTTGGATTACCAACAGTCCCAATTGCAAGTTAAAACTAGGCCTAGCAGAAATGCATTCGACGTTTTAATGCAGCCACCAAGTACCTTAAAAGTGCCCAACTTTTTGGTTGACAAACCACGATTCACAGGTTTTCAAAACGGAAGACATATAAACATTTAAATATAGTCATAGATAACTTTATTTCAGTATCTGTTGAAGATCGACTCGGACTGACAAATAATTACACTAGTAATGTATAATAGCAATGCCTTTCCATATTGCACATATATACCTATATATTTATAAAGTCTGAATGCTGCCCGTGTCTTGTCTACTTTAGTGTGTAACCGTAGGCACACTCAAAGTGAGATTTAGTAGAACTACCAAGGATGAAATAGTATACCAATAAACCACAATACACACAATAAACATAACGTATCACGATACAAATAAGGAATAACTGTCTTGTTTGAGTGGGTTATGAGTTTATATTAAAAGCGATTAGATCACATGGTAATTGATATAAACGCTGGTGAAGGCACTATGTGGGCCAATCACTTTATAAACTCGTTACGCTCCCAAACTAGACGGTTAATTTTACAATGTACATGTATTCATATTTAAATACATTATCTCCTAAATATAAGAAATTTTAGTTCGTTCTATTATTTTTTTATTGACTAATGGTAAAATTTGTCCATGTCTAATTTTCAGCTGAAAGCTAGCTTGAGTGATGTCACATTGGCACGAGAGAATGGTGATTCATGAGACCATAAACCCATTGTCTACTTGGTAGTGTTATATAGAACAGAATGTACATATAAATATATACCAGTACCTGTTTATCGCAATCTATTTACATTCTGCATTGAAGACTCCACTCCAATTCAGTTCTTGAGGTAAAGTTATTAGTTTTGAAATCTTTAATATATTGTTTTAGTGTTCATCGCAATTTTGCTCATTTACAAATCAAATATAGTAAGTGGTTTTCAAAAAAAAAACTACCTACCCACACTGAAAAAACTGAGTCTCGTTACAGAAAACATACAATTTCTAAGGATGGCCTTACGAAAAATGTCCTCAGCTTCCGGGGGATGGCACCCCCCAGACCCCCTGCTTCCAAATATTTCAAACCTAGCTACGCCACTGGATTGATTGATTCATTGAATACTGTTTAACGTCCCGCTCGAGAATATTTCATTCATATGGAGACGTCACCACTGCCGGTGAAGGGCTGCAAAATTTAGGCCTATGCTCGGTGCTTATGGCCATTGAGCAGGGAGGGTTCTTTATCGTGCCACACCTGTTGCGACACGGGACCTCGGTTTTTGCGGTCTCATCCGAAGGACCGCCCCATTTAGTCGCCTCATACGACAAGCAAGGGGGTACTGAGGACCTATTTTAACCCGGACCCCCACGGGATTCGCCACTGGACAATCAAGTTGATGGTGAGTTTCAACAGTCTCATTTAGAGTCAGCATTTCGCATATTCTATGGTCGTTATAACGATCTAGTTTGCCAACACAACCTTTCATTGCGTCAGATGCTGTCGGACGTGTTTCATACCGATTGTTAGACCGTTCTTGGCACACCGATTTTGACTACGGATACCTCCGTTTACTTGATCAAGATATGGGGATCACGGCGGGTGTGACCGGTCGACAGGGGATGTTTACTCCTCCTAGGCACCTGATCCCACCTCTGGTGTGTCCAGGGGTCCGGGTTGTTTTTTTTACTAACTATCTAATTTGTATTGCTTATAGGAGTTATGAGATTGATCACTGTTCGTCATCTTTACCTTTCATTCAATGACGTTTATAGTTTACAAGTATCCATTAGTGCATGATTTTGACAGATATAAATTGTGACTTGTAAACTGTCATGAACACCCCCCTTAACAATAGTTTCGGGTGCTATATAACATTTTTATCTATCGTAAAAGAATATCTATCAACTAAACTTTTTACCTGTTTTGCGATAAGAAATAGGTTATAATCAATCTCACCTGTAAAAAATCCTATTTCGTGCATATTTGTTTCTTACCAAAATTCTGAATTTCAGATTTCATATCCCCTATAAACATGACAAACAATTATAGCCAATGAGTTCTAACTTTTTTCAATTTTCAAATGAAAAGTAAAATTCGTAGAAACCCTAAACCAGGAAGTAGTACGTAATATGGCTCTTTAGAACCACAATGAGGGTGTTATTAAAGAAGTACACTGTGATGTCAGAGGATCAGTACGTCCTACTCACACTGTGATGTCAGAGGATCAGGACATGCTACTCACTCTGTGATGTCAGAGGATCAGGACGTGCTACTCACACTGTGATGTCAGAGGATCAGGACGTGCTACTACCACTGTGATGTCAGAGGATCAGGACGTGCTACTCACACTGTGATGTCAGAGGATCAGGACGTGCTACTCACACTGTGATGTCAGAGGATCAGGACACGCTACTCACACTGTGATGTCAGAGGATCGGGACGTCCTACTCACACTGTGATGTCAGAGGATCAGGACACGTTACTCACACTGTGATGTCAGAGGATCAGGACGTGCTACTCACACTGTGATGTCAGAGGATCAGGACGTGCTACTCACACTGTGATGTCAGAGGATCAGTACGTCCTACTCACACTGTGATGTCAGAGGATCAGGACACGTTACTCACACTGTGATGTCAGAGGATCAGGACGTCCTACTCACACTGTGATGTCACACGATCAGGACGTGCTACTAACACTGATATCAGAGGATCAGGACGTGCTACTCACACTGTGATGTCAGAGGATCAGGACACGTTACTCACACTGTGATGTCAGAGGATCAGGACGTGCTACTCACACTGTGATGTCAGAGGATCAGGACGTGCTAACCACACTGTGATGTCAGAAGATCAGTACGTCCTACTCACACTGTGATGTCAGAGGATCAGGACACGTTACTCACACTGTGATGTCAGAGGATCAGGACCTGCTACTCACACTGGGATGTCAGAGGATCAGGACGTGCTACTCACACTGGGATGTCAGAGGATCAGGACACGCTACTCACACTGTGATGTCAGAGGATCAGGACGTGCTACTCACACTGGGATGTCAGAAGATCAGGACACGCTACTCACACTGTGATGTCAGAGGATCAGGACGTGCTACTCACACTGTGATGTCAGAGGATCAGGACACGCTACTCACACTGTGATGTCAGAGGATCAGGACGTGCTACTCACACTGTGATGTCAGAGGATCAGGACACGTTACTCACACTGTGATGTCAGAGGATCAGGACGTGCTACTCACAGTGATGTCAGAGGATCAGGACACGTTACTCACACTGTGATGTCAGAGGATCAGGACGTGCTACTCACACTATGATGTCAGAGGATCAGGACACGTTACTCACACTGTGATGTCAGAGGATCAGGACGTCCTACTCACACTGTGATGTCAGAGGATCAGGACACGTTACTCACACTGTGATGTCAGAGGATCAGGACGTGCTACTCACACTGTGATGTCAGATGATCAGGACACGCTACTTACACTGTGATGTCAGAGGATCAGGACACGCTACTCACTCTGTGATGTCAGAGGATCAGGACGTCCTACTCACACTGTGATGTCAGAGGATCAGGACGTGCTACTCCCACTGTGATGTCAGAGGATCGGGACGTCCTACTCACACTGTGATGTCAGAGGATCAGGACACGTTACTCACACTGTGATGTCAGAGGATCAGGACGCGCTACTCACACTGCGATGTCAGAGGATCAGGACACGCTACTTACACTGTGATGTCAGAGGATCAGGACACGCTACTCACTCTGTGATGTCAGAGGATCAGGACGTGCTACTCACACTGTGATGTCAGAGGATCAGGACGTGCTACTCCCACTGTGATGTCAGAGGATCAGGACGTTCTACTCACACTGTGATGTCAGAGGATCAGGACGTGCTACTCACACTGTGATGTCAGAGGATCAGGACACGCTACTCACACTGTGATTTCAGAGGATCGGGACGTCCTACTCACACTGTGATGTCAGAGGATCAGGACACGTTACTCACACTGTGATGTCAGAGGATCAGGACGTGCTACTCACACTGTGATGTCAGAGGATCAGGACGTGCTACTCACACTGGGATGTCAGAGGATCAGGACACGCTACTCACACTGTGATGTCAGAGGATCAGGACGTGCTACTCACACTGTGATGTCAGAGGATCAGGACGTGCTACTCATACTGGGATGTCAGAGGATCAGGATGTGCTACTCACACTGTGATGTCAGAGGATCAGGACGTGCTACTCCCACTGTGATGTCAGAGGATCTGGACACGCTACTCACACTGTGATGTCAGGGGATCAGTACGTCCTACTCACACTGTGATGTCAGAGGATCAGGTCACGTTACTCACACTGTGATGTCAGAGGATCAGGACGTGCTACTCACACTGCGATGTCAGATGATCAGGACACGCTACTTACACTATGATGTCAGAGGATCAGGACACGCTACTCACTCTGTGATGTCAGAGGATCAGGACACGCTACTTACACTGTGATTTCAGAGGATCAGGACGTGCTACTCACACTCTGATGTCAGAGGATCAGGACGTGCTACTCACTCTGTGATGTCAGAGGATCAGGACGTGCTACTCACTCTGGGATGTCAGAGGATCAGGACGTGCTACTCACACTGGGATGTCAGAGGATCAGGACACGCTACTCACACTGTGATGTCAGAGGATCAGGACGTGCTACTCACACTGGGATGTCAGAAGATCAGGACAGGCTACTCACACTGTGATGTCAGAGGATCAGGACGTGTTACTCACACTGTGATGTCAGAGGATCAGGACACGCTAATCACTCTGGGATGTCAGAGGATCAGGACGTGTTACTCACACTGTGATGTCAGAGGATCAGGATACCCTACTCACACTGTGATGTCAGAGGATCAGGACGTGTTACTCACAGTGATGTCAGAGGATCAGGACGTGCTACTAACACTGTGATGTCAGAGGATCAGGATATCCTACTCACACTGTGATGTCAGAGGATCAGGGTACGCATTTCAGTAAGTTAAATTGGAATCATAGTCCATACAAATGTGAATTCTAAAAAATTCTAAAGAACTTTTAGTAAACTTTAAATCGGAAAACTTTTTTCAAATCTACATCAAAACGTATGACTTTTCAACACTTTACACGACTATTCCTCACGGTAATTGTATCAATCTATACATGTATGTAGAAAAGTTTAAGTCGTTAATACTTGTTTATATAATTTCACATGTGAAACCTATCGTTTATAAATCGTTCTTCTTGGAAACTAGGTCGATAGTTTCTTGAAACTATAGTTTATCATTGATAAACCTATTTTATCACATAAAAACTATAATTCACTAATTTTGATTTTTTGTTGTTGTTGTTGGTTGTTGTGAATTCGAAGTACCACACAGGTTTTGATGTATGTCTCTTTACAGGCATTTATCAACGGAGAACAGCATCTATGTTTATCTGTTTGGTTTGTTTAAAACATTTCATGTGGGGGACATATCGAATAACAAAAGATTTTTAATTTGTCTTATCCAACTATGTTGTAAAAGACATAGATATATACAGTAAAATTTCATTGAATGTGTCAATTTTCATGTCTTTAATGAAAAGTACTGGATTACTCAAACATACAACACGGGTAGAGCAAGTCATAAACAACAAATAAAATAACACAAACTCAGCTGAATATAAATATTAAAAGTCAGATGAAAGGAGGGGGAAATAGTTCAATGTCAGCGTTGCGTCGAGGAGAATCACACTGTTTGCCGACGTCGTAGGCGGGTAGATATACAAAGGTCGTGAGAAAGAAGGCCAAGCTCCAGACGGGTATAGTAGATAGGTACAAGACAAACACTCCATTGGACGCGGGGATTGGTTTCACCGGTGTTATGTAGGTCGATTGATAAAACTTCAGTCATGATTATATCGGGGTACACCTTTTTAATTGAAGAATCGTGAAGAAAGCCATATATCATCGAATTTCTTTGCATTATTACACAATGGTTTGAATTGTGCCAATTACCTGATCCGGTCTTGTACATGTACATTGTGAAGGGTACACATTTTAATGTATTTTTACTTGAATGCTTCATAAGACTTGTAACTGGTAAATCGTACCACACACATAAATAGAAAGATAGATACTATCTGTGAATAGAGGAATCCAAGCGGGATGTATTACAGACCCGTGTAACAAATACAGGAGTATCTATGTACGTCATTCAGAAACTAGGTTGTCTCTGGTGAGGATCAAACATGAGAATTCTAGCATGACAGTCCAGTAATCTACCAATCGAGCTAAAAGGTTAACCCACTAGTCACAGCTAGAAGGAAAAGGTTTACACACTAGCCACAGCTAGAAGGAAAAGGTTTACACACTAGCCACAGCTAGAAGGAAAAGGTTTACACACTAGCCACAGCTAGAAGGAAAAGGTTTACACACTAGCCACAGCTAGAAGGAAAAGGTTAACCCACTAGTCACAGCTAGAAGGAAAAGGTTTACACACTAGTCACAGCTAGAAGGAAAAGGTTTAACCACTAGCCACAGCTAGCAGGAAGGCCATGTATCTCTCGTTATTACATTGTCCCCTCCAGAGAGCATTTCGAAAATGCCAACACCTATGGGGTGAAGTTCTATAGGCTGATCATTCTCACCACTCAGAGAATACATGGGTCGAAAAGTGGTTGCCAAAAGTGATAGAAATGCCTTGCCTTTGCTGAAAATCGATCGCGGGTCCTCTCTCACAACAGTCTCTACCTACTGAGTTAAAGGGTTGACTTACTAGCCAAAGCTAGTCTAGCCTGCCTAGTCCTGTATACATGTATCCCACTTTTCTGTTGTTCGTCTTGGGTGTTCACTTTTGTCGACATGTTGTGTGTGTTTCATTCTGATGATTTGTTGATAAATTTTAACACGTGTAATAACAACACTGGCTTTAGGTGAAGTACCGACAAATAAAAATCTACGCATGACGCTCAGGGCCGTAACAGGGACCCTAACCCCTCTCCGACGAACTATCTGAACTAATGAATATAGAATCGTAACAGGTAAGCCTAATTCCACTCCGACGAACTGTCTGCACTAATGAATATAGAATCGTAACAGGTAAGCCTAATTCCACTCCGACGAACTATCTGAACTAATGAATATAGAATCGTAACAGGTAAGCCTAATTCCACTCCGACGAACTATCTGAACTAATGAATATAGAATCGTAACAGGTAAGCCTAATTCCACTCCGACGAACTATCTGAACTAATGAATATAGAATCGTAACAGGTAAGCCTAATTCCACTCCGACGAACTATCTGAACTAATGAATATAGAATCGTAACAGGTAAGCCTAATTCCACTCCGACGAACTATCTGAACTAATGAATATAGAATCGTAACAGGTAAGCCTAATTCCACTCCGACGAACTGTCTGCACTAATGAATATAGAATCGTAACAGGTAAGCCTAATTCCACTCCGACGAACTGTCTGCACTAATGAATATAGAATCGTAACAGGTAAGCCTAATTCCACTCCGACGAACTGTCTGAACTAATGAATATAGAATCGTAACAGGTAAGCCTAATTCCACTCCGACGAACTATCTGAACTAATGAATATAGAATCGTAACAGGTAAGCCTAATTCCACTCCGACGAACTATCTGAACTAATGAATATAGAATCGTAACAGGTAAGCCTAATTCCACTCCGACGAACTATCTGAACTAATGAATATAGAATCGTAACAGGTAAGCCTAATTCCACTCCGACGAACTATCTGAACTAATGAATATAGAATCGTAACAGGTAAGCCTAATTCCACTCCGACGAACTATCTGAACTAATGAATATAGAATCGTAACAGGTAAGCCTAATTCCACTCGGACGAAATATCGGATATAATGAATATAGAATCGGACGGAAACACGATTTAGATAAAACCAAAACTGTGTCTTTGATAAGGTATAAGAAACTAAAGTGTTATTCATTCATTACAATATTTTTATTCAAATATATTAACAACAATAAATAACATTATAATATGAAATGCAGGTGATGAAAAATGATCGATATGGACAAACAATGAGTAAAAAGCTTGTGGCATTATAACACTTCCAACCTTCTTTGGTTAAAACAAAATATAACATTTTATACTTATAATCATTGAAATAAGATTTTTACATCATTAAAAAATATTGCAAATAGTGTGTGACTCTGAGAAATTTAACGTTAAAAATATTTTAAAATATATATATATATATATATATATATATATATATATATATATATATATTAATGCAAAATGCAAGCTTTACAAAAAATTATACAACGTAATTGAACATAGCACAGTAATAAATTATGAAACATTTTGACAACAATAATACATAACATCAAATATCAATGTAGGTAATCTTAAAGTATTTATAACATGTACAAAGAATAAATAAATATAAATGCTGCCCTTTGCTGTTCAGTAACGAAAGTAAGAATTTACTGTCAACCTTCTGGATTTCTGTGGGGAAAGTGTCGGACACTTAAGGAATGCTACTGGGTTCCTTTTGAAATGTAAAGCACTTTGGAATTGGATGATGTCTTCAAATCTTTCACCGGAATTTAAAGGGAAAACACCGCTTAATGAGGCTCAGCAGCGTTTGATAAGCTTGATTTCAAAAGGTTTAGGTCTGTTTGTCAGCCCCGCATTTGGTTTCATATCCGGCAAAGGTGCGCCCTCCGGGACCGTGATGCGGTAGTTTTTTATTAGAGTAGCACAGAAAGAGAAAACAGACATTTTGGCAATGTTGGATCCGAGACACACGCGATGTCCGATTCCAAAGGGCAGGTAACTGTAGCGTTCTTCTGCATTTCCATGCAAGAAACGTTCTGAAAAAAATACCAAAGTAAAGGATTCTAAGTATCGTTAACTCCCAGGAAATACTAAATTAAAAACAAGATTAGATATATGTATATATTAAGGCTTGTTTCCTGTGATTTGTGTGTTATATATATATGTATATATTAAGACTTGTTTCCTGTGATTTGTGTGTTTTATATTTATGTACATATTAAGGTTTGTTTCTCACCATTTGTGTGTTTTGCATGGTTTTTCACACCTGGTTTTTTGCGATGATCTGCACAACCTTTTTAAACTAATTGACACATACCTGGATTGAAGGTGTCTGGGTCTTTCCATGCATTTTTGTCATGATGTATCGCCCAGATATTCATAAGTACCATGGTGTTGGCCGGTATGTAGTATCCATTAAGTCTAAACAAAAAAAAACACACAAAAAACAATTAGAGACGATTCATTAGTCTCTTCTAATCAACGTGTCCTTGATGCATGTCATTAAAATTCCTTTGCGATTCTGAGTCACTTTTCCTACATGATAATTTTCGGAGAGAAGATATTTATAACTGTCGCTTGGTATTCATTGAATCGACATACCTCATCCATAACAGGGATGTCTTCATTAATCATTTGTTTTGTTCTTTTTAAAGATTTGTTTGTTTTTCATGTCGCATTTTTTGTGCCATTTTCCCGGAAGGATGCTAAACGTCATAAATAATGACAAAGAAATGCATTTGGGATACAGAAAAATATTTCTTTTTTCCGTCAAATATGTAAAAAATCTCATCGGTTTTATTTTGCAATGAAGAATTTGTCTAACTTTTTCCCGTCATTATGCGTTTCCAAGTATTTGAGGCCTGGAAAAAGTTTAGTCAGATTGAAAGTAAAGCGCGGATCAAGGAAGCTTACTTGACTTTTCTCGCTTCATTTCCCGCCAGATCATGTACATTGTAACTTTCACCATCATTGTCAAATTGAGGGATCCCAAATGAAATTAATATACTGTACGTGTATTCAATGAAACTTTTGGGGTTTAATATTTGTTGAGGAATTGCAAAATTTGAATTTAGTAGCCTTAACAATGAAGGAAGAGATTTAATTCATTAAGCACTTGTGCCTATTGAAAATTTCGACTTTTATGCAGGGTGCAATAAGTAATTTTTTTTCCTTTTGGTGAAAAGGCATGTGTCAATCCTCTTCCTAAAAGATTTAATGAGGAATTTTCGAAAGTATCTTTTTACCACATTTCCCTTATTCTTTTGAAATTCCATCCCCGACAGTGTCGCTCTCATATCTCAGAGCGACAAACTAATTTGTAACCCCCGTCGCCTTTCAAAGCACAGGAATCTCGCGTATGCTAATTTGTTTGAGTCCGAGGAATGCAAGCATAATGAAAAGCATAAATTTCATATATCATGAATTTACATTTAAACATTTTTTTTCTTCACAAAGTGTCGGGATTTAAGTCTTTTACATGTTTTTGACGTATTTACCGTAAATATGCATTTCAGAATAGCTGACCCTTCACTTGCCTTTAGCTGAATACGTTTGAACACAGTGCTTGCTTTAATCCGCTCATTAATAAACTTATGAAAAACTTGTCTCTTTCATTAAACCATATCACATATGCCTATAAAATGGCCGATCTAAAATCAATGAATTCTTAAACTCCGACTGTTTTAACACTACATAAACGAGTATAGGCAAAGATATAAAAATGCCTTGTATCTGTATATTTAACAGCGGATACTTCATGGCTTACATGCACGATTTATCGTTCAACTACTTGTAATTACAAAATGTATTTCTCATATTTGCATTAAGGTTTTAGTGGAGTTACATGTTGAGGAACACCATTACAACTATAATTTGCTAACAAAATGTTAGACACTGAAGTCTGGTACTGGTCAGCCGTATGGCTCTATAAATAATGGAAAGAAAAACTGAAAGGCGCCCTACTTGGACACTGTCCAACAAGCTTTGAGATCTTCTTATAAATATATTAAAACTTATATATACCTTCTAATTGGCATAATCAGATATATAAAACCAATATTTTGAAGTATTGAAAAACGATTTCATTATTCTACTTATAACTTAAGAACGTGTCAATTACTTGAATTGCATGTCGAGATTACGGCGTCGCGAGTTCAGAGAAAAGGTTCGTTTGATAAGGGTGGTAAACATTTACAAAAGGACAGGGGATATTCTTACTGACCTACTGACCAAAGTTACATCAAGAGAACGAACATGTGCTTGGACGAGAATTAGGACGCATTTCGTCTGTTCAGTTGACCTACATGTATTATATATTTATCATCTTACTTCTGAGTAAGAGGTTTTATTTTCTTCTTCAGATTTGCATTTTTATCATTGAATTGTGACGAAATAAAAGTTTAAAGCGAGACAGGTCTACGAGGAGAATTTCCGGTTATCTCTGAATTCATAGATATAACGTTGGTTTTTTTTTTTAATATAGGTGTGAAAGCTTACTCTGTATCTCTCAATGTTCTGTGAGGAAATCCCACCGGAAGTATGGAAGCCATGCGCAGTGTCTCCTTCACAGTTGCTTCTAACAACGGATAATTCGACCGATTAAAGGGAGAAGGCAGTTCTCCAGCTTCTGTATTGTCGTGGATTTCTTCATATATTTTTTCTTGCCACTGAAAGAGAGAAAACTAAGCTCAGTTTCAGCATGACGTAGTGACACATATATCGTGTCTCAGCTATGTTTGACTTCTACGCTAAGTTACGAGTACAGAAGTACTCGCATTCATAGAAAAGTTCAAAATATGACTCTAATGTCGTGAATTGAATTTCTATTGTGTACAATATCTAAACTTGTCAGATTTCCAACTCAAAGAATAATGAACGTATTTACGATCCGTAACAATGTGCTAAGATACTCTGTACTAAAACTATGTGTATTATCAACATACAAAATCAGTTAATTGATAATAATTCGTAATCATAATTCTATGTGACCGAGTATTTCATTGTAATCGAGTGAAATTGGATTTGCATTGACTAAAGCTTTATTTAGATGCAAGCATTTTATATCATTCTATTGATTTAATTAATTGGTACGTTTGACTTTCCGGATATGACGCAATTTCTTTAAAATCGTAATGTCCAAGCCCTACAGCAGCAGTATCCATCTGTTAATCTCACCTGAGGATTGTGAATCAGGTACATCATCAACCAAAGAATGGTCATTGTGGTGGACTCTATACCCCCGCCAAACAGTTCGTGAACAATGTGACCTATGTTTTTGTCTGAGAGTAATCGGATCTCCTCCTCGTCCCCTGATTCTATAGCCTCTTTCTGAATGTTTAGCATTATGTCCACTAAGTCTCTGTGTTTCTCCTCAGTGCGTGTTTCCTTAAAAAAAAAAGTGGGGTGTCAATGACGTCACATGATCTGAATTGAAAGCTAGTTTCTTGTAATGTATCTACACGTACATACTCCCTTCATAAAGTAATACATTATAGCAATTAATAAAAGGAGTACATGTAGTTGCGTAAAATTTGAATTTTTGCGGTTTTTGAAATTACACAAATTAATGTATATGATAGGAATAAAAAAAAAACATTTTCACATCATATAAGTGTATTTTCGAAGATCGATCAGGGTCATTAAACTTTATTCGTATTTTCAGAATTCAAACGGATACTATATGAACTCAGTGTAATTTGTACCGAGTTGGTTGCTTTAAAGAGAACACTTCCCATAAACGAAATCTGTAGGGAGTTTACCGACTGATTTGCTTTACAGATATATGATAGGGGGAAGTCGAAGACTATATTGTTAACTTTGTCAATTTTGAATAAGTGCATAGAATTCTTTTTTTTAAATATTGACTCATGATTCGATCTATGAAGTGAAATGATTCATACTCTGTGTTCTCTGATGACTTGGTTAATCCAAATATCTTTCTTCTCCAGACTAGTAAGGAACCGCCGCCAGCTAGGAATAGGAAAATGCTGAAAATAATGGAACGAGATCATTTTGAAATGGATTATTTTGACTTAAACACGGTATTAATATAATTAGGACAGTTGTCAGCTGGCATTTGAGTGGAGGATTAATCGTCAGATTTCATGATATAATATAATCAAATGTGACATACTAAATACAACAGGTACTTGTAATAATTTCAACCTGTCATGATTTTTTAGATGGAAATATCAGTTTTTAGGCGGCTGTATAGCCATAGTTGTAAAGATATGACCTTGTAACGATATGACCTTGCTAGATGTATAATATTTGTCAACTGCCCAATCCTTTAGACCCTCCCTAAAAAGTCCACGAATTTAAATCAGACACGAACTGAGGCTAGGTGGAGGTTTAATAGGGCACCGGGTTTACCAAATTTTTGTTTGCCTTTACGGTAAACAAACACCTCGGTATAGGATATTGTCCTCTGACCTGGACATTTGTTGTGGCGCTTGCAGCAAAGATGGACTTTAACCAGCCCCCACACCTTCCATGTGGGTCGACGAGTAAGTCAGAATAGGAACACTGGAGTTGTTGTGTTTACTCTAATCTTTGATTTATTGCATAATGAACGTTCAGATCAATAAGTCGTGTGTTTGTCAGCATAAATTAAGTTGAAAAGAAACACCTTAGCTTAATGGTTTTTTTCTCTCTCTCTTTCTTTCAACATCTATGATTTTTTACTCGATCTCTAGTGCGGATGTCCCTAAATGTACATCCCGGATGCTTAGATGTTGACTTCGACGTTCAAGAAAATAATACCTTGGCAAAAAATCACGAAGAAAGTCGGCGTATTTATGTAGTTTACCTTTAAGTACTAGTTAGCATACGTAATTATATTTACATAGATAAAAATGGATAGCATAGGATGTATTAAGAAGCTCGTCGAGTAAGGAATTTTTTCTCCAAGTTCCGAATACAAAGGAGTGTAAGATTTTCTGTTGGGGTTTAACATGACATGACCTTATGCACATGTGCATACCACCGGGAAAAAAAAGGACAATCTACTCTCTTCAAATACACACTTAAATTATAAGATATGACAATCCCATTCGCTAGTATCACATTGACTACATACAATGAGAGTTTTCCGGTAATTGCACAATAATACGCCTGAAGAAAAATATGTAAAGAATGCATCAATACCGCAAATTCAGACATTTAAAATACTCATTTTTAGCACTACACGAGAAATATGATACAATATATTTGAAACAAAAAGATCGCGCCTGTAAATCAGGAATTTGAAAAATTTATATTTAGATTTGATTTGAAACATCCTAACCGAGGACGAAGGATGGGTCCACTTTCATCATCATGAATTGGATTTTATAGTCCTAAAATTCGACGATCGTGCAAAGTGTCTTTAAAAATAAACATGATGGATTTAAGGGTGTGATTATTCAAATGACGTAATAGGACATTTTATCTCAAACTTGAAAACAATATTCGAAAAGTCGCAAAATTGCATTTCGTTAACATAGCAAACACTAGACACGCACGATTAAATTATCTCTATCCCATGGATTATAAATAGTGCCTTAAACAACAGGGGTGGGATGACCCAAAGAAAAGACGCATAGCGTAAAATTTAATGAATGAAAACCCGTCAATAAGTTAACACGAGGGATTTAGCTATTTCATTCACGTTTGGATCTCTGCCAATACTATTGACAGCCAGTTAAACCGAGATATACACTTCATTTTATCATCAAAGTATCATAGCGATTCACAACTTGAAATTTTACTTTTTCTTCATAATTTCTCAACACCTTTTTAATATATGGTATGAAATGCTATCGAAGTTTGATGGATTTATTCATCTGTACTGTATACATGTATTATTCACAACTGTTGAAGAGTTCATCATTATAGGAGCCAAATCATTTCTATTGCCCGTTGTGTTTGAGGACTTCGTTACATATGTATTGACCCTCTCGTTATGATGTACGTCTAGATTTAAACACCGTCATTCTATGGCCTTTATGATTGACCTAACATGCTTTTACAAGACATTTTGTCAGAGTTATGAAATGTGATCTCGTGACTTAGATTACAAATACATGTACATACCTCTAACCATGGGATGACATCGACAATATTAAAACTTTCGATATTGTCCACAATGTCTTGAACGATCCTCAGCTGCTCATGAAATTGTTCATCAACATCATCGAATCGCCTACTGAGGATACACTGACATAAGACGTTGGCCACGACCCTTGCTACTTGAAACTTCGGGTCAAACGATTCATTGTCATCCGAAAACGTTTTCATTTTCTCCTCCAAACTTTTCGATTCGTTCAGAATGATGTTTTTTAGTCTGTCCTTATCGGAATGAGTCTGTGATGATAAAAAAGAGTGGACAATACGTCGGTGAATCTTTAACTCAGGAAGAACATCATTCATCACAATGTCTCGGCCTTCACCCAAGAGAACTTCCACCGTCTTCCTTTTTCGCGGTCGTCCGGAGAAGATTTTTCCTTGTCGGACCAGACTAGCTACTGCTGCGTCCATATTATTCACCACTAGAACGTTTTCACTACCCATTTTCATCCAGACTAGATTCCCGTAAGTTTCGGCAAGATTTGTCAGAGCTATATGCAAGTCCTGTCCAATGATTTGAGGCAGATTTCCAACTAAAGGCCAAGCCACTGGGCCTGGTGGTAAAAATGATCGAATCCGCCTGTCCTTCAAGTACACTGAAGTCAAGTAAAATACAAATACCATTATCAATCCAGTAAAAGCCCAATCCAAAGATAGCAAGCTTAACAGCCACATTCTTTCGTCTTGTAAAATGTCAAGTGAATTTAACGATAAATTTTAACACTTTAAAGTTTTGTATGTAATTGTCTTCCGTTGTTTAGCTTATCATGAGCTGTACGATGTTGACATTCTGCTTTCAACGTTTTTATTTGCGAGAAATATTACACACCACAATCTTATAAGGAGTTGGAAACCGCGTGGTTTAGTACTTCGTCGATTTCTGATTGGTTGATTTGATCACATGGTTTTGTTTATAAACAAGGCAATTGCCCACGTGGCTTTACTATTGACAACTGACCTAAGTGTATCACCAATGTGTCCATTTACCTAAGCGGTGTTTTGACCTTGGACCCAGCATACAGATGATGGATACGACTGCATTCCATAGATTTTCTTAAAAGCGAGAAGGCTGCACAGAGAAGTAGTCATATTTATGGTTTTGTGCTTGTCACGGCGGCGATGACAACTTGGTCTAGAGCTGTCTCGCCTGACTTGCTTAATTATCCAGAATGTGCCGTGTTAGAAATAAAATTGTCCCCTGGATGTACTTTGCGAATATAATGAATTTCTCGGTATTCTCTGTACACTTCTGTGTGATATGATTTCTATCTATTGTTTTATCTATTTTTTATTACTATTATTTCTACTAGGATAAACATTAATTAAACTAGGAATACCAAATTCATAATTGTTTATTGTAACTACTAGGGACTTGGCAGGTTTCCAAGATTTCAAAAGGTAATAGTGGCGAAAGTATAAAGAGTTTTTGGTGGGTTTTTTTTTTACAAATCGGTCGTCTTGCGCGAGAGCAATCCCTCAGATACCTGCTATAAACAGCGTACCTTTAACACTTTTAAAGATAATATAATATGCGACAGAACAGAGCCCGATCATTCATTCTCTTCACAGTCTTGGCATAATGTTTAATGAACATAAATTTAATTAATTTCAGTTTTGTTGATGAATTGTTCATTATCACTTGTAAATGCAATTATCAAAAGCCACTAAATCCGTCGCGTATTAAATATTGACAGATCAAGGTATTATAGAATGTGTAGCTGCTTTGACAAGGTCGTGTAGAAGAATAAGAGAGGAGAGTGAGGGGGAGAGTTGTCGTGATTTTGTTTCTCATGGACTTTTAGAATATAGGTCCTTGGCAAGTGGTTATGTATACGTAGTTGTAACTTTTGCCCAGTTACTGTAACACCGCTTTTTTCACAAGGAAATTAGACATATCATTTTATGATATGTATAAATACAATCTTTATTATTATAAGCCGATGTTATTAGTTACACGGTTGAAAATCCAATGGAAGAAAATTTAAAGCTCGAGTCCC
The DNA here is from genome assembly GCF_947568905.1 of Ostrea edulis. Lineage (NCBI taxonomy): Eukaryota > Metazoa > Mollusca > Bivalvia > Ostreida > Ostreidae > Ostrea > Ostrea edulis. Next base: position 48,714,929 of record NC_079166.1, on the reverse strand, counting down.
ATATGGAGTTTATTGACCATGTATGATAGCCTATATTAGTTCAAATACACACTGCTTAACGAATACATCTTACTGACTGCTTTAAACTATATCTTATTAAGGCATTGTTCTTAAATGGAATTTGTTTAATATCCTTGTGTGGAGAATTTTTAATTTCCGTATTTTTCATTGATTGAAAACAGCAAGAAAGATGATACCCGAAAATGGTTTACACATATGAGTAAATTTTTAAAAGAAAGATAAAATGATTTTCAACAGGTCCATGGGTCATATCGCTCACCCAAGTATTGTATATTGCATTGCAATTGATAGAGATTGCAGCGAACTCTAAAGATTAGGACAGAAAAACTCCGAGCTACGTGTACGTAAAAAGAATTTTCGACGTCAAAAAAAAAGGTAATCTTATAACGACCGTCATTATTTATCTCGCAAAAGTTGAATGTTGTTGGCTTATTTGAAATTTTGAACTTACGTGGATTACAACGATTTCATCCTACTTTTCCTTTCCAAGCAATACGTTCACGCCCATGTCTATCTAAAATAGCCACCAACATACCGTAATGGCGACTTTTTCGTAATAGGACGCTTTCGTTAGAATCGGGAAGTTTCCGACAGAAGGTGGAGAAACATTTTGTGGCGAATATTCACATGTAATTTATCAATGTGATCTTTTTTTGTTGCTCACAGATATATCATTATCATTTAAGATTTGAAATTCTAGATGATAATATTTTGTTCTTCTCTTAAGATTTATTTTTTTATTACATGAATGCCGTTTATGACAGCTTGATTTCATTCATTTAGAAGTGTTACACACATCAATTTGTGTTATACATTAAATTGAATTTATTCATGTCGATGAATTTCATATAACTTATAGTCTATCAGGAAATTATTCAAAAGCTTAGACTTACAAACATTTTGAAATCATCACTGAAAAGATGAAGATAATTAACAGTGATCAATCTCATAATTCCCATAAAGAATACAAAATTAAAAGTTGGGCAAACACGGACCCCTGGACACACTAGAGGTAGGATCAGATGCCCAGGAGGAGAAAGCATCCCCTGCCATAATCTACATATTGATCCGGTAATATTTGTATGTTTGTTTGTTACCTCCCATATGAGAAATACCTTAGTTACACGGACTTCGACTTTAAGAACACATTCAATATTATCTAAACTGTTGCGTGCAGATTAGAATTTATCTGGTATAAAACATGTCTCTTTATGATTTAAATCAATATTTGCATAGAAATTGTAGATTATGTATCATGTGAGGAAAATGTTCATATTGGTATTTTCTCTTTTGAAATTGATAAAAAGTGGCTTGACTTGAGTATACCTAAATTACACAAAATAAAGTTTAGGGTTAATATTTCTTATAATTTTCTGGTGAAGTTTAAAACGGCCCAATGTATTTTACGTTTAGACTGTGCACAACGTCAGATGCGAAACTGTAATAACCTTTTTTTTCAAGTCATTATAAGAAAATTGTGCAATAAAAAAGTTCCAACCATTATTTTCTTCTTGAGGCAACGAGCTTTAAGAAAACTGATTTTATTTTTCTGGAGCTTCTATATACAATGGAGTTCTTCATTCACCACTTAACATCAGCTTGGAGTCGTATGGTTTGTGTATTTGCATTTTCTGTAACAAGACAATATTTTGGGGTGAAAATTGGTCTAAAAGAACCAGTTTGGTTTAGAAGTACCTAAACGGAATCTGTAAACGCTACAATACATATGATTTTGATGACGTTTTGAAAAATTCTGCATTTTCAAACGACGACAAAAACTGTTTTAGGTGATAGTCTTTAAATCATTAGCCAATCACCGTACTTCCCCAATACAACTTTTTGGCACCAAAATACTTGTCCACATTATTCCTGTAAAACAGTACACAAGTCATAATGTTAGACCATGTGACCGATAGTTGACCGATGGGTAGGGACATATTACGATTTCAGCATTTACGAACAGTTCTATGTAACAAACGAAATAATTGTACCCCCACTATCATTGTTTTCAATTTCCGTTATGTCTTAAATTTCTTTTTTCATTTGTGTCTTATGTATAAAAAAAAAAAAAAAAAAAAAAAAAAAAAAAAAAACCACCATGCCCATACCGTCAACCCCATGCTCCGATATCATGTAGAACAAAGTAATAACTATGTAATATTTATTGGTAATTGGCTGAATATGTCCGTCAGACGTCAGCTGACCGAGCGTGGGAGATCCACTTTCGCGAACAACGGAGGGTGGACATAATCCTCGATAGTCAATTAATAACATTTAAATTACAATGTAGTTCGCCAAACAAGGTTTGGAACATACTGTTTTTATTCTGTTTCTTATCATCACCATCTTCCCCAAAGGAAGTATGGGAACATATTGTTTTTACTCTCTTTATTATGTCCCCGAACACATGGTGAACACATGTGTCGGGGACATATTATTTTTGCTCCGTTTCCTATTATTCCTCTTCTTTAATGCTGAGTTTGTCCGCGCGATTTTATGAAAGTGTTCAACAAATCTAATTCAAACTCTGTGGGCTGACAGGGGTCATGAGGAAGGGTGCAATCACTTTTCCAAATTTTCAAAATGGCTACCACTGAACGTAAAAAAAAAAAATCAAGGAAATTTTATTTCAAGGTGATTTGATGACCCCGATTCCATTTCCAGCATCAATTTTTTCTGCCGCCATTTTCAAAATGGCCGACTTATACAGAAATATTTTAAAGTGTTAAAATCACAACGACATTTGTGTACTGGGGTTCTAGGGTCAATTGAGAGTTCACAGTTCATTTCTAGCATCAATATTTCTTTCCATTCAATTTTCAAATGTTTCAAATTGGCTGCTAAAAAATCAAGTTTGTTTGCCCAATCTAGTTTCTATGGATAACTGACGATCCCGAGTCCATTTCTAGCATCGACATTTGACCTGGGTTCATTTCTGACATGGGGAGGGGTTTGGGGACATATGTTTTGGCATCCCAACACATTTATAGTTTGTAATTATTATTTTTCTCCAGCACTTTTTTTGAAAGAGTTCTCGGAAACTATACAAGGCATTAAATGAAATAAATGTAGATTTATCGATTAAAATGCATCTCATATATCAGACAAAGTCTATTCATAATGCATATCCTACACCAGACAAAGTCTATTCATAATGCATATCCTACATCAGAAAAAAATATATCATAAATCCGAAAAAATCATTTTATAATGCATACAGTGTATGATACATCAGAAAAATTCATGTTCATAATGCATATCATACATAAGAAAAAATTATTTCATATTTCAGAAAAATAAGAACAAATCATTTCATACTTCAGAAAGACTCGTTCCACATAATGCACCCATACATCATAAAAATCATAATGCATATACATAAAAAACAACAACAAAAATTCATTTTATAATGCATATTATGCATAAGAAAAATCCATTTCATATGTCTGATATAATAATTTAATTACTAACAGTTCCCGACATTCTTATAAAATTCATTTCTATTCTTGCCAATATTTTCAAGCTTGTGCAGATCTTGCTCATATATATATATATATATATATATATATATATATATATATATACACTAAAATGGAAGTTCTATGTGCGACAGGAGCAGAGAACATTGATACAGTTTTTGGCGGTAGGAAAGTATTTGACTAAAAACAAAAAAAATGTCAATGGTCTCTGCTTCTATCGCACACAGAACTACCATTTTCGTCGTATTTGTTCCCGAGAAAATTATTCAGATTTTGATATGTTTTGAGACAATTCGTTATTGATAAAGGGGTTACTTACTCGTTTGAATTTTCCCTCGTGTTGACTTTCGTTGTCATTTTTTCGGGTAATAGGTCATGCCAAAGTCACGTGTTTCGCAACCGTGATTATAATATCCCAGTACATTTTCTTCCTTGTCCGCCAAAATTGTTAGCATACCTTTGAGTCAGCAAATCGCCAAAATTTAGACCCGCTGAAAAAACCCGCTATACGATATATAAACATGAATAAATCATTGTTCAAAATGGCATTAAGTAGTTAATAGCTAAATTTTGATATTCTTTTTTCATACGCTTATTTTTGTAATATTTATATTTTTTCCAATTAGAATAACTTACATTGAAACATTTCTTCCATCTGTTTTCATACACATGAGCAATGGTTTATGAAATCATAATAAACATTGAATAGTAAAACTTTTAACATTTTATCTGATTTTACAACTTTGTTCTTAAACAAAAACTGTAAATCAGTGTAGATTCAAGTAAGGGACCAAAGACGTTTGCTGTGTCACTCAAATTTGCATTTTATCCTTTTTACGCTCCATGAATAAATTCATGAAAAGTATGCCGGTGTGATGCCGGCGTTATCATTGCAATTTGTAAATATATCAAAGCCAAAAACATTGGAAATGACTCTAATCTTTAAGTACACAATATTCCAAATACTATGTCCCAATGTGGATGAGCCACGCGGGGGTATTAATCCTGTTAGGATATATTTGGTTTTTAATTTGATATGAACTTCATATTCTTATACAGTAGATATAGGTTGTTGTCGTGTTATACGGTTTCTCTCATCACTCTGGATATTACATGCATGTCTTGTCAAAACATTGTCAATCAGCGGAAGATACATTTCAGGTCCAACAGTACACCACCAAAAACGTACTATAGTAAACTGTAGGTTATACATGATATCTAGCATTTTTATGCTTTCATTTGTCATGGTAACAACTTCGATTTTCTATTGTAAAAAAAAACAACCTCGGTACTTTTAGTTCATTTCGTTAATACCTTTATTCACCATCAAAAATACAAGTAACTTTGTGACATTAAAATACCTGTATCAAAGTTTTTTGCTATTGATATTTTGAATAAGTTCTTGATGATTTATCTTAGTAAATATTTCAACAATATGATATCTTCACAAACTTTTATTTAATCACTATGATGATTTCTTTTTAATAATTTGACTATACTATAATAAATCTTTGATACTTTGCTACATTATTGTAATGACTTTGATGTGATTGTCTGATATTTATAAATGTAGTAAACAATTTAACATTAGTAAAAATACCTGGTATTTAACTATTGGAAAAACTACAGTAAAAGCTTGCATACATGTACCTTGATTAGCTATTGATTTACTATAGTGAAAATATTGCTACTATACATTTAAATATAGTAAACTATTTAACTATAGTAAATATAGATATGATAACTACAGAAAAATACTGTACTTTGATTTTCTGTAGTGAAAGCTTTCATACTTACTATTGATTTACTCTAGTTAAAACCTATTGATTATATTAAAATATTTAACTATAGTGAATATAGATAATTATTACAATCAACTATGGTATACTATTTGATATACTAATTGTAACTCTGCACGGTACTGTGATTTACTATTGTGTAGAGTGTTAGACTATAGCTAATTATAGTAATTTTCTATTTAACTTAGTGACCTATATACTGTAGTAATTTTAGTCATGGAAGAAAAAGGATTCTCTACGATACAAGTTAGGATAGGCCATAGAGCGAGCATGCTGCGTACATTTATAAAAACTAAACATATACATATAGAGTTTTAGAGAGCCAATTAAGGAAAAGAAATAGTGTAGAATTACTTAGATGATATGGACTCTAATTTCATCGGAAAAAGAAAAAAATACATGAACTTATCAATGAATTTATTGGGCGGCGATATATACTTATATTACATGTATAACACAACAACTTGTCATGTGGTAATGTAAAAGTACAAATAATATAGTACCTTAAAAAGATTGATACAACTTTATAATTTTGAGAGCATCGAATCCAGTTTTAAGAAACGGATAAATAGTCTATGAAGATAATTAACGTCACATTTTCGCTATCATCAAATGTGAACCTCTATAGAACGAACTTCCCAACAGGATGAAACTTACCTGTTAATACGTCCAGCGTCTATTTTAAAACTCGAATAATGATTTATAGCCGTTTTTATTACATTACACCAGTCTCGGAACCTCTAAAAATCAGACGAACGATTCAGTTCTAATAAGTCGTTTGAAACCAAAGATGACATAGCAACATGAAGGCTACAATACAATTAATCTGTAGATAGAAACATACAAGCCATAATGGACCCAGAGGGGAAAAGGTTCTCTTTAATTGAACCAAATTTTGTAACCCTAACCCGCTTAAATCTCATTTAGATTTCCATATCGGGAATATAACAGATTATTCTAAAGCGGTTAACCACTCATTCATAATTTAAGTTATTTGTGGTTGAAATTCAAAAGAGGACGTTGAAAGGTGTATCTATTTAAATTTTAAACCTATAACATGTAACCGGATGTTCCTATCTGTGATCGTCGCAGAGCGTTAAACTTTGATAGCTATTCTTCATCAGAATATTTTCACACTTAAATTTCAGAGGAAAACAACTTCCGAATTGTTTGTTTGAAAATGACTGATTGGGTTGTTAATCTTTATAGCGTTTGATATTTAATATATTGCCCTTCGCTACTCTAAAATTATACATAGCTTTTTCTAAAAGCCTTTTTACTCCTGTAGATCAGTAGAGCAGCTGTGCGTAAGGATCGCCATCAGCTTTATCATAATATACGATCTTTATTTTAGAAATCAGTTACGAAACCTCGCTTGACTTGCCTTACCAAGACTACAATTAATTGGCAGTTTTAATAATGGCAACAATTCGGACAAAAAGTTTCTGTTGACTGCAATCATACAGCTGTACATGTTTCTATTCTATCCCTCAAGTATTGAACAGAATATAGTAAATCATTGATTTTCCCAAGATGAACTAATATTTATCTTAGACAAGCTTCTTTTTCTTTATTGGATTTTCCCCACATTTTATAGGTGTACATTCTAAAGCATCATTACAATAGAAAAACTAACGAGTTTGCATACAGTTAGTATACTGAAGGGGGATGATGTAGATGAAATATTTAATATGCAATGGTGGATACGACAAAAAGGGAAGAAATAAAGCTGAGCTCGAGTTAATAAAAAGATGCAAAGCTGAGCTACAACTGGAAACCAGTTTATGAAAGATGTATTTTTGATATTTTGAACATAGATTACCTCTCACTATTTTACGTGTTTTCTTCGAAAGAGTTTTTAAAGACATTGAAATGTTTGTAACCTTTGTATGAAGCATTTCCACAAATATCCGTCACATTCAGGTGTTTATTATTGTTAGATGTATAGCAATTCCGACAGTCCCTGTAAAATATCCCAAATTTCCGAATACTATTGCATTAAAACATCTATAGTAAATACTTCCTGTTTTATTACAAGGGATACAATATGGGCTTGCCACAATTTTAATGTTGAAGAATGATTTGTTGAGTGAAATTCCTTTGCCATATTGGTATATTTAATGTCATTTGTGTGAAATACCGTGGCATAATGATTACGGAACTCGCAAATCACATATTACAAAAAAACTCAGCAAATCCGTAATACAGGCAAGATATTAAATTCATTGAGGCTAAGTTCAGAATGAGGTAGAAAAAGGTCATTATTAAAAATCATGAGAATGTTGGTTAAATCCCAAGTGGTTTTGTCGAGTCAAGCAAGTTCAACATCAAAAGGTGTGCACGTTTGGTCACAAACTGGGATGAGGAAAGCTGGTAATGAAAACTACAAGCTGTGGTCCACCTCCCAACATGAAAACGCGACACTCTCCTCACGTTATATACTTGACTTTATTTATGTCACCCTATTAAAGTACAGTGCATCAGAAGTACGAAGCCACACAGCATCATAAATGGAATACAACATCTCGTACATTTCCTATGATTTATTTTCAAATATGGTTTTTACATGTCTAGTAGATATTTACGAAAATTGGTAATTACCCCCTCTCTATTTTAATTCTATGATGATTACGTAATGTATGAATTTTTTACATTTTTAAACCAATACAAGTTGACAGAAAACGATCTAGATATTACGGAAATAACTCGCTCGTTAGATTTAAAACATTTACAGTAGATCGATAGATTATAGACGATTGGAGATCTATCTAAATATCTCTATCAACACATCTACATCCAAGGATAAATATCACATAGAAATAGTGGAGTAATCTCAACAAAATATGTAAGATAGACCTATCAAATGCAATCCTGAAAATAAAATATTCAATCAAATCTAATTAGACGAAATAATTTCTCCTAGTTTTGCAGTAGAGAAAGACTTAGAATTATTCATAACAATGCAAAAATTACTCTGTCTTCCACCGTGCAAAAAGAAAGTGAAAATCATTTTCACTATCCTTAAAAAAAGTAAAAGATGGAATACAAAATTTTAAGCATAACAATATATTTACTTTCCAATGTTATTGCCTTTGATTTTTCCAAATTTAATGAGAGTCATTTCTTCATGAATGCGATGCAGCAGTGAATAATGCGCGAATAAGCCATCCTGATCAATATAGTATGTCTATTTCAACGTCTGGGAATTCCGACAGAAATGATTTTAGAATATAAATACAGCAAATAAATTTCATTTTTGATCATCCATGAGGTTATGAAGTACAGCGTTTCACACTGGCCGCTAATGCGCATCATGAAGTACGCCGGGGTAAAGGCAGTTCATACCCTCGTGGATTTTCAAAAGTGAAATTTATTTCTAAAAACGAATTCTGATCTACTTTTAATTCGATTAATCTACATACTGTAGCAATTCGATTCATCTCTGTACACCAGTTATCCTAATAAAGTATAAAGGCTTTGATTTCTGTACTATTTTAGCCACCGGATATAATTGACTCGTTGCTTTGTGGGCGACATATCTATGCAACGAAATGAATATGATATCTTATATAGGAGCAGTAATAAGCAGTCACGATAAGTCAGTTATCTTTATAAAAATAAATATATAAAACCCTACATTATGTTCGAAAGAAATGAGAAAACTTGGGAAATGGATCGTATTTCATCTCTCTTTTTTTTGTATTAAAACATATATAATTCTACCGAAATTATGTACATAATGAGAAATGTCTACGTCATGGATGAAAGGAGGTATATTCCCATTTGTGAACTTTTGAGAGTAATACTACTGCCTGCACGCTGTTGTATTAGTCACACGGGATTTATCAGTACTCGCACGTATTTCCCGTAGCTCAATGTTCTTGTTAAGTTCCTGTATGCATAATCACCGGGATTTTTTTAAACATCGTTTGAGTTATTTTTCCCCTCGTTCTTTTAAGATATTATGAACTCTTAAAGCACACATTTTGACCAATGTCAGTTACCGAGTGAATCAGAACCTATGTTACTGAATGAAGAGCTTTCCTAGCGCAGGGTTGCGAATTTGGTGATTGATTTACAAGTTTTTGATTTTGATATGATGTATAGTCAATGAAAATTGACTGCGATGTTTGAAATATTTTGAATTGCATTTTCAAACCTGGTAATATGTTTAAAATTTTCTGTAAACTGTGAGTTATAAGTACAACTGTTACTGTATAAACTGGCCGTGGTAGCCTCGTGTTACTAGTACATGTAGCATATGTACAAACTGCCGTGGTAGCCTAGTGATACTAATATGTACAAACTGCCGTAGTAGCCTCGTGTGACTAGTATGTACAAACTGGCGTGGTAGCCTCGTGTTACTAGTATGTACAAACTGCCGTGGTAGCCTCGTGTGACTAGTATGTACAAACTGCCGTGGTAGCCTAGTGTGATTAGTATGTACAAACTGCCGTGGTAGCCTCGTGTTACTAGTATGTACAAACTGCCGTGATAGCCTAGTGATACTAATATGTACAAACTGTCGTGGTAGCCTAGTGATACTAATATGTACAAACTGCCGTAGTAGCCTCGTGTGACTAGTATGTACAAACTGGCGTGGTAGCCTCGTGTTACTAGTATGTACAAACTGCCGTGGTAGCCTCGTGTGACTAGTATGTACAAACTGCCGTGGTAGCCTCGTGTTACTAGTATGTACAAACTGCCGTGGTAGCCTAGTGATACTAATATGTACAAACTGCCGTGGTAGCCTAGTGTGACTAGTATGTACAAACTGGCCGTGGTAGCCTCGTGTTACTAGTATGTACAAACTCCCGTGGTAGCCTAGTGTGACTAGTATGTACAAACTGGCCGTGGTAGCCTCGTGTTACTAGTATGTATAAACTGCCGTGGTAGCCTAGTGATACTAATATGTACAAACTGCCGTGGTAGCCTAGTGTGACTAGTATGTACAAACTGGCCGTGGTAGCCTAGTGTTACTAATATGTACAAACTGGCGTGGTAGCCTAGTGTTACTAATATGTACAAACTGCCGTGGTAGCCTGGTGTTACTAATATGTACAAACTGGCGTGGTAGCCTCGTGTGACTAGTATGTACAAACTGGCCGTGGTAGCCTCGTGTGACTAGTATGTACAAACTAGCCGTGGTAGCCTCGTGTGACTAGTATGTACAAACTGGCGTGGTAGCCTAGTGATACTAATATGTACAAACTGGTCGTGGTAGCCTCGTGTGACTAGTATGTACAAACTGGCGTGGTAGCCTCGTGTGACTAGTATGTACAAACTACCATGTTAGCCTCGTGTTACTATTATGTACAAACTGGCGTCAAACCTGAGACGTTCTCAGTTAATGAGTTTATTTCTTAAAACGAAGTCAGATCTACTGTTAATTCGATTAATCTACTACTTTAGCAATTCGACGCATCGCAGCCGAACACGTTTTTGTACAGAAGTTATCCTAATAAAGTAGTTATACTTTCATTTCAAGGTCAGTGTACTATTTGGGCATTGGCACGATTTAAAGAACCCTCACTCCTACGGCCTTCATCACCTACAGCTGTTGACGTCTTTAGAGGAGTGAAAAATTCTCTAATGAGACACAAAACAACATACAAACAACAATTATGTTCAATCATAGACTTCCGACTTGTGACGTCATCCTTATATTTCCTCGCGTTTTCAGCGCCGTCACCGGGAGTCATAGAAGGCAACTTTAGTTGTTAATAACATGCAGGGAAAGCTTTCCCAAAAAGTCAGACGCAGTCAGATTTGGAGATCGCGGTCTTTCCTTTATATCTAGAAGAATAGATTTTACACTTAGTTCGAATAAGTCTTTCTTTTGATTGCAGCTGCTTTATGATGAATAAAATAAGGAACCGGTCATGAAAGTTTACTGATTGACGGAAGAGTTTACAATGCTGTTATATATTCAGTCTTGGTAAAGGCTATTAGATATTTAATCCCCTCTTATTGTACAGTACTATACTCATCCACAAACAGATAAGTCATGTACTCAGGATATTGTCATGCCACCAAATTTCTTCAAAAACTCTTGCCAACTTACTCCTTGGTGACACCTTTACATGTTTAAGTACATATTAATATAACTGTTTAACTATACACTAATATACATGTTTAACTACACACTAACGTACATGTTTAACTACACACTAATATACATGTTTAACTACACACTAATATACATGTTTAACTACACACTAATATACATATTTAACTACACACTAATATACATGTTTAACTACACACTAATATACATGTTTAACTAATATACATGTTTAACTACATACTAATATACATGTTAACTACACACTAATATACATGTTAACTACACACTAATATACATGTTAACTACAAACTAATATACATGTTTAACTACACACTAATATACATGTTTAACTACACACTAATATACATGTTTAACTACATACTAATATACATGTTAACTACACACTAATATACATGTTTAACTACACACTAATATACATGTTTAACTACACACTAATATACATGTTAACTACATACTAATATACATGTTTAACTACACACTAATATACATGTTAACTACAAACTAATATACATGTTTAACTACACACTAATATACATGTTTAACTACACACTAATATACATGTTTAACTACATACTAATATACATGTTAACTACACACTAATATACATGTTTAACTACACACTAATATACATGTTTAACTACACACTAATATACATGTTAACTACATACTAATATACATGTTTAACTACACACTAATATACATGTTTAGCTACACACTAATATACATGTTAACTACATACTAATATACATGTTTAACTACATACTAATATACATGTTAACTACACACTAATATACATGTTAACTACATACTAATATACATGTTTAACTACATACTAATATACATGTTTAACTACACACTAATATACATGTTTAACTACATACTAATATACATGTTAACTACACACTAATATACATGTTAACTACATACTAATATACATGTTAACTACACACTAATATACATGTTAACTACATACTAATATACATGTTAACTACATACTAATATACATGTTAACTACACACTAATATACATGTTAACTACATACTAATATACATGTTAACTACACACTAATATACATGTTTAACTACATACTAATATACATGTTAACTACACACTAATATACATGTTTAACTACATACTAATATACATGTTAACTACACACTAATATACATGTTAACTACATACTAATATACATGTTAACTACATACTAATATACATGTTTAACTACATACTAATATACATGTTTAACTACACACTAATATACATGTTAACTACATACTAATATACATGTTTAACTACACACTAATATACATGTTAACTACATACTAATATACATGTTTAACTACACACTAATATACATGTTTAACTACATACTAATATACATGTTAACTACATACTAATATACATGTTAACTACATACTAATATACATGTTTAACTACACACTAATATACATGTTAACTACATACTAATATACATGTTAACTACAGACTAATATACATGTTAACTACATACTAATATACATGTTTAACTACACACTAATATACATGTTAACTACAAACTAATATACATGTTTAACTACACACTAATATACATGTTTAACTACACACTAATATACATGTTTAACTACACACTAATATACATGTTTAACTACATACTAGTATACATGTTTAACTACACACTAATATACATGTTTAACCACACACTAATATACATGTTTAACTACATACTAATATACATGTTTAACTACACACTAATATACATGTTTAACTACATACTAATATACATGTTTAACTACATACTAATATACATGTTTAACTACATACTAATATACATGTTTAACTACACACTAATATACATGTTTAACTACATACTAATATACATGTTTAACTACACACTAATATACATGTTTAACTACACACTAATATACATGTTAAGTACACACTAATATACATGTTTAACTACACACTAATATACATGTTTAACTACACACTAATATACATGTTTAACTACACACTAATATACATGTTTAACTACACACTAATATACATGTTAACTACACACTAATATACATGTTTAACTACACACTAATATACATGTTAACTACATACTAATATACATGTTTAACTACACACTAATATACATGTTTAACTACACACTAATATACATGTTAACTACACACTAATATACATGTTTAACTACACACTAATATACATGTTTAACTACACACTAATATACATGTTTAACTACATACTAGTATACATGTTTAACTACATACTAATATACATGTTTAACTACACACTAATATACATGTTTAACTACACACTAATATACATGTTTAACTACACACTAATATACATGTTTAACTACACACTAATATACATGTTTAACTACACACTAATATACATGTTTAACTACATACTAATATACATGTTTAACTAAACACTAATATACATGTTTAACCACACACTAATATACATGTTTAACTACACACTAATATACATGTTTAACTACACACTAATATACATGTTTAACTACACACTAATATACATGTTTAACTACACACTAATATACATGTTTAACTACACACTAATATACATGTTTAACTACACACTAATATACATGTTTAACTACACACTAATATACATGTTTAACTACACACTAATATACATGTTTAACTACATACTAATATACATGTTTAACTACACACTAATATACATGTTAACTACACACTAATATACATGTTTAACTAATATACATGTTTAACTACACACTAATATACATGTTAACTACAAACCAATATACATGTTTAACTAATATACATGTTTAACTAATATACATGTTTAACTACACACTAATATACATGTTTAACTAATATACATGTTTAACTACATACTAATATACATGTTAACTACACACTAATATACATGTTAACTACACACTAATATACATGTTAACTACAAACTAATATACATGTTTAACTACACACTAATATACATGTTTAACTAATATACATGTTTAACTACACACTAATATACATGTTTAACTAATATACATGTTTAACTACACACTAATATACATGTTTAACTACATACTAATATACATGTTAACTACACACTAATATACATGTTAACTACACACTAATATACATGTTAACTACAAACTAATATACATGTTTAACTACATACTAATATACATGTTTAACTACACACTAATATACATGTTTAACTACACACTAATATACATGTTTAACTACACACTAATATACATGTTTAACTACACACTAATATACATGTTTAACTACATACTAATATACATGTTAACTACACACTAATATACATGTTAACTACACACTAATATACATGTTTAACTACAAACTAATATACATGTTTAACTACATACTAATATACATGTTTAACTACACACTAATATACATGTTTAACTACATACTAATATACATGTTAACTACACACTAATATACATGTTTAACTACATACTAATATACATGTTAACTACACACTAATATACATGTTTAACTACACACTAATATACATGTTTAACTACACACTAATATACATGTTTAACTACATACTAATATACATGTTAACTACACACTAATATACATGTTAACTACATACTAATATACATGTTTAACTACAAACTAATATACATGTTTAACTACATACTAATATACATGTTTAGCTACACACTAATATACATGTTTAACTACAAACTAATATACATGTTTAACTACATACTAATATACATGTTTAACTACACACTAATATACATGTTTAACTTATATACATGTTTAACTACACACTAATATACATGTTAACTACACACTAATATACATGTTAACTACACACTAATATACATGTTAACTACAAACTAATATACATGTTTAACTACATACTAATATACATGTTTAACTACACACTAATATACATGTTTAACTACACACTAATATACATGTTAACTACACACTAATATACATGTTAACTACAAACTAATATACATGTTTAACTACATACTAATATACATGTTTAACTACACACTAATATACATGTTTAACTACATACTAATATACATGTTAACTACACACTAATATACATGTTAACTACACACTAATATACATGTTAACTACACACTAATATACATGTTAACTACAAACTAATATACATGTTTAACTAATATACATGTTAACTACACACTAATAAACATATTTAACTAATATACATGTTTAAGTACATATTAATATAACTGTTTAACTAATATACATGTTTAACTACATACTAATATACATGTTTAACTACATACTAATATACATGTTTGACTACACACTAATATACATGTTAACTACAAACTAATATACATGTTTAACTACACACTAATATACATGTTTAACTACATACTAATTCACGTGTTTAACTACACACTAATATACATGTTTAACTACACACTAATATACATGTTTAACAACACACTAATATACATGTTTGATTACATGTATTCGGCTTGGCCACCGTGCATGCAGATTTCATTTAAATAATGAAGTCTAGTTTGGTTCCCATTGGGGGCGACCAGCATCACAGTCATTGTTTTTATTAACATCACCACGTAAACTGACTGTAGAACGCATTTTTAGATTTACTGATAATACTAATTGCAACAGCATAGACAGAGATGGTCACATTAAATTTCAATTAATGGAAAAGTCCGAAGTTTGTTTCTTTTGGGTACATGTGGAAAAAACAAGAACGTTGTATAGTCTGTTGTTTTCTTTTATATATATATATATTTTTTTTTTTTACCGTAAACGTCATTTCTAATGTTTATTTGTTTCCTTTTTTTTTCATTTCAAAACATACTGCGACTTCGGAAACACGAATAACGCATATTTGAAAGATAACGTTTTTCGTAATGATATGAATCTCGTCCCAGACGTTTCTTAATAATTTTCAGAGAGGAAATTGATCATTTCATCACATGGAGACTATACTAACCGCAAGTGCATAGGCTCAGCTCAATGCAAGTACATTAATTTTTTTTTGTAATTAGACTATTTTTTAAAAAAAAAAACTGATTCTACAATCACAATGTAATTCCAAAAACAAAAAGAATACCTGTATATACTAGAATTAAATCATCATAAGTTATACATCTATTGACTATGGCCCAATGGTTTGCTTTTTTGAATAATGTATAAGTGTACGGAATTCTGGCAGCTCTGAATACTCTGCCGCATTTTTTATAAGATAATGACGACTAAGACGAATGTTATGGCTCGACCATCTAGGCAAGTTTTAAAAATACTTATTTCGATGACGATGGAATTCTCACCATGCTGTCACGCGCTTAGATATACACGTATTTAACATTGGAAATATTCAATAAATTCCAGATCCTGTTGACCAGTCCCTTCCTCCGAATAAAGAAATTAATTAAAAGTGAACAAAACAATAAAAAAGCACAGATATGATCTAAAAAAAAAAAGCAACGGGACCCTATAGATTCTTTTAATTAGCGGTTGGAATGAACTTTCAAATGTTGGCGGGCATTTGTCTAAAACTTTCTAGGAGGGCCCAAGGTCAAACTCCCCCGGCGAGGCCTCATCGTGTAGAAACCTCTCCCAGATGTCGCATCACATAAAACAGATTTGTATACTGTATAGGGGAAAAATAAATCGCGGTGGAAATTTTCGCTATATTCGCGGTCTAGAGAAATCTGAGAATTTAAGAAACCGTGAATATTTTTATTTTTATTATTCTTTAATACACAATGTGTTTAAAAAAAGGGGGCTTCTAGTGATTCGAATCCGCGAATTTATGAACCTACGAATGTGTCTTAAATGAAAAAAAACCGCGAAAATTACAACCCTTGAAATTATTCCCCTATACAGTATTGTGAGTCCGCGATTCTCACAGGGGCAAATACATGTAACACTAAAGAAGTTATATGGACTTAAAAGTTTGGACATTTTCACGCTAGAACAATTATATTAGTATGAGTATTGTTTTGTTGAAGATTAAGTGTTTGTAGTCTTTGTTGATCAGGTCCTCCAACATTGTGTTGGAATTACCACGGGCACGAATTGTGCTCCTATTATTAGCTGACCTGTTTTTTATATTCGTACGAGGCAGTATTTATTCAAAGGATTCTATATGATAAGAAAAAATCTCTTGCTGTGGCCTTCAACACGATATTTAGATATATCAACGACATTTTATCTATTAACAATATTCTTTTCATGTGTCGATTCGATATATCCCAGTGAAATCGACATTTTATCTATTAACAATATTCTTTTCATGTGTCGATTCGAAATATCCCAGTGAAATCGAAATAAAAGACACAACAGAGTCTTCCACATCTCCTTGGAAATTTTGATAACCATAGCTATTAACGACAAACTAACAACTCCACTTTATGACAAACGGAATGACTTCAACTTCTCCATCGCCAGCTTCCCATATTTATGTAACAATATTCATCATGTGTATATGTTGTTTATGACTCTCAACTGATTCGAAACACAAGATGATCAGTTTTTAAATCGAGACAGACTACTAAAAAATAAGGTGATGTTAATTGGGTTTCCACAGTCTCGCTTAAAGCTAGCATTTCTCAATTCTATGGTCGTTATAATGATCGTATTTAGAAATACAACCTGTCATTAGGTTGAATGCTGTTTGACATGTTTCATACCAATTGTTAAACCGTTCCTTACATACTAATTTTGATTACGGGTTACTCCGTTTACCTGATCAATATATAGGGCTCACGGTAGATGTGATCGGTCAACAGGGGATGCTTACTCCTCCTAAGCATTTGATCTCACCTGTGGTGTGTCCAGGGGTCCGTGTTTTCCCTACTCGTAATTTTGTATTCTTTATAGGAATTATGGGATTGATCATTGTTCGTTATCTTCACTTTTTCATGTTGCTGTAAACATTCCAAAGAACTTTTAGTAAACTTGATATCACAAAAGTATTCGAAAATCAACAACTTAAAATTGGACGACTATCCAAAATTTTACTCAATCATTTCTCGCGATAAATTAATGACTAGCTTTTTTGAAATCATCACAGACTGCTTCTTAAGAAAAATAGAACTCTGAAATATTCATACCTTGTTAACATTCATCCAAAGAAATACTTTGTTAAAAACCATTCTACGCAGATTATATGGCACGGATCTGAGAAGTCTAATATAAATCAGATTGGTGTTTTCAGGAGTATGTGTTATGAATTACTTAATATTTTTAAATATAGTTGTGACAGTACTGCTGAAGGTCCCGGCGCTGGAGCAATGTTTGAATACAACACATTTGAAATCAATAAAAGTATTAAATCCACCATTCGACAATGGAATGTCAAATTTAGTACTTCCCACCATGTCCTTTAAGTGCACGAGGCACGTTAAAGCAATCATATGCGGCTCTTCGAGGGCTTCTGTCGTTCACTTGCCTTACATAGAATGAATGAAAGAAAAATGAAACCCCTGTTTCTCAGATTTTTTTCAGGAATTGACTTTGCTCATGGTTGAGGGTATGGGTTAAAGAGATACGGCAGATTTGTGTGGCCAAAGCTTTTGACATACCTATAAATACGCGGGGTGGATGATAACTTCAGTGCATCAAGTTCAAATGATGATCAGTAGCATTCATATACATCATTGATGCGATAATTAGTAATTGTAATAAGCTGTAATTCATTACTTCGTACTAAGTAATTGAAAGTAGTCAATAGCTGTATTAAAAAAAAAGAAGAAGTTACTTGTAATTCACTTTCATTAATTACAGATAAATATCTGCAAGTAGGGTTACCCTACCATTACATTTTTAAGGACATGACCTGAACCATCTCCAGAAGATGATGGAAATAGCTTGGCCGCGTACTCAGAGGGATTCTGACAGCATCATCAAGATAGTCCACTGCATTTACTTCCTTCCTGTTATATTTGAACACCAAAAGCCAGTCTTGAGAAGTATTAGGCCTACCAGGGTATAAAGATCCTGTGTGTTGTATCGGGAGGGTTAGATCGACTGTGGGAGAAGAGATCATTTGTTAGACACCTGACGAGAGATTCAGAGGGTCGGGTTCGAGTCACCGTCTGGTTCAATTTCTCACTTCCTGTTACAAATCATGATAATTGTACTGAAAGAAACCTGCGTAATTGAACTAACGGTGTGATAGAATACAAGTATGTTTCGTCAGTGCCTGGACTGTGGAAAGCACGTTACACTGCTATTTTCTTCGCTCTCGTTACATCGAGGCATATAAAAAAATCCTTGTTGTTTTTTTATCTTTCAATCTTTTGAAACCTTTTATGAATAATTTTCACGCCAATTTCTCAGACTGAGAATTCCTTAGAAACACTAAGTTTTGAACAAAAACGTCAGGATGATTTTGAATGTAATATTTTAGGTCAAATATTTTAGAAACAATGAAAAGTCGCAAAGAAGCCAAAAATATAGTTTCTAATATAGTTTCTAATATGTCGGTCCAAGATTGGTTGGGTTAGGGTTAAGATTAGGGTTAAGTATAGATACCAACTTGCTTTAAAACAAAAGTCTTGAGTAGTGCGACTTTTATCTATTTTAAGCATTTTGATGTCAGTAATTACACTGGTCATCGAAAAGGGTTAAGCTGTAAGTTACTCATCAAAATATAGTTGCAATCTGAGTGAAATGACCCCAAAACAGTTCAGTCAGCGAAAGATTAAATTTAAAAAAAAAATTCTCCATGAGAAACATTTATTTTCATAGAGCATACAAATAGACGATCTGTTTGGACTTAAAGAATATCATTTTAAGAAGATAAAGTTAAATTGATGTACATGTATGCAGTTCTTTTGTTGAGAAAAATAACACGTAGTAATTACTTGTGATGTTCATCAAAGTCTGTTGCCAACCATCATTTTACCTTCCATGGTACATTGATTCCTCTTCATTTATAGAAGAATACTCGCACATATTAAGTAGGTAGTGAAGATCAATTTAAAGGTACAGAGTACTAATAGTTTTTCCGTTTTGTTTCCAAACTGTCGGGGATAATGTATCTAACTTGTACAACGTAAACTATTTGATTTCATCCCAGATGAAAAGAATAGATAAAAAGTTCATTCTTGACTAATTTAACACTCGAACATCTTTGTATAATGTATGCATTGCACGCGCCTTCTTCACACGTGGTCGAAAAGAAAATAATGGCGTCGGTAAGTTTTAATATCGAGTTCATGGAACGTAGATATAGGAGTAAGGACTATCAGACTAACTCCAATATACTAGATCATGTGTAAAACACTAAAAGGTAGTTAGATAATGTACAGATCCAAGAATTGCTGGGAAAATAGCACACGGGATGCTAACAAGGCAGTGGCGTGGTCAGCACTTAGCTTACTTTGGAAAGAAAGTGTTTTAAAAAGATAGTCTTTTGAAACCATTTTCATTTATATCTCTACAACCGTAGTTTTTTGTATTCATAGTTGATACAGTTTTTTGTTTCATGTTATAAATAGAATACCGTAAAGTGGAGCATATGTACCTTTAAAAACATTTTTTTAAAAATCTGTCATGCTTTCCGAATAGTCTAAGGCTGCTACTGGAAGATAGGAAACCCCTTAATAGAACTGCATCCTGCAGACCTTGGACGGGACATCCACCACAAGAGCATAGATATTTTGACATTTAGATTTGTTGATTGTGAGTTTATATTTAACCACATTGGTGTATACATAACTCCCACATTTCCTTACCCGTTTTGGGAGCTTGGGGACATCTATATAGCAGCAGCAGCGATTTACCAATGTCGCCGGAAGTTGGCTGATTTTACAGATTATTGCTACAAATTCCCCAAGCCCAGGATGAGAACAGCTAATTTTGATTGACGTAATTTCTGCCCGACAGATTGAAAATTGATCTGCAAATTATCTTTAATCAGGAAACAATATGAAGTGTGTTCTTGGGTGAAACAAAAATCAAGGACATTTCGTTCGAAAGGATGATCCTGAGTATAAAATGCATATGACGAAAATCCATATTCAATTTACGTTTATCACAGCTTGATGAACCAGTTTTTAAAATGATTTGAAACTAGTTTTTAATGTTTGAAATGGACTTCACAAATCAAGGGGACTCCTGCATATCAAAGCTATACACTCTGATTCTTAGTGAATAGTTATCAGTAATTGTCATTCTCTTCATGTGTACAATTAAAACTTTGTTTTCTTATCTACGATTACTAATTTAGATTTCCTTATTCCCTAGTTCACAGAGAATGAAATACAGTATATCATACTTTTATAAGTTACAAAATGTTAAAGAATTATTGACTTTTGTTGAGTTTGATATAAGAGTTTATCCATCCGAGAAATATGAGCGAAGCGGAGGTCAATATCATAATCTATGGTTCAATGGGGTAAAATTCACACTTGCAGTGACTTTTTATCAGTATGATGTCATAAAAATACATTAGTTTTCGAATGTTCAAATTTCCAAAGTCTTTCATACAAATGTTATTAATTTTTCCTTTTCGTATCAACAACCGGTTATTATTCAAAGTAGATACTAACGGCAAACTAACAACTCAACTTTATGACAAACGGGGTGATTTCATTATTTCATATTCCATTATCACTTGCATATGGTGTTTATATCTCTCAACTGATTCGATACGCAAGATCTTGTTGTGCGTATGGTCAGTTTTTAAATCGAGGCAGGCTACTGACAAACAAGTTGATGGTACAGGGCTTTCAACAGTCTCGTTTAAAGTCAGCATTTTTGCAAATTATATGGTCATTATAACAATCTAGTTTGCCAATACAACCTATCATTGAGTCAAATGCTGTCTGATGTGTTTCATACCGATTGTTAGACCGTTCTTGGCACACTGATTTTGACTACGGATAACTCCGTTTACCTGATCAAGATATAGGGCTCACAAAGGGTGTGACCGGTCGACAAGGGATGCTTACTCCTCCTAGGCATCTGATCCCAACTCTGGTATATCAAGGGGTCCGTGTTCGCCCAACTATCTATTTTGTATTGCTTATAGGAGTTATGAGATTGATCTCTTATTCGTTATCTTCATCTTTCATCTTGCCATCAAATGATACTTTGAAAGCTGATTATGGTTCGACATCAAATATATGTATTTCAGAAAATTGTTCCTTGAAAAGGTAATGTAATTCTTGTGGCATCGTAAATTTGTCCATTGACAGTGAACTACCATGATATACAAGAAGTAAATAAAGTATCCCACCTCTGGTGTGTCCAGGGGTCCGTGTTTGCCCAACTCTCTATTTTGCATTGCTTGTAGGAGTTATGAGATTGATGGCTGTTCGTTATCATCACCTTTCATTGTCACTGTTTCATTTCAATGTGTTGTATCAAATATAACAATGATAGCATATATGCATAGTGATGGTGTACACGATAAAAACGAATAGGTCCACATCATTTTCGCACAACACTTTACTCTGTTCCATTGAGAGTTTTAAATACGTTATTTGAAGAAGCCACAGCTAACCTAGTCTATAGTTGGATTTTTCAACGGCTGGATATAGACTGAACTATATGATAATGGATGTTGCCAATCACAGGCTCATTAAACCATCGTGGGTCATGGATGATATTCCCTCCGGATCATGCCGCCAGTTTCTTAAGCTCAAATTTACAAAGGCGAAGATAACGAGCAGTGGTCAATCTCATAGATGCCGTCAACATAAGCAACATTCTTCGTCATAAAAGATTTCAGTCTTGTATTCCAACTTGTATTTCCTACAATTACACTTCTACTATTGCATCCAAACTTTTTAATCATAAACAAACGTTGCAGTGCCTATATATCGACCATCTTATTCTTAATCCACCTACGTGTTCTTGTCCTTCGTCTTCGTTCAACAATAGTCCAGCTGAACATGTCATTACTGGTGATGTTGATGTAGTTGAAAATGAGGACCTTAAATCACTTATTCTAAAAGGTCCTAAATACAGAGAACCTCGGTTTTTCGATTGGCGACAGAACTTCATCTGTATTATGAATTATGTCGAAGATTGTGCCAGACGATGGGCTAAATGTGAAAAAGAACTCAATACATTGTCAGAATGGATGAACAGTGTAAGAGGAATTTTAAAATCCCGCATTAGACACATGAAAACAAAAGTACGTACCATGAAAGGTGAAGATAACGAACAGTGATCAATCTCCTAACTCTTATAAGCAATACAAAATAGAGAGTTGGGCAAACTTGGACCCCTGGATATACCAGAGGTGGGATCATGTGCCTAGGAGGAATAAGCATCCCCTGTCTATCCTTCTCTGTTTAGTAAACCAGAAATGATAAAAGAGTTAGATAGGTTACATGAGGAAATATGTTTTGGTTCCAGCTGACAAAGCTTTTAACAACATTATCTTTGGAAGGCACATTATTACAATTGTATTTTAAACGAACTTGGCATTAAATCCACTTTTCGTAATCATACTTATATTCCAACTGCCCTTTCAAAAGATGAAATCCATCAAAACCATGCTTCAGGTTTAGACACATTAAATATCCCAGCCAATGGGTCGGATGAATATGAGTTACGTACCTATACTGGATTCCTAAACTTCATTAAAACCCTTACAAACAAAGATACATTGATGTATCCAGAAAGTCTTCTACCGAGATTATATCTTTGCTCCTCACGAAAATATTAACAGCTGTAAAGGAGAAACTTCAAACGTACTGTACCACTACATCTGCCAGAAGTGGTGTAAATCAAATGTGAATTCTAAAACTTTCCACAGAACTTTTAGTAAACTTGAAATCCTAAAGCTTTTCTGAAATCAACATCAAACCATATGACTTTTCAACACTTTACGCGACCATTCCTCACGATAAATTAAAGACTAGACTTTTTGACATCTTAAACAGTTGCTTCTTCCACAAAAATTTGAAACGGAAATATTCATACCTAGTGATCAGTTATCCAAAAAAATTACTTTGTTAAACACCACTCTGATTCCACGCACAAGTACTCAGAAGTTGAAATAAAAAATATGTTCTTCATTGACAATATCTTCGTAGTCTTTGTTGATCAGGTTTTCCAACTGTCTGTTGGAATTCCCATGGGGACGAATTGTGCTCCTTTGGTTATTGACCTGTTTTTCTTATGAAGCAGAATTTATTCAAAAACTCCTACTTGAAAAGAAACTATATCTTGCTGTGACCTTCAATGCGACAGTTAGATATACATGTATCGATGACGTTTTATCTATTAACAATAATCATTTTCAGTCATAAGTCGATTCTATATATCCCTGTGAACTCAAAATAAAAGACAGCACAGAGTCGTTCACTTTTGTTTCATACTTAGATATTTTATTGAAAATAGATATTAACGGCAAACTAATTTGAGCTTTTCAACTTCCCATATTTATGTAGCAATATTCCATTATCACCTGTATCCCCAACGTGCCCTCGAGGTGAAAATAAAATTAGATTTTTCCAACATCGGAACAAAAATAAATTTGGATTTCCCAAATTATTACGATCGGGTATTAGTTTTCTTTTGACGAGGTCTTGCACTCTGACTGTAAACAGAATTGGCTGATCAGGTATCGTTTGAAAGCTCTAGTAATACTTTCAGTGTTTCAGATTCTTCAATTTTATTCGAGAAGCAAATTTGAATTTCAAAAATACATAAAGGCATGAACTGTGATGCTTTACGTCAGTGTAATTCTGTGGAAATTCCCAGTCGTTAAAATAGTCATGAGGAAATGGCTGAAAAGGTGATGATTATCAATCTTATAACTCCTATAAAGAATAATAATCATCGTCAATATATCTACATTTATGTACATTTGAAGACCACATCAAGAATTTTTTTCTTTTGATGTAGAAACATTTAAGAATATAAAAACGTGACAATTAAGGAGCACAATTCGTGTCCATGGGAATTCCAACAGACTGTTGAAGACTTGATCATGACGGACTACACAAATATTGTTAATAAGGAAATCCAGCATCTTTTAACATCAACTTTAGAATGCTTCTGCGTAGAATCAGAGTGATGTTTAACGAAGTAATATTTTCAATGACTGATCACAAGATATGAATATTCCCTTTTTCCATTTTTATTCCAGAAGTCACTTTTAATAATGGCAAAAAGGAGGAATGGTCGTGTAGAGTGTTGAAAAGTCATACGTCTTGTTGATGATTTGAGAAATGTTTTGTGATTTAAAATTTACTTTAGAGTCTTTTAGAATCCTCGTTTAATTTAAACCACTTCCGCCAGATGTTGTGGCACAATACGTTTGAGGCATCTCCTTTACAGCGGTTAATATTTTCGTGAGGAGAAACGATAGAGACTTGGTAGAACTTTTACTGGATCCAGCAATGCATCTCTATTTGTAAGGGTCTTTGGAAAGTTTAGGAATCCAGTAGAGATATGATAACACATACTCATTCGTCCCATTAACTGAGATATTAAATGTGTTGAAAACTGAAGCATGATTGTGAAGAATTTCATCTTTTGAGAGGGAAGTTGGAGTATGAATAGGATTACCAAATTTGAGATTAATGCCAAATTCGTTTAAATACAGTTGTAATGAGCTTTACAACAAAGACAAGGTTGTCACAAGTTTTATCAGCTGGAACCAAAACATATTCCCATGCAACCTATCCAATTCTTTTATAACTAAACTCAGAAGGTTGAATGGTAGGCACTTTTGTCTTTATGTGTCTAATAGGCGATTTTAATATTCCTCTTATATTTTGTATCCATTCTGACAAGGCATCAAGTTCTCTTATATTTAGCCCATCGTCTGGCATAATCTTCGACAGAATTCATAACTGAGATGAAGTTCTGTCATCAACAAATAAATAATTGATTTCAGGTCCTCATTTTCAATTGTATTGACACCACCAGTAATGACAAGAAGAAAAACAAGACCGCGTAGGTGGATTATGTATAAGATGATATACATGTATATCTAGGTATTGCAAAGTTTGATTGTATTTAAAAAGTCTGGATGCAGTAGTAGAAGTATATTTGTAGGAAATCCAGGGTGTAGACTTGAATTTAAAATATGCTGGAAAAACAAGATTGCACTTTTTACTATTGAAGTACAATATTTATTCGCCCTCCAGACCTGGTCAGTATCGTACTTCTCAGATTCAGTTACTATCACAATCAAAATAATCTAATATGTATACAGTGTATATGTTAAATGAAATAAAATAAACAGTACACAAAGTTAACATTTTAATGCAAGCGCTTTCATTTCATAATCCTCAGGCGTTACATTTTGAAATACTTTTGCACATATTTTCAAAAGCATTTTAAAATATAACGTCTGAGGATTATGAAATGAAAGCGCTTGCGTTAAAATTTTAACTCTGTGTACTGTTTATTTTATTTCTTTTAATATCTTATACCGGACACTGTGATTTTTAAAAAAGACAATTTGGTCAATATATATATACAGTAATCGCAATATGAAAGATGAAGATTACGAACAGTGATCAATCTCATAACTCCTATAAGCAATACAAAATAGAGAGTCGGGCAAACACGGACCACTGGACACACCAGAGGTGGGATCAGGTGTCTGGGAGGAGTAAGCACCCCCTGTCGACCGGTCACACCCGCCATGAGCCCTATATCCTGATCAGGTAAACGAAGTTACCCGTAGTCAAAATCAGTGTGCCAAGTACGGCCTAACAATCGGTATGAAACACGTCAGACAGAATTTGACACAATGATGGATTGTATTGACGAACTCGATCGTTATAACGACCATAGAATTTGCAAAATCCTGACTTCAGTCGAGACGGTTGAAACCCCTGTACCATCAACTTGATTGTCATTAGTTTGCCTCGATTTACAAACTGACCATATGCAGAACAAGCTCTTGCGTATCGAATCAGTTGAGAGATATAAACACCATATGCAGGTGATAATGGAATATTGCTACATATGGGAAGTTGACGATGGAGAAGCTGAAATCATCCCGTTTGTCATACAGTTGAATTGCCAATCTATCGGGTTTTATAAACATAAGAACACACCGGTACTATTTAGACAATCTGTACAATATTGACCAGTCCTTGTAATCATATGTACAAAAGGGTTCATTCATCATGATCATTTGTACAAGAGGGATCTGGCATTGTGCGGGAAAACATATGTATGAAAGTAGTTTGTATTTATATCAAGGCAGTGTTCAAAACCGGCAAACTTTATCAACCCTAATCATATCGTGCATAACTAAAGGTTTTCTGTGACATTTCATATATCTAATGTATATAATCAGTCCCACTGCGAACAGAGGTAAACCATTATAAATCAAAAGTACCTAGCCCTTGTTTGATTTCAATTAAAAAAACATGTTTTCTGTCAAAAATCATGGAAAACTTCAGTGATTTATCTACATATAAATGTGCAATATATCTTTGTTGGGTTGTCAAGGATTTATATGAATTATTTAACCGGAATTTTGTCTATTTAATTTTTTCAAGCTTGGTAAGGAGAGTGATATAGAGTAAATAATTTCACTATCTACTACTGTTTATTTTAGAGAGTACTAATGAAGCGATCAGCTAAAAATTGTCGAGAGCATTTCGTTCTCTAAGGACTGGAACAGACCCCTTAACTCCCATGTCCTTACACACAGAACTTTTGACGTATTCTTTATGTACACACCATACAGATGATAATGACATTATCAATGCTAATTTGGCGTACATAAATCAATGGTGAGAAATTCTTTCTCATTTGTTGTAATGCACATCACAATGATATTGATACAGTTGTATAGGTTATTCTTATTAGCCCACATTAAAACATCAATTAACTTTTCCCATTTCACACGTACACATGCTAGGTAAAGGGTGATAACAGTTCATGCATCTCATCAATAATGGTACTGATCGTACTTCTGCTTTCTCATATTTCCAAATTGTACATCATGACATTAACTTCAGCTGAGATCCTAAACTACATTTCACCACCAAATAACCCCCAACGATATTGGTGTTAAATATGGATTAGTGTCATCATTGACCAGTATAGGTTAGTGTCATCATTGACCGGTATAGGTTAGTGTCATCATTGACTGGTATAGGTTAGTGTCATCATTGACCGGTATAGGTTAGTGTCATCATTGACCGGTATAGGTTAGTGTCATCATTGAATGGTATGAGTTAGTGTCATCATTGAACGGTATGGGTTATTGTCATCATTGACCGGTATGGGTTATTGTCATCAATGAACAGTATGGGTTATTGTCATCAATGAACGGTATGGGTTATTGTCATCAATGAACGGTATGGGTTATTGTCATCAATGAACGGTATAGGTTAGTGTCATCAATGAACGGTATAGGTTAGTGTCATCAACGACCGGTATGGGTTATTGTTATTGATGACTGGTATAGGTTTGTGTCATCATTCAATGAACAGTATGAGTTAGTTTCGTATTGTATAAAATATGGGTTAGAATTGTCATTGTGTAGATATACTATAGCCTTTTATGTAAACATATGGGTGTAGGACAACCTTCTTATACATATGCCTGTGTGTTTTAATGCCTATTATTCAAATGAAACTTGCTCTATCAATGTCTAAATATAGAAGTTCTACAAATATCTGTATGTGGTACAACCTGTTCTACAATGTATGTTTCTGTGGTACAACCTGTTCTACAAATGTCTGTGTGTGTGGTACAACCTGTTCTACAAATGTCTGTTTGTTTGGTACAACCTGTTATACAAATCTCTGTGTGTATGATACAACCCGTTCTACACATCTCTGTGTGTATGGTACAACCTGTTATATAAATGTCTGTGTGTGGTACAACCTGTTATACAAATGTCTATGTGTGGTACAACCTGTAATACAAATATCTGTGTGTGGTACAACCTGTTATACAAATGTCTATGTGTGGTACAACCTGTTCTACAATGTCTGTGTGTGTGGTACAACCTGTTATACAAATGTCTATGTGTGATACAACCTGTCATACAAATGTCTGTTTGTGTGGTACAACCTGTTCTACAAATCTCTGTGTGTATGATACAACCCGTTCTACACATCTCTGTGTGTATGGTACAACCTGTTATATAAATGTCTGTGTGTGGTACAACCTGTTATACAAATGTCTATGTGTGGTACAACCTGTAATACAAATATCTGTGTGTGGTACAACCTGTTATACAAATGTCTATGTGTGGTACAACCTGTTCTGCAATGTCTGTGTGTGTGGTACAACCTGTTATACAAATGTCTGTGTGGTACAACCTGTTCTGCAAATGTCTGTGTGTGGTACAACCTGTTCTACAATGTCTGTGTGTGTGGTGCAACCTCTTATTCAAATGTCTGTGTGGTACAACCTGTTCTGCAAATGTCTGTGTGTGGTACAACCTGTTCTACAAATGTATATGTGTGGTAAATCCTGTTCTACAATGTCTCTGTGTGTGGTACAACCTATTCTATGATATCTGTGTGTGTGATACAACCTGTTATACAAATGTCTATGTGTAGTACAACCTGTTCTACATATATCTGTGTGTGTGTGGTACAACCTGTTATACAAATGTCTGTATGTGTGGTACAACCTGTTCTACAAATGTGTATGTGTGCGTGGTACAACATATTATACAAATGTCCATGTGTGTGGTAAAACCTGTTATACAAATGTATGTTTGTGTGGTACAACCTGTTCTACAATGTCTGTGTGTGTGGTACAACCTGTTATACAAATGTCTGTGTGTGGTACAACCTGTTCTACAAATGTCTCTCTGTGGTACAACCTGTTCTACATATGTCTGTGTGTGTGGTACAACCTGTTCTACAAATGTCTGTGTGTGTGGTACAACCTGTTCTACAATGTGTGTGTGTGTGGTACAACATGTTCTACAAATGTCTGTGTGAGGTACAACCTGTTCTACAAATGTCTCTGTGTGTGGTACAACCTGTTCTACAAATGTATATGTGTGTAGTACAACCTGTTTTACAATGTCTATGTGTGTGGTACAACCTGTTATACAAATGTCTGTGTAGTAAAACCTATTCTACAAATATCTATGTGTGGTACAACCTGTTATACAAATGTCTGTGTTTTGTACAACCTGTTATATGAATGTCTTTGTGTAATACAATCTGTTATACAAATTTATGTGTGTGGTACAACCTGTTATACAAATGTCTATGTGTGGTACAACCTGTTATACAAATGTCTGTGTGTGTGGTACAACCTGTTATACAATGTCTGTGTGTATGGTACAACCTGTTATACAAATGTCTGTGTAGTAAAACCTATTCTACAAATATCTGTGTGTGGTACAACCTGTTATACAAATGTCTGTGTGTGTGGTACAACCTGTTTTACAATGTCTATGTGTGTGGTACAACCTGTTATACAAATGTCTGTGTAGTAAAACCTATTCTACAAATATCTATGTGTGGTACAACCTGTTATACAAATGTCTGTGTTTGGTAAAACCTGTTATACAAATGTTTATGTGTGGTACAACCTGTTCTACAATGTCTGTGTGTGGTACAACCTGTTCTCCAAATGTCTATGTGTGTGGTACAACCTGTTCTACAATGTCTGTGTGTGGTACAACCTGTTCTACAATGTCTGTGTGTGTGGTACAACCTGTTATACAAATGTCTGTGTTTGGTACAACCTGTTATACAAATGTCTATGTGTGGTACAACCTGTTATACAATGTCTGTGTGTGGTACAACCTGTTATACAAATGTCTGTGTGTGTGGTACAACCTGTTATACAATGTCTGTGTGTGGTACAACCTGTTCTACAATGTCTGTGTGTGTGGTACAACCTGTTATACAAATATCTGTGTGGTACAACCTGTTATACAAATTTCTGTGTGTGGTACAACCTGTTATGCAAAATGTCTATGTGTCGTACAACCTGTTCTACAAATGTCTGTTTGTGTGCTACAACCTGTTATACAAATGTCTGTGTGTATGGTACAGCCTGTTCTACAATGTCTGTGTGTTGTACAACCTGTTTTACAAATGTCTCTTTGTGTGGTACAACCTGTTCTACAAATGTATGTGTGTGTAGTACAATCTGTTTTACAATGTCTATGTGTGTGGTACAACCTGTTCTACAAATGTCTATGTGTGGTACAACTTGTTCTACAATGTCTATGTGTGTGGTACAACCTGTTATACAAATGTCTGTTTGTGTGGTACAACCTGTTATACAAATTTCTGTGTGTGGTACAACATGTTCTACAAATGTCTATGTGTGGTACAACCTGTTCTACAATGTCTATGTGTGTGGTACAACCTGTTATACAAATGTCTGTTTGTGTGGTACAACCTGTTATACAAATTTCTGTGTGTGGTACAACCTGTTATACAAATGTCTATGTGTCGTACAACCTGTTCTACAATGTCTGTGTGTATGGTACAACCTGATATACAAATGTCTATGTGTGGTACAACCTGTTATACAAATATCTGTGTTTGGTACAACCTGTTATATGAATGTCTTTGTGTAATACAATCTGTTATACAAATTTATGTGTGTGGTACAACCTGTTATACAAATGTCTGTGTGTGTGGTACAACCTGTTATACAATGTCTGTGTGTGGTACAACCTGTTCTACAATGTCTGTGTGTGTGGTACAACCTGTTATACAAATGTCTGTGTGGTACAACCTGTTATACAAATTTCTGTGTGTGGTACAACCTGTTATGCAAAATGTCTATGTGTCGTACAACCTGTTCTACAAATGTCTGTTTGTGTGCTACAACCTGTTATACAAATGTCTGTGTGTATGGTACAGCCTGTTCTACAATGTCTGTGTGTTGTACAACCTGTTCTACAAATGTCTCTTTGTGTGGTACAACCTGTTCTACAAATGTATGTGTGTGTAGTACAATCTGTTTTACAATGTCTATGTGTGTGGTACAACCTGTTATACAAATGTCTGTTTATGTGGTACAACCTGTTATACAAATTTCTGTGTGTGGTACAACCTGTTATACAAATGTCTATGTGTGGTACAACCTGTTCTACAATGTCTGTGTCTATGGTACAACCTGTTATACAAATGTCTGTGTAGTAAAACCTATTCTACAAATATCTGTGTGTGATACAACCTGTTATACAAATCTCTGTGTTTGGTACAACCTGTTATATGAATATCTGTGTGTAATACAATCTGTTATGCAAATTTATGTGTGTGGTACAACCTGTTCTACAAATGTCTATGTGTGGTACAACCTGTTATACAATGTCTGTGTGTGGTACAACCTGTTCTACAATGTCTATGTGTGGTACAACCTGTTATACAAATGTCTGTGTGTGGTACAACCTGTTATACAATGTCTGTGTGTGGTACAACCTGTTATACAATGTCTGTGTGTGGTACAACCTGTTCTACAATGTCTATGTGTGTGGTACAACCTGTTATACAAATGTCTGTGTGTGGTACAACCTGTTATACAAATGTCTGTGTGTGGTACAACCTGTTATACAATGTCTGTGTGTGGTACAACCTGTTCTACAATGTCTATGTGTGGTACAACCTGTTATACAAATGTCTGTATGTGGTACAACCTGTTATACAAATGTCTGTGTGTGGTACAACCTGTTATACAATGTCTGTGTGTGGTACAACCTGTTCTACAATGTCTATGTGTGGTACAACCTGTTATACAAATGTCTGTGTGTGGTACAACCTGTTATACAAATGTCTGTGTGTGGTACAACCTGTTATACAATGGCTGTGTGTGGTACAACCTGTTCTACAATGTCTATGTGTGTGGTACAACCTGTTATACAAATGTCTGTTTGTGTGGTACAACCTGTTATACAAATTTCTGTGTGTGGTACAACCTGTTATACAAATGTCTATGTGTTGTACAACCTGTTCTACAATGTATGTGTGTATGGTACAGCCTGTTATACAAATGTATGTGTAGTAAAACCTATTCTACAAATATCTATGTGTGGTACAACCTGTTATACAAATGTCTGTGTTTGGTACAAACTGTTATATGAATGTCTTTGTGTAATACAATCTGTTATACAAATTTATGTGTGTGGTACAACCTGTTATACAAATGTCTATGTGTGGTACAACCTGTTCTACAATGTTTATGTGTGTGGTACAACCTGTTATACAAATGTCTGTGTGTGTGGTACAACCTGTTATACAAATGTCTGTGTGTGGTACAACCTGTTATACAAATGTCTATGTGTGTACAACCTGTTCTACAATGTTTATGTGTGTGGTACAACCTGTTATACAAATGTCTGTGTGTATGGTACAACCTGTTATACAAATGTCTGTGTGTGGTACAACCTGTTATACAAATATCTATGTGTGGTACAACCTGTTATACAAATGTCTGTGTGTGGTACAACCTGTTATACAAATGTCTATGTGTGGTACAACCTGTTCTACAATGTCTGTGTGTGGTACAACATGTTCTACAAATGTATATGTGTGTGGTATAGCCTGTTATATGAATGTATCTGTGTGATACAACCTGTTCTACAAATGTCTATGTGTGGTACAACCTGTTCTACAATGTCTGTGTGCGGTACGACCTGTTCTAGAAATGTATATGTGTGTGTTATAGCCTATTATATAAATATATGTGTGTGATACAACCTGTTCTATAAATGTCTATGTGTGGTACAACCTGTTATACAAATGTCTGTGTGTGTGATACAACCTGTTATACAAATGTCTGTGTGTG
The DNA here is from genome assembly GCF_947568905.1 of Ostrea edulis. Taxonomy (NCBI): domain Eukaryota; kingdom Metazoa; phylum Mollusca; class Bivalvia; order Ostreida; family Ostreidae; genus Ostrea; species Ostrea edulis. The sequence continues at coordinate 48,680,809 of NC_079166.1, read as the reverse complement.
GTACAACCTGTTATACAAATGTCTATGTGTGTGGTACAACCTGTTATACAAATGTCTGTGTGTGGTACAACCTGTTATACAAATGTCTGTTTGTGTGGTACAACCTGTTATACAAATTTCTGTGTGTGGTACAACCTGTTCTACAAATGTCTATGTGCGGTACAACCTGTTCTACAAATGTCTATGTGTGTGGTATAGCCTATTATATAAATATATGTGTGTGATACAACCTGTTCTATAAATGTCTATGTGTGGTACAACCTGTTATACAAATGTCTGTGTGTGTGATACAACCTGTTATACAAATGTCTGTGTGTGGTACAACCTGTTATACAAATGTCTATGTGTGTGGTACAACCTGTTATACAAATGTCTGTGTGTGGTACAACCTGTTATACAAATGTCTGTGTGTGGTACAACCTGTTATACAATGTCTGTGTGTGGTACAACCTGTTCTACAATGTCTATGTGTGGTACAACCTGTTATACAAATGTCTGTATGTGGTACAACCTGTTATACAAATGTCTGTGTGTGGTACAACCTGTTATACAATGTCTGTGTGTGGTACAACCTGTTCTACAATGTCTATGTGTGGTACAACCTGTTATACAAATGTCTGTGTGTGGTACAACCTGTTATACAAATGTCTGTGTGTGGTACAACCTGTTATACAATGGCTGTGTGTGGTACAACCTGTTCTACAATGTCTATGTGTGTGGTACAACCTGTTATACAAATGTCTGTTTGTGTGGTACAACCTGTTATACAAATTTCTGTGTGTGGTACAACCTGTTATACAAATGTCTATGTGTTGTACAACCTGTTCTACAATGTATGTGTGTATGGTACAGCCTGTTATACAAATGTATGTGTAGTAAAACCTATTCTACAAATATCTATGTGTGGTACAACCTGTTATACAAATGTCTGTGTTTGGTACAAACTGTTATATGAATGTCTTTGTGTAATACAATCTGTTATACAAATTTATGTGTGTGGTACAACCTGTTATACAAATGTCTATGTGTGGTACAACCTGTTCTACAATGTTTATGTGTGTGGTACAACCTGTTATACAAATGTCTGTGTGTGTGGTACAACCTGTTATACAAATGTCTGTGTGTGGTACAACCTGTTATACAAATGTCTATGTGTGTACAACCTGTTCTACAATGTTTATGTGTGTGGTACAACCTGTTATACAAATGTCTGTGTGTATGGTACAACCTGTTATACAAATGTCTGTGTGTGGTACAACCTGTTATACAAATATCTATGTGTGGTACAACCTGTTATACAAATGTCTGTGTGTGGTACAACCTGTTATACAAATGTCTATGTGTGGTACAACCTGTTCTACAATGTCTGTGTGTGGTACAACATGTTCTACAAATGTATATGTGTGTGGTATAGCCTGTTATATGAATGTATCTGTGTGATACAACCTGTTCTACAAATGTCTATGTGTGGTACAACCTGTTCTACAATGTCTGTGTGCGGTACGACCTGTTCTAGAAATGTATATGTGTGTGTTATAGCCTATTATATAAATATATGTGTGTGATACAACCTGTTCTATAAATGTCTATGTGTGGTACAACCTGTTATACAAATGTCTGTGTGTGTGATACAACCTGTTATACAAATGTCTGTGTGTGGTACAACCTGTTATACAAATGTCTATGTGTGTGGTACAACCTGTTATACAAATGTCTGTGTGTGGTACAACCTGTTATACAAATGTCTGTTTGTGTGGTACAACCTGTTATACAAATTTCTGTGTGTGGTACAACCTGTTCTACAAATGTCTATGTGCGGTACAACCTGTTCTACAAATGTCTATGTGTGTGGTATAGCCTATTATATAAATATATGTGTGTGATACAACCTGTTCTATAAATGTCTATGTGTGGTACAACCTGTTATACAAATGTATGTGTGTGTGGTACAACCTGTTCTACAAATGTCTATGTTTGTGGTACAACCTGTTCTACAAATGTCTATGTGTGTGGTACAACCTGTTATACAAATATCTTTTTGTGTGGTACAACCTGTTATACCAATGTCTGTGTGCATGGTACAACCAGTTCTACAATGTCTGTGTGTGGTACAACCTGTTCTACAAATGTATGTGTGTGGTACAACATGTTCTACAAATGTCTATGTGTGGTACAACCTGTTATACAAATGTCTATGTGTGGTACAACATGTTATACAAATGTTTGTGTTTGTGGTACAACTTGCTCTACAAAGGTCGAAGTGCGGTGGAACCAGTTCGATAAATGCATAAGAATGAAAAAACTTGTTATGTAAATGTATAAGTGTGGAAAAGCTTGTTCTATAAATGTCAGAATGTTAAAAACTTGTACTACACATATTTATGAGTGGAACAACTTCTTCGATATTGACTAAACTCCATTGTAGCAAGTGTTGTTGTCGCATAGATAAAGAAGTAAATTAAAAACACCATAGCCTGCTTTGTGTGGACATTCTTCAGTACCACAGAGGTAAATGGAAAGATTGACAACATAAAAATGATTATCTATGGACAAATTGCTGTTATCAAAGTGATATACCGAGATGAACTTCCACTCTCATTTCAATAAGTTACGCCAAGTATTTCAATGTTCGTTCTAGTGTTAACATTTGGGTTAATATTTACGGTCAATAACACGCAAAACATTAGCTTGAATAGTAAACATTTATTTATGTAACTTTTTTCTTTGTCATGTCTGCAGGGCGAGTTCTCCTTACACAAACTGACACGGATACAATGACCTTGACCTCAACCTCGTCTCACACATTTCTCATGGTTGTAATTGATAAGATATTTTCAACATTTGTCCCACATAGCAATATTATATATCAAACCTGTCCATGCCTTCGTAAAATCTCTATTCAAAGTAATTAGGAGTAATGAGATTGAAAAGAGGGTGATTTGTCTTGGGATATGACACAAAACTGTGTGTCCTATGGATCGGGGATGTTAGAGAGTGGTACAGGAGGGGTTTATCATTTCTATGGTTAAAGAACCTTGGATTGAATCACGTCATCGATTATTCCTTTCAATAATGGAGTGGGAACAGGTGCGCTGTCATGGATTTACATTTAATTTATTTCTGATTTAGTTTTAACAGTATTTATTCATCAATTTTATATATTATAACATCTTGAACATATTGCAGTTTAGAGATTAGGAAAAAAGGCCACATGGCCTGTACTAACCCTGCAATATTTCTTATTTACTTGAAAAAGTTGTATAGGATTTTTTAAAAAATGTATATTTACATCACATGAAACTTAATGTAAATTGTGTTACTCAAATTAGCAATAGTGATGATTTTTCACCATTTGAAAATACAAATTTGTAATTTTGCAGTATTTTACTTATAAGCTATAATGATGTATGAAATCAATTTTAGATTGAGAAATTACACAAGCCTGAATAAAAAATGCAACTACACTTCAGGTAAAACATTCAATCCCAAAGAAAAAAATTCTAAACAATATATACATTTATTTCTTTTACAGGAATGACATTAACCCCGGACTATAACAATAAAACATCGGCCTTGAAGATCGTTTATTTGTAATGGGTTCTACTGATTATGCTTAAAGTACATTCTACTCCTTGGATAGGTATTCACGTTTTGCCATTTTATAGTCAATTGGACCCGATGATTTATGAAATCGGCTTCGTACATATCTCAAAATCAGAATAATGACTTGCAGAAAGATTGACCGAGATTATACATCAAAAGGTATCTGCTATTTCGTGCATTTATAACAATTACCGCTAATCAAATAGAATGATATTTACACGCTTCAATTGCCGTTATGTCTTCTGGAAGTCTAAGAAGTAAGGCAACGAAAAAAGTTCAGAAAGTGGAATGTGTTCATATTGACCTTGTGCTTAGATATTGCTGTCGCTTACATTAAATGGCACTATCACGTGATAGATATTTGTGTGACTGAGACACCTTCAAATAAGGACAGCTACAGTGCTGAAACAACACAGAGCATATCAAATTTATTTTTTACTGCTCTACGAATTGCATGTATTGCAACGCTCCCCTATATATTTCGAAATTTATGTAAATACTACCTCCATTCTATATGCATCCGGAAATTATTTATTTTCTCAATTCATGTTTTACAATAATCATTAACGTATTCGTGCAAAAATATTAATTCCAGTTGACTGGTAAAGAATTTTGATTAAACTGATAGAGATGCTTGACATTAGAAGACTGAATTCTTGCAAATTTGGTAAATAACATATAATTAATAATTAAGTTAGTCAAATGAGTCCGGCATTTTCTTAAATCAACATACGAATCTGATATATCGCACATTAAAGGTGTGTTATCGTGATATATATATCTGGGGGGTGCCCTCACACTGCTAAGCTGGCCCTGTGTGGGGTTAAAACACCTGTCATTCAGATCTCAGATCTTCTTTCCAGACGAATATTAATACCTTCTACGTGATTCCGTTGGTAAATTCTTTCAACATTGTAATAGTTGTCTTTAATTGATTTAATGGAATCACGCAATATTTATTTCAAAAAAGTCTAAATCGCTA
>NC_079166.1:48626224-48671224 GCF_947568905.1 Ostrea edulis | reverse complement strand
TTTACCTACTATATATTTCAGTATCTCTCTAATGAAAAGACAAAGATAAAGAACAGCAATCAATCTCATGACTCCTATAAGCAATACAAAATAGAGAGTAGGGCAAACAAGGACCCCTGGATATACCAGAGGTGGGAGCAGGTGCCCATGAGGAGAAAGCATCTCCTGTCGACCGGTCACACTCGCCGTGAGCCCTATATCTTGATATATTAATATTTATTTCAATATTTCAGTATATGCCTACTATGTTTCACTATTTCAATTTTTATGTACTGTATGTTTCACTTTCATCATCTAACTATGTGTTTCATCATTTCATCATCTAACTATGTGTTTCATCTTTTCATCATCTAACTATGTGTTTCATCATTTCATCATCTAACTATGTGTTTCATCATTTCACCCCGACGTCTCTCCATTGATGAATTTCCTTTTCCTTTAGCAATTATACATGTAATATATGATAATACACACTTTTGAGAAAATAAGCTTTTGAGAAAATAATCTTTAATGATATCGTAGCGTGTAATACTGTTTAAAGGCTTACAGATGATGATACCATATTGAAATTATCTGTCCTCCATACCACAGTGGAGTTAGATGGATATACAAACAGCTGTGTATTGCCTAAATGCTTCTGTTTTCCCTTTGTGGCTAAAAATTCACTGTAAAGTGCATTGTGTTTCGATATCATTTTTCATTTATCTGAACACATTTATAATAGATATAATTTTGTGTTACAAGAAATCTATTTAACCTGATATACATGATATATTTCATCCAAAAATACTCAAAATTGCATCACGGGTACGAGTATGTATGACGCACTCGAGGACAGGGTAACTTTATGAATTGGGCTAAAATTAGCACACGACGCAGTCAAAGTAGGATAGTGACCTTAAAGTATCACGTTCCTTTTGACAACGATTGTATATGTCACAGTATGCTGTACATAAGTACCAGATTTCATTCATTTCCGGTATGTTAATATTCTATCGAAGATGCAGTTGATCTAGCACGTGCACAGCTGGAAGACCTTTTTTTCCAATGCCAAATACTGTGATTTGACCGATGTCTCTTCCCAAGCGAAGATATCGTTGAAATTCCAGGGCTTGTCTACACTATAGGTGCGTTATACAGGTCAAATTATCTCCGGTGTACGAACGCACTCGCATTCAAATTGATTTACTGTCGTCATATGCAGCAGTTGAGAAAACTTTAAACTTTTTTTCTCATGCTTCAATTGAAGTAATTTGATTTCTCCGGTAGGTATATATAACAATAAATCTCTGTACTTTATATTTGACACGATAATTATATCTTATGAAGATTATTTTCAACGTGTGGGAGTTATTATTTGGCATTAATAAGGTCAATCTTTCTTGTGTTATTTCTTCACTTCTTTCAAACAGAAGTAATGTAATATATTCAGGTTATCATATGATACAATCTTTAAACAAAAGGCCAATCAAATCGTAGCAAATGGCAAATCCACAAAGTGCAAAATCTGCAGAAAAAATAAATATGAAATAAATCTGATTATTATTAGTTTTCAGAAATATGAAACTACAAATGCTTGCAGTATAGTTCATGAATAGTTTTGTAACATAATCTGCCGGATGTCTGTGAAAATATGCATCTAAATCAATAAATGAACAACCACAAAAGTTTATCCCGGAGCACCTACTTACCTGGCCTGTTCCGGTTTTGTGGTTAACAATGATTCCGGAATTAAATGACTAAGAAGACAATCTGTCATTGAGAAAAACGACAAACTTGAGTAAGCAAAGATTTCAAATATTATCAATTCTTGTTAAACACTATAACTGTATATATATATCGGAGGATAACAATCAAGATATATCGCCCAGATTAGAAGAAACAAATACACAGCGTCATCCTAAAAGTTTTCAACAGTTAAATCTTAACCTTTGTTTATCAGGTGTGGTTTTTATCCTTCTAATCATCTGGAAACTTCCTATCCACGCCCTTTATTTGAAGTCTTCTTTTTTTTAAATATTCAGGAAATTATTTCCGGACACATCAAATAGCGTCTGTTTTTCTTTTGAACATTGTTCCTATACGTAAGTGGAGGCATTGGGGCTCGAAATCAATCGAGATGCAATCGGTTATTTAACCTTAACAATGAAAGTAAGATGTACAGTATTTCTCTGAACATTTTCCTTGACACAAGGGTTTTCGATGGCTAGATTGAGTCGGCTTTCTCAAGGATATCATGGGGTCATGTTGTTTACTCCCGCACTAGTATTCCACTATCGACTACCATTTTAATGGTACGTTAGCTGTTGCGTTATAGTTATAAGGTACACAACTCATTAGGTGAAATCACGCTTAAGACATCTATCAGGAAATTACGTATACAACTTCCTCACTACACCAAGATTTGTACTGTTTATGACACTACGTCACAAGATGGCAAATTAAATATTTTGTGAAAGTATTTATTTGTCTATCATCGTAGATCAGTGGTTAAAGCATCGGCCGGGTGAACCGCAATTGTAGACTTCAAATCCGCTGGAGTGTTTTGTTCATATTTACTGAAATAAATTTTTGAAAATCATTTTCCTATTTTCTGCCGTTTTGGCATATACATGTACATGTATACTCGTCATATCTTTCATAATCAAATCATTTCGAGCTACAGATGTATTTTTTAAACTCTTTCAAGGTTTTAGAATTCACGTATACAAATCACTATTCATTAATCATTAAATCTCAATAGATATGTCTAGAACTCGCTACGGTAGACCTCGCTGGTTACGTCTAGAAATTACAAACACAACTAAGCACGTTAAATCTTGCTGAATACGTTTATCAATAACGTATACACCTCACTAATATAACTCGCTGAATACGTGTAGAAATTACGTATACACCTCACTAATAAAACTCGCTGAATACGTGTAGGAATTACGTATACACCTCACTAATAAAACTCGCTGAATACGTGTAGGAATTAGGTATACACCTCACTAATATAACTCGCTGAATACGTTTAGAAATTACGTATACACCTCACTAATATAACTCGCTGAATACGTTTAGAAATTACGTATACACCTCACTAATATAACTCGCTGAATACGTTTAGAAATTACGTATACACCTCACTAATAAAACTCTCTGAATACGTGTAGAAATTACGTGTACAACTCACTATTAAAGTTAAATGTCGCTGAATTCGTACAATGTACGTGTACAGTTCCTTACGTTAAATCTTGCTGAATACATCTATCAATGACATACAACTCGCTAAGTTAAATATTGCTATGTCTAGGTGGCAGCACCTCAAATAATGCGCACTTCTTTTTTCACTTTGGTGAAAGACTAAAACTGACGCATGATTTTGAAGAATTTCATCTTTTGAAAGGGCAGTTGAAGTATAGGTACGGTTACCGAATGTGGAATATATCTATTATGGAGACGTAAAAATTATGATTTTATTTCCTGTTGAACGTTACATTAATTAATACTAGTCATTTGTGTGCGTGCTTGTACATCCACTTTAGATACATGCAACAAAACAATTTTATGCAAACTTAAAGGAGTGAAACACATGATATTGTTACGTTGGTACGACTACGAAAACAAATACGCTATTGATCTACTGTAACATGTGTATATAACAGATAATAACTCAATGTGCAATAACGTAATAAGTTAATACTGAATGACGAATTTTTAACACCTACATGTAATGTATTTTTATGCTAAATCTGTCAAAACAGCATTCGATCTAATTGCCAATATTTGATCACCACCAACTCAACAATATGCCTAGGGAGCGTAAATAAACATTGTCGTATCTCCTCATCTCGCATGTGCTTTGTGTTATTGTTACCTTCCATGAATGAAACCCACTGATGCTTCTAAATTTATTAAAAGAGGACATCCTCTTTTTTCTGATTAGAATCAATATGATATACAAGAGGAAGTAGTTGTAATGATGGATTGAGAAATGTAGTAAAACCTATCAGTTCAATTATTCCCATTTGACCTTCAGTAAATTACCACAGGTGAATAAAATTAATTAATGTCAATTTAACAACTATGATATGATTACCATTGACGTGAATGACATTTTGAGAACTCGGGTCTACCCTTTGCTGTTCGTGATATTTAACTTTGCTCAAGGGCCAGCTACACCTTATTCGTTCTAATTACAACTAGCCACTAATTCTGTAGGTTGTCTTTCTGAAAATTGCAAACTTAACAGAAGCGCACCAGAAGGAATTTCACGTATGTATTTTGTTTTCAGTTGTAAATACTGGTAAGAGCATGCAAACAACAGCTGATCGGAAAATTATTCTATTTTGTAAATAGCCTGACTTTATAAGCATTCAACTGTACATATGAAAGGAAACATAAATAATAAATGTACATAAATTCTTTCTTGAACTAAAATTACAATATTCTATGTTGGCGAAACAGGGGGGAATTATATCATAGCTGTTCATTTATTGCAGTGACGCAAGATATATTTTCATTGAATGAAATTATGCATCAAAAGTCTCGAAGAAACGTCGAACGTCTCATGTGGACGGTTCTTTTCAATGGATGTTTAAGAAATGTGTTCATTTTCATGGACTTCTAAAACCCTTCAGTGATTTCATGACAGCAGCTGGCGAGATTTTAGCGTAACCGTGTTGTTTCATCTTTTGAATGTTTGCATACTTTATTCTATGTACACCTCTTTTTTTAATAAATGCGTCTTCAACAAAATAGAAAACGGAAATATTCGTATCTAGTGATCAGTCATCCAAAAAATTATTTTGTTAAAAACCACTCTGATTCCACGCACAAGTACTCTGAAGTTGAAATTTTAAAAAATATGCTAGAGTTCCTCATTGACAATATCTTCGTGGTGTTTGGTGATAAAATCTTCCAACAGTCTGTTGGAATTCTTATGGGCACGAATTGTGCTTCTTTGCTGCCCTGTTTTTATGTTCCTATAAAGCAGAATTTATTCAAAAACTTCTACGCGAGAAGAAAAAACATCTTGCTGTCGCCTTCAATTCGTATCAATATATCCTTGTAAACTCGAAATAAAAGACACCACAAAGTCGTCCACTTCTGCTTCATACTTGATTTCAGCTTCTCCATCGTCAACTTCCCATATTTATGTATCAATATTCCATTATCACTTGCATATGGTCTTTATATCTCTCAACTGATTCGATACGCAAGAGCTTGTTCTGCGTATGGTCAGTTTTTAAATCGAGGTAAGCTACTGACAAACAAGTTGATAGTACAGGGGTTTCAACAGTCTCGTTTAAAGTCAGTATTTTACAAATTATATGGTCGTTATAACGATCTAGTTTGCCAATACAACCATCATTGGGTCAAATGCTGTCTGGTGTGTTTCATACCGAATGTTAGACCGTTCATTGCTGATTTTGACTACAGATAACTCCTTTTACCTGATCAAGATATAGAACTCACGGTGGGTATGACCGGTCGACAGGGGATGCTTACTCCTCTTAGGCACCAGATTTCATCTCTGGTGTGTTCAGGGGTCCGTATTTGCCCAACTCTTTATTTTGTATTGCTTATAGGAGTTATGGGATTGATCAGTGTTCGTTATCTTCACCTTTCATCTACATTTTGCATGCAAAATATTCAGAAAAAATTGATATTATTCAATTATTGGCATCTTTTCATGTCAATAAGATGCTTTAGCTACCAGAGAAGTACAATATTCGCCGTCAAGGGTAGATAAATCATCATGTTGACCGGGAAAAGTGTAAAAATTGTTGTTGTATTATACTTGAAACATTGAAACCGCTACTAGAGTCTACAACACGATACCTGTACGACTATCTTTGCTTACAGCTAGAGTGCAAGATTTACTTGAAAATGATTAGAGACGTGTTTTTTTATATGATTCAATGATTTTAAACCTTGAAACCGGCTACTAGAGCTTACCAGGAAATACCTGATCGACCATATTTGTTCACATCTATATACAAGTTATTAGAGACGCGAATTTTCATTGGATGATCATAAAATAATAACCAATCGTATACATTTGGAAATTCACAATTGATTTTTTGGCCGGGTATTGGACAATATAATGCTGTATTCACCTCAAAGTAAATTGGAGGTATACATAACGTTCTTTTTATCCCCCTTCAAAAAAGAGGGTTCACCAGTCGGTTAGTCTGTGGTTATGTCGGTCGGTATACCACATGTTCACTCAATATCTTCAGAACCATTCACTTGATCGTAATGATATTACATATGTGGATTGGTTATGAGTAGAAGAGAACCCATATTGATTTTAAGGTCACATGTTCAAAGGTCAAGAGTCAATCCACTCTTGAAATAGGGAGATACTGTCCGCTCAATATCTTGAGAACCATTTCCTTAACAGACATCAAGCTTGGTACACTGTGCTCCAACAAGTTAGAGTCCCGGATACCGTTCCTTATATACCTCGGAATCTAACATCCGAACCTCATTTTTAGCAAGCTAGTTCCGACTGAATTTCGGTTGGAACATAATTTGAGTTAAAATAAAAGTCAACAAGTAATTTTCAGGAACTTGTGTATTTCCAGGCGGCAAAGTGGTCAACGGAAAACGTTCAGTCCACTATGATATGTATGCATCCGTGTTCATTGATCAAATCCATCATTGTTTAAACCTTTAACCAGAATTTGTTTTCATTTCAAGTCATAATTATTTTGCGGATCGTTTTTTAAAAAAAACGAAAATATTGCATCATCAGGTTTTTTTTTTAAAGGAATATAGTAGTATGACACTGTTATTTATATATAAGATGAAAGGCAAAATTTTCACTATATCCTATTCTTGGTAAAACATTTCTTAAGCGTTATTAGTATTTCTAAAATTGTAAAAAGACAAAATTAAATAAATCAAAACAAAATACCAGAGTAACCAATCTATTAAACCTCATCTATAGTGGTAAAACACTTTAATAATGATGCCTAAATGTTTTCATTTATAATTTATACCTTTACCACGCCCATGAAATTACGTATTATGTCTAAAGTACGCAAAGCAACTATAGTACTCGTAGTATCAATTTCGTTTCTTCGAAACATCTGAATTCCATTTCGTAATTTTAGTAGACGACCTTCACCTCAACCATCTGTTTTCAAATTCATTTATAAACAATGGATTAATTGTTATTGTGGCAGAAATGCTTTGTTTTAAAGGTACATCTAAGTGTAAATAACGAATATTTGAATGGTAATGGTCATTCGTTAATGACAAAGCGTTAAATGTTTATCAAACCAAACAATATATCCCCACCTTGGCTTTTTCAGCGGCGAGAATATTTACAATAGATGCTAGAGGTTATGCGGGGCTAAATCTTGCCGTAAACCTCTAGCATGTTGGAATAGGTACACTGTTACATTGTAAGAAGTAGATGACCCCTTTTGATTTTGTGGTCATACCTGATCTCACCTTTTCTATATTCAGGGGCCCGTGTTAGCCCAACTTTTCATTTTGTATTGCTTATAGGAGTTATGAGAATGATCACTGTTCGTTATCTTCACCTTTCATGTTCAAAGTTCAAGGATCAATCCACTCATGCCATAGGAAAACATTGTCCGCTCAATATTTTGAGAACCCTTTCCTTGACAGACATCAAACTTGGTACATTGGTATATTTTAAAAAGTAGATGACCTCTATCAATTTTTAGATCACTTGGTCAAGGACCAATCCACTCGAAACATAGGAAGATACTGTCCACTCAATATCTTGAGAAACCTTTGCTTGACAGCTTAGTACATTGGTACATCAAAAGAAGTAGACCATCCCTATTTTGGATTCGCATGATCAGGGATCAAACTGGACAAAGTAATATATTGTCTCCTATATCTTAAGAATCATTTGCTTGATTGACACCAAAACTTGGTACATCCTAAGGAGTAGGTGACCCCTATTGATTTTCAGGTCACCTGATCAAAGGTCAAGGGTCAATTTACTCTGGATATAGGAAGACATTCTTTTTGGCACCACCATCAATTGATACATGTGTATAATCCAATTCACTTTTGCACCACGGGGGCCTACATGTTTCTGGAGCATTTCTTGTTCAATTCTAGTTTGTTGGATCTCTGTCAATCAGAAAACTCGGAATCATTCAATCGTATAAAATGCACCTTACATACAGCAGAATCGTACACGTCATGTAGGGCTTCCTTACTGTGCATCATTTATTCTTACTAACACAATAATGATATCCATGTTCTGTGCCTTCCCTAAATTTCCCCTATGTCAACCTCTAGCTATAGTACGCTGTACAGAGCTCAAACTCGTACTTCATTTATTGTTCGTATTATGACGTAAGACGAATGATTTATACATCGAAAACGTTCATAAACAGTATTTATTTACTTAAGAAAAACAATCAGACTTTGTACAAAAGAATGTTCATACATTTACATTGATGCCTTTTTATAGGCTTCCAAGTACAGACGGCTAAATTTAAATAAATCTATACAATGCAGTTCTTTATCATTCTCTCGATCTAATCAATCAGTTTATTTATTTACCCTCTTTAGATCTCTATCTCTAGTCAGTATGCCATTCTATACATACTTTAATATACTTCTATATATAAAATATTTCATAAATTCATGACCACAGCTTTGTTAATAGTTTTTTTCCTGATGTGCAACCTTGTAACTGTAGATGACATCGATGGTATTGAATGCAATTTGAATATTCTATTGTCGGTTGACAAATTTATTTGACACCCTCGGATGCAAAAATATATGAAAGAGTTAATAAAAGCTGGGATTAAAATGAAAGAACGCTGTCTGGAAATATTTTAAGTATTTCAATGAGAATTCTATTTCTTGCACTTTCGTATACAAGACAACATTGTACTAGGTTCAAATTTTCATTGATGAATTAAATGAAATGATTTAAGTCATAAAATTATATAATTTCAAACCAAAAGATATCTGAGCTTTTAGCGCAAACAAAGATGGTATTGTATTCTAGAAAAATAAATTTTGATATGGCACACAGAGCTCCTGTCCGATCAAACCTATATTTTCAATTAATTGAGAATTCGATTCGTAAAAAGAAAGATTTTGCAATTGCTATTTAAGGCTGCAAATATCTACGTACTTCTGATATGTCTGTTTTCATTGGAATAAATTAGTTGGTTTGTCTTTATTGTGGTTTTGTAAATAGTTGTAGCGTGGAAAAACAAATTGACGATAAATGTTTATCAAATTTGAATATTTGAAAACTTAGATTTTACTGTGATGTGACATTATTCTAATATTCCTGTATACAAGACCGATCGTGGTAGCTCAGCGGTAGAACGTTCACTTTATAACCTGGAGGTCGTGAATTCGAGTCCCGCTCGTGTCATGGCCGCGTCAAACCTAAGACGTAAATATAGGTAGTGATTGCTTCTTCACCAAACGCTTAGCATCACAGCTCTTTCGGTTTACTGCTGCCGCCGTAAGCACTAAGCACAGGTCTAAATTCCTACATCTGGTGACGTATCAATATGAGTAAACAAACAACCAACCAAAATATATATACATGTACATATATAGTAATACATATTTGCAATTTCTTTTAAGGAACTTCAAAAAATCAAAAAGTATTTAATTCAATATATTCGATCAATTAAGCGTGTAATTATTTTTCCAAGTATAGTATGAGAAATATACTTTCAATATAAAAAGGATCAAAATATAAACAAATAAGAACATTTAAAAAAAGACTGAAAACTAATAAAATTCAAATGATTGTAAGTACACAGGATATATCGTGACAAGGCATGCATCAAAATTGTAGCAAAAATGAGCTTCTGCGTATTTTATGGTTTCTTTCATGTTAGAACCTGGAGCCTAATGGACAGCTTATCTATTGTTGCGTGCGCATAAATTAGCATAACCCTGTCAATTTTTCGTCTACTTTGTCTCTGAATCATTGTTTTGTTGATTCATTGCCTTAGCCCAGCATAATGTCTGTCATTTACTGCTTTTGTACAGGTAATAATATCACCATTTTCCACATCAAAACCTACACTCCGCTAGTTCTGTATGTTGGTCCTGCTAACTGTTTGTATTGTTTGTTGGTTGTTTTTTTATTTTTTTATTTTTTTTTTTTTTTTTTTTTTTTTTGCAGAAGTAGGAAAGAAGTAATATCATGGCGAATTTTACGACAAAGAACTTTTTGCTGAGATGGTTCTCGTGATTCCATACACGTGATTTTGGAGGGATCCGAATAAAGATCTCTTAATGATGTATTTCTAGGGAGGATGGCGGTCATAACATTACAGTAATATATATATATATATATATATATATATATATATATATATTCTTTTCTTCATAGGATTTATGAGATTGATGACTGTACGCTATACGCTATTTTCATCTTTTCATGGCACATAAATTTCACAAATTGGGTGATTTTTTTCGATTCCTAAACCTGGTTTATATATATACATGTTTATAATATATATATATATATATATATATATATATATATATATATATATATAAAGCACAGAAATAGCAATGAACTCTGAAATGAACATAACTACCCTAAGTGAAGAAATATTTAATATAAAGCACAGAAAATTTCACTTTATGTGGATACCCACTTCCGCCCCTACCCGGGGTTGAACAAGACTTGCCTAGATGGTCGAGCGGTCTAGCGCGCTGGTTACATGCTGCTAGGAGATATATGTGTGTGTGTGTGTGTGTGTGTGTGTGTGTGTGTGTGTGTGTGTGTGTGTGTGAAAGACTGATACTTGTAAGTTTGTGTGATTTTGGTTTTGCATTTGATAAATCAGTCAACCAGGTTGGGTAATCGCAAAAAAAAAATCACTAAATTTTTTAAATTGATGTGCCATGAAAAGATATCGTACAGTGATCAATCTCATAAATCCTATGAAGAAAAGAAAATATTAGAAAATGAAGAAAATGCAAACACGAACCCCTGGACACACCAGAGGTGGAATCAGGTTCTTAGGAGTAAGACATGTTGATCGGTCACACCCGCCCTGAGTTCAGTATATTGATCGGGTAAACAGAGTAATCCATCCTCCAAATATTATGTAAAGTACGGTCTAACACTTGGTATGAAACGCGTACACCAGACAGTCGACCTAATGACAGGTTTTATGTACATGTGATCATTATAACGACCATATACGAAATATTGACTTTAAACCAGACTGTTGAAACCCTTGTAACATCAAATTATTTGTCAGTAGCCTGCTTTAAGTTCCAAATTGATCATACACAGAATTTGCTCTTGTGCATTTACAGGTGATAACTATGCATGCATAAATATGGTAAGTTGACGATGGAGAAGCTGAAGTCATTCTGTTTGTCATTAAGTTGGGTTGTTAGTTTGCCGTTAACATAAGAACCGATCGTAGTGGCTCAGTGGTAGAGCGTTCGCCTCGTAACAGAGAGTTCGTGAGTTCGAGACCCGCTTGTGCCATAGCCGCGTCAAACCTGAGACGTTCAAATAGGCAGTGATTGCTCCTTCGCTAAACGCTCGGCATTTAAAAGTGGGAATCACGGGTCTTTCAGATGAAACGCTTGGCATTTAGAAGTGGGAATCACGGGTCTTTCAGATGAAACGTTTGGCATTTAGAAGTGGGAATCACGGGTCTTTCAGGTCTAAATTTGTGGTACTTCGCCTACAGCTGGTGACTTCTCATTATGAGTGAAAAATTATCGACGGGACGTAAAAACATCAATCAATCCACCAAATATGAAGCAGATATGGAAGATTCATATAAAAAGATATGAAACTTGTTAAAAATACAGCTGAGCAATTCCGGCTTTGTGGATAATTACTATAGAAATATCCTCCCCATATTTGTTTAGAAAGAAAGAAAAAGGAATTTAAACAAAAACAACTTTCTCATAAATTGAGTGTAACCGAAGAAATCATGAACTTGTTAACACTTTGTAATCAAGTGAATTTAAATAGTGTTTTGACACTTTTTGGTGACAACGGCCCAAAACGTGCCTGCTTCGTAATTAGTAAATTTGACACATCAAGCGAATTTTGCTTTTCTCTTTGCCTTATTAAAGCCATAGTTCATAAATTAATATTCTGACCAACATTGTGTGTTTAGAGTGATTGAAAACAAAGGTTCTCTTTTTCATGAATAGGAGGGCAACATCCATCAAAATCTTTGAAACATATCTGAAACGAAGATTTCATTGTTACAAATGAAGTGATAAGAGTTTAATGTTATCAAACATATGATATATACTAATTTAAAATTAACACGCAAAATATGACATGCTGGGTCATGCAAAATAGAAGCTTCTATAGGATCACGTATGCGTAGACGTCTGTGGCCGACATAGACATATATGTCTCAGGTCTATTGTTTGATAAAGTACATCGCTGGTAGAACGGCAAAAGTTCTAGTTTTCATTAAAAGAAAATGAAGAAGAAATACTTTTTGTGTAATTTTATGAGCCAGTTTCTTGCAATGGCTTATTCAGACCAGAGAATGTCTTCTATGACTTTACATGTAGTATATAGAGTTTGTTCACAGGGTACATGTATAGTGTCATCTCGATCAGTTTTTATCGATGAACAGTGATACCTTGTTCGGAACTTAGTCATCTTGCAATATACAATTTTCCAAAGGGATACCATGTTGTTAATCATTCTATAAAACAGTTTTAAATCGTTTTATTTATGATTTGTGTTTACATTATTGTCATTAAATACCGTTTTGATCCCCCTTTATATTGAATTTCTTTATCGAAAGCTTTGTCGGCATTGAATAATCATCGATATCTTAGTCCATTCTAAAGGGTTAATATTTTTTGTATTCAATCTCACAAAATATACCAGAGCTTGAGGTTTGATAAACGAGGTGATAGAAAGTCGCCATGATTCAGATAATACTAATAATTTCGAAGACATAAAACTGTAACAATCTACAGATTACTTCGTTTTCGGGTTCATGGCGGAAGTGACAAGTTAACAGGAGATGCTTACTCCTCCTAGGCACCCGATCCCACCTCTGGTGTTTCCAGGGTTGTATACTTGATATGCTTTAAGTCTATTAACAATAATCATAATGATTTTCATTCCTATGTCGATTCGTTATATCCTAGTGAACTAAAAGACGCCTCATATTCTTCCACATCTTCTTCTACTTAGATATATTATTGAACATAGATGTTAACGACAAACTAACAACTCAACTTTATGACAAACGGGGTGACTTCAGCTTTTCTATCGTCTTTATGTAGCAATATTCTATTATCACCTGGATATAGCGTTTGTCTCTCAATTGATTTGATACCCATGAACATGTTCTGTGTATGATCAGTTTTTAAATCGAGGTAAGCTACCGACAAACAAGTTGATGTTACAGGGGTTTCAACAGTCTCGTTTAAAGTTATTTACCATTTTGCAAATCATATGGCCGTTAGAGCGATCTAGTTTGCCAATCCAACCTGTCATTGGGTTAGATGTTGTCTGACGTGTTTCATACCAACTGTTAGGCCGTTCTTTAAACACTAATTTTGACTTCAGATTACTCCTTTAATCTGATTAAGATATAGGGCTCCCGGCAGGTGTGACCGGTCGACAGGGGATGCTTACTCCTCCTAGGCACCCGATAACACCTCTGGTATGTCCAGGGGTCGGTGTTTGCCAAACTCTTGATTTTGTATTCCTTATGGAAGTTATAAAATTGATCACTGTTCGTTATATTCACCTTTTTTCATCATTTTTCTGGGCTAGTGTTATGTTTCTATTTCTTGGAGCTTTCATTCATTTTCAGTGCAGTTAAGCTAAAATAGATATCCAATGAAAAACCCAATTATCTTCATGATGTAATTATTACTATCAGTCTGTGCATAATTGAATTTCTGTCGATATAACATTTGTGTGAAGACACTGGTAATCCAGAAAGCTTAAACGTAATCATTCAACTCTGCAGGGGTTTGTCGTATAGTTTTATACACTCTTGACTCAATATTAATGTTATGTTCTATTTTCATAATCGACTGTTTTGTACTAAAAGCACAAATTGCCGTCTTCTTATTTACTCTGTAATTTTGTACATTATACATTTGAGTCCTCAATAACGAGAGTGAAGTGTCACATGTTTCAACAACATTCAAACTTAAGGAGTCCACGAATGTCGAGTGAGGTAAACGCTCGAAGGGTTAGTGAACGGTGTCCCGCCACAGAGATGTGCGTACATGGTTAATGTCATACGTAAGTATCTGACGTGTTGCAGTCTGCCACTAGTGTGGATAATGAAAGTAAAACGTAATATCTAACCGTCTCAGACTGGTTAGTGAACATGTAATAGTGCTCTTGAACCCATGAAATAATTTAGATTCACGACGTTGGCACTCATCATCAACAAGTTCCATTTTTTTTTTTTTTTTTTTTTTTTTTTTTTTTTTTTTTTTTTTACAAGTAACCAATAGCTTAGACATTACGCCAATTTCATTTACTATTATCTGAAATTTAAATTTTCAATAGTTTGATCTAGGGGAGAATACCACGATGTACGAATTAATTGTTTCACCTTTTGATCGGCCTGTTAGTTCGTCCATTAATTAATTTCACACTTTACCGACTGATACCACGGTGACCAGCCACCCTGATTGTTATTCTTTTTTTTAGTTAATAGCAAAGCCTGCAACATGTAATCCGCTGGAAAAGTGTTTAGCTAGTTTTGTAGTGTAGCTTTAGTGCTTATTGTTAATTATATTTGTGTTTTCTCCATAATGTAATCCTTTCATGTCCTGACGAAGGGACAGGTTGTCCCGAAAATTTGACAATTCCAATTGTTCATGTCGTTGGTCATTCTAGTGCTTTATATAATTATTTTCCCTGACCATTGTATCTATTTGATAGAGATCCGACAGTTTTGGATACTGAATGTTGTTGGTTCTTCAGTGCTTTATATATATATATACATAGTGTATCTAAATTAATACGGACTATTTGATATAAAATCAAATAATCTTGATTACTACTAGTAATTTTCAGTGAGCGTATACATGTAGAGATAAACTCTTTCCTTTTGCTGATTTTGACTTTTTCCTTTTACATACGTGTTACCTTTAGAGCCTCGTTGGTCTTCGCTTGGTATTAGTAGAATGTAGTATGTATGTCTCTTGATAAAGACGCGGGTTGCGTCGACAATTTGATGTTAAAATAAGCAACAGTGTCGTGCCCTTTCCAGTGATTCTATAAATTTCTTATTTGCCTTAATAAGCACATTCTGCGAACTTCATGGCCTATCTTGAGGCATTGTTGAATCATGAAAAATGTGTTTTCTTGTATATTTTATTAGAATTTAGAATGATAACCTATATCATACGATGGTTTATAGTATTAGTTTAGATTTTTTTTCTTGGCCATTTACAATCATTCAAATATGAAAATCATTACCAAGTATAGAGACAAGTCAAGGTCAGGTTATTTTCAGTTTTTGTGTTTAAATACTTGCAGCTTAATCTTATCTCTAATTTAGGTACTTGAAAGTACATGTATTTATATTTTTTAAGATAAACAGAAACATATAAAGGATATAATGTCTTTCTTTTGGTTAGTTAGACGGGAAATGAATCGCGAACTGTGTAATTTTTTCCGCAATGTATTCGTTTAACAAACCAAAGAAAGCACGCACACACACACACACACACACAAACACACACACACACGCATTCATTCATTTTCGCTCAAACCACAATGAAAGTGGTACATGATGTACAATACAGAAATTCCATGTATTAGTACAAATGTCAGAGGAATGTACAGGTATATAGGTAGGCATTCTCTTTACAGAAGTGGACAGGCATGGCTTACATCCACTTATCTTCGCAAACCTTCATGTTTTGATTCTGGAAAACGTGTAAATGCCGGAACCAGTGACGGTTCACTCTGCGACCGACGTTTTGACTCAAGTATGGCTGGGTTTACCTAACAGACAAGTTATTTCCACAAATTAAATATTAATGCATGTATAGTCACAAGGAAATAACTGTTAATCCATTTTCACATGTCTCTAGCCCCGGGTTTGAATTATGCGTTCATCTATATTGGTGGTAAAAAAAGAAAAAGCTCCCAACATCCGGAGACGGATACTTTGGAAAAATTGATAAACACATATTTTGGTTCTCGGAAAGCTTTTGTTAAATCAACAAGAGATGTTTGTAAAACACATATGCCCCCCCCCCCCCCCTGGTGCAAAATTGAAAAGGGTTATACACACACACATCATTTAATTGAGAGTAGTATCATCAATTCAAAATATTGAGCAGACAATATCTTCCTATGTCAAGAGTGGATTGACCATGTGACCTAAAAATCAATAGGGGTCATCAACTCCTGAAGATGTACCAGTGTACCAAGTTTGATGTCTGT
This sequence comes from Ostrea edulis, assembly GCF_947568905.1. Lineage (NCBI taxonomy): Eukaryota > Metazoa > Mollusca > Bivalvia > Ostreida > Ostreidae > Ostrea > Ostrea edulis. Next base: position 48,654,819 of record NC_079166.1, on the reverse strand, counting down.
CAAGCAAAGGGTTCTCAAGATATTGAACGGACAGTATATTCCTATGTCCAATTTGACCCTTGACTTTTGACCATGTGACCTTAAAATAATTAGTAGTCATCTTCTCCTGAAGATGTACCAGTGTACCAAGTTTGATGTCTGTCAAGCAAAGGGTTCTCAAGATATTGAGCGGACAGTATATTCCCATGTACAGTTTAACCCTTGACCTTTGACCACGCGACCTCAAAATCAATAGGTGTCATCTTCTCCTGAAGATGTACCAGTGTACCAAGTTTAATGTCTGTCAAGCAAAGGGTTCTCAAGATATGGAGCAGACAGTATATTCCAATGTCCAGTTTGACCCTTGACCTTTGACCATGTGACCTCAAAATCAATAGTGGTCATCTTCTCCTGAAGTCGTATCAGTGTACCAAGTTTGATGTCTGTCAAGCAAAGGGTTCTCTAGACATTGAATGGTCAGTATATTTCTATGCCTAGTTTGACCCTTGACCTTTGACCATATGACCTCAAAATCAATAGGGGTAATCTACTCCTTAGGATGTACCAGTGTGCCAAATTTGATGTCTTTCAAACAAAGGGTTCTCAAGATATTGAGCGGACATTATATTCCTATGTCCAGAGTAGATTGACCCTTGACCTTTGACCTTTTGACCTGAAAAACAATAGGGATCCTCTTCTACTCATAACTAACCCACATATGAAATATCATTATCATCAAGTGAATGGTTCTCAAGATATTGAGCGGACAACACATGGTCTACAGACCGACCGACATACCGACCGACCGACCGACCGACAGACCGACCGACCGACAGGTGCAAAACAATATGCCCCCTCTTTTTCAAAGGGGGGCATAAAAAGGATACTCTTATTGATATTTATATGAAAAATGAAATATCAAAATGTTTTCCAACCTGCCTTAGGGTTGACTCCCGAAGCCTTAGCCGTGACCGGGTATGCCGCAAGACAGCGGAGGTTTTCCTTCCCCTAGATGGGCTACCTTCCCAGGTTGACGAGCCACCATCTACTCGAAGCATCTGGTTTTAAGGCGCAGGAGACCCACCCTCGCGCCTTCTCCTAATAGTAGAAGCAGTCCCACCGGGCTTAGAAACTAAGCCACACGGGCTGGCTAGGAGTTGGACTTGGTTGTCAGAGGTTATTTGATACGCACGCCGTAAGGAGCATTTTATAATCGCTGGGAGCTTATCCCCAGTGCCACTCCTGCTTATGACAACCTTGGAACCGCACAAGCTATACCATTCTGAATACACACAGTGAATAAAACATTCTCCCGCTACACTATCGAAACGCGGCAAAATATAATGCAGTATAAAATTGCACCAATCAAGATAAATTCTGATGATTTTGATTTAGGAGAAAAAATTACAGAAGGGTTATAATAATTTAAACAGAAACCACAAAGAGTTTAATTATTCGTGTGAAACATATACTAAGTATGTTGTTAAACTTTTCTCTCCGCACTCTATTTGATCCCTCGCTTCGTTCTGCACCAAATATCTTGGTACTCGAGAAAAGTTTACCAACATATACATGGTATTAGCTTGTTTATGGGTGTATCTAGTTATATTTCTTTGTTTCTAATTTTTTGTTACTCGTTTCGTGTTTAACATAGATTACCCACACGTCGTCGGAACCCACGGGTTTTCTCTCCGTTACACTACACTAAAAGATTGTAGTGTAATAAATGCCTTGGTTCTGACGATGCTACCAACAGAACAGGTGATTGGCATTTAATCGCTAAAATAACATACAGTGAAAAATTACAAATCTAGTGTAAATAGGTAATTTTCCGTTTAGTGATTTCTTTGTAAAGTCAAGTGCTCGTGGAGAGTAGTAGATGGTTGACTATATACTACATGTAACGTCTTATACCGGGTTACCAAGGCTATTGTTTTATATGGGACACCCCCCCCCCCCCCCCCCCCCCCCCGTTCAAGTCCTGTAGAATGTGAAGCACACTTAAATGTTTGGCAATGTCTCGTGTTAAATGTTTGGCAATGTCTCGTGTTATCATAATGTGATGATTTTTACTCATGAAATGTAAAATATCACAATTGTGGTAAACCGTCTCCTAATTATGGAGGACATTTCGCCTCGGTTTCACATACTGCGGTATACTGTTTGATATGACAGAACAGTTAATCATTCTGTTGATAAATAAAATTAATTTCTGACAAGAATGTCAATTATTAGGTTAAATTTACGAATGTTCCATCCAGTAAGAATGATGTTAAGCATTAAACCAGTACAGCACTCGAGTTTAAGTGTCAGACAGAAGTGTATATGCTTATCAACATCGAAACTGCAGTTGAGAAATTTAGTTTGTGGAAAAACAATTTTAAAAATACACGTTTAACAACATATATGGTTGTGTTAAGCATTAAGAATATTTATTAAAGTTCACAGAACATCGATCAGCACAATAAAACTGCAAACACAAAGAAAATAACACACTGTCGTTCAGGTTTTTTTTTTTATTCTTAATCAATTTTTATAAAAATTGCTGAAGTTTCTATGGCATTTTGATACAGTAAAATGAAGAGAAGAAATGTTCTAAACCCTTTCCTTTCGTTTAAGAACATATAAGCTTTCAACCTTCAGGTGCTTCGTTATTTTAGATTTTAATTGCATAACTCGCCCAGAGACCTCAAGAAAAAAGAACGTTGAAAACACTTCTCAAGGTTTTCTGTCGTTTTAATGACTCGTAAAGTACAAGAAAGAATACAAAATAAGGAAATTTAACGCTACAGAAGCTACGAAAATTACACGTGAATATTACCATGTCATGATGACCAAAACAAATTTCAAATACTCGTTTATTTATTGACAAATATGCGAAAATAAATTGAAAGCGGTTAAAAATGTAATCTAAAAGTAATAGAAGCTTTGTTAACCCGGTAACAGGCTGGAGTAATTTGCAATAAAGTGTGATCAAATTGCACTAGACACATAACAATTATCATGTAATGCACGCCGAGCACCAGTATTCTAATGGCACCGGCATGCAGCCTTAGAAGGTCAACATTTTTCTTCTTTTGGATAGATTTAGAGATTATTGGGAACCATACGTACCACTTGTAAAAGTTTCTTTTTTATGTGTAAGACAAAGCCTTATTACTGGTTACAAAACTATTTTGTAGAGTGTCTTCAATAAAAACGAAGGAAATATTTTACAGATGCATGGTGAAACTGGAAGTGTGCGTCAACGATCTATCAGACAATGCTATCAAAGGAAGTTTTCTATTTTATTAAACACAAAACGTGAGAATATGCTTATCTGTAAATAATTAATGTTGATGTGTCCTGTTTTAAAATCCTCTATCATGTGTCATTGTATACCCGTGAGCACACGGATCCTTTGATCAATAAACAATATTTTCTGTATAAGCAAATGATAATTAATTGTTTGTCATCACTTATTTTTGTTGTTGGGTTTTTAACTTAGTAAAAAATGTGCATTTGATATTACTTTAAGCATGGACTTGTTAAAGGAAAGATATTTCATACAAATGGTTTATATAAGCTTATTAAAGAGTCTATATTTTGTTTCTGAATTTATAATGATTGTTGTCTTAAACAAAGGGTTTCAAGACCCCTGTCTATATTTGACAGACATGAGCTATATTTAGGGATAGATTTAAACTTTACGATGCTTATTGTAATTGAATATCAAAAGAGACTGTCAAGATATTTACTCTTATCATTATTTTATAAACTGAATGCTTGACTTGAATATTAACTGCTAATGCAATTTTTGGTATGAAGTATGTACACCTGTGCTATATAAAGATTGCATATCACAACAACGTATTACGCAGAGCACAAAACAAACATGCATGAGACTGTAGATACGATCAATAAAACCGAAAAATGGGGATATACACAATGAGATTAAGAAATATGCAAGGACGTTAAGAAATACACAATGATATTAGGAAATTAAAAATACATCCAGCTATGACTGAACGGTCTGCTCTTGTCAGTTTCCTACAAATGTGTAATATATTTTTTCTAAAGATGAAATCACATTTAATGAGAGAATTAAAGTAAAACTAATGAATGTCATAGTTTCACTTTTGCTTCTCATATGAAAATCGTGTGGGATATTGTAGATCTTTTACTAATATTGAAAAGGTGTATTTGAATTCTTTGTAATTTGCTTTTTAATTTCAAAACAAGTACTACAAACTGTATGATGAAAACGTGAAGATAACGAACAATGATCAATTTCATAACTTATGTAAGGAATACAAAATTAAGAGGATCCCTGGACAATACAAGAGGTGGGATCAGATGTCTAGGAGGAGAAAGTATTCCCTGTCTACCGGTCACACCCGCCGTGAGGTATAAATTGAAGTCAAAATCAGCGTGCCAAGAACGGCCTAACAATGGGTATGAAACATGTCAGACAACATTTGACCCAATGACAGGTTGTATCGGCAAACTAGATCATTATAACGACCATAGAATTAGCGAAATGTTGACTTTAAACGAGACTGTTGAAAACCTTGTAACATCAACTTCTTTGTCAGTAGCCTGCCTCGATTTAAAAACTGACCATACACAGTTTTTCATTAACATCTATGTTCAATAAAATATCTAAGCACGAAGCAGATGCGGAATACTTTGTGATGTCTTATTCGAGTTTACTAGTACATATCGAAATATGAATGAAAATGATTATTGTTAACAGAAAAAAACGTCGATATGACTAAATTTCAAGTTGAAGGCCACAGCAAGAGATTTTGTCTTCTCGTGTAAAGGCTTTTGAATAAATTCAATTTCATAAAAATATATAAACATGTCAGCTAATAAAGGGGCACAATTCCTGCAAAAAATATAGCACTATCATCAGCATGTGAAATCCACTTAAAGTTTTCATCAACACTGAGAGACATATCATTTATATCGATTAAAAACAAAAGATAACCTAAAATGTCACCCTGTATTACACCACAAGTTACTGAATTAAAATCGGATGAATCATTGGTGTGCACTAGCTGCTATCTACAAGATAAATAAGATTTGAACCACTCAGTGGATAGAACTCCTAAAACCTCTAATTTATCACATAATAGTGTATGCCAACGGTGTCAGAAGCCGAGCCCGATGTAAATCCAACATTATCATACCTGTATTCTCGAGAGGGACGTAAAACAATATCCAATCAATCAATATACCTGTAAAACCCAACATACGAATTAAAGAAATGTTTGTAGAATATTTGTTTCTAAAGCCTGGGAAGAAAACAACGAGTGATTATCACTTTAAAAATCTAAAAGTTGAATATGGACAAATCAATATTTTCCAATATCTTTGACACTATACAAAGTATACATCTTGAAGAGAACTTTCTTTTGACAGAGAGGTTTGATACTTGCCATTTTAAATTTATCTGATACAACACCGCTCACAGTGGATCTATTTAACATAGGTATTATGGGTTTCTTCACTGTGTATCAAAAGACAAAGATTGAAGTACAAGCTTTTTGTGTATTGTTATCAACAGTGTTTAAAACGTGATGTGACATTAAACATAGTGGAAGGACTAGGTAAATTGATGTGACATTAAACATAGTGGAAGGACTAGGCAAATTGCATGCTAGTTTAGACGCAATAGTAGTAAAGTAGTAAAAACCTGTAAAAAAAAAATTAATAATGATAATAATAATAATGCCTTCGTGGTATAATATACCATAAGTGTTCAGCACAACATTTTTGCTATTAATGTGTTTACGTTTAAAGCCAGTGTTCTTAATATGTTGTTACAAGTTCTTAGATTCAAATCTGTTTTCCTCAATTTTATCCTGGAAATGAGTTGATCAGCTTTCTAGCTTCCCTGTGTACTAGATTTCTTAAACAAAATAGTTTATAATTTTCTTGATTTTTATGTTCTTTACAGAAATTCCGATGTGGACATTCTATGTTAGAATGATCCATGATTATATATTTTTTTTTTTATTATTTTCATACCATAGATATTGTCGCCGCAGAAAGCTCTGTCAAGGCAAATTGCAGAGAATTCTTTGTAGAGTTATGTCAATATGTTTTATCAAGAATGTTGGTCTTAAAATTCTGTCAGAAAAATAAATGATGTCATTGCATCATGTTCACTCAAGGCGTGGCGTGGTTTTTTTCACCTTACGGGGAAATTTTGTTATTTTACTTTTCGATTACCCTCTCATGTGAATAAAACCAACATTTTATGATTGATTTACTATTGAAGTTTTGTTCGGAAATCAAAGAACATCGGACGACATATATCATGGTTATTCTATCATTTTCCTTGCTGTCAATGTTTCTTCTTCGACCACCCTTTATTTCATGTTCCAAGGACAAATTTTATTTTCTTATCCACAAACGACGCAAATTAAAAAAAAACCCAAAATCTAAACATCTCTGAAAGTACCTTTATAAATGTTACTCATCTGATTGTAAAAACAAATAATTAACAACTTACAATATAAGAATGATGATTAGTTTAAAAACAAAGTATTTAGTGTCAACTATATCTTGTACTTGTTTACTAAACATCTTGTATAATTTTCTTTTTAAAAGGGTGACACATTGCTTAGGAAAAAATGCTCCAACGAAATAGGAATCGATCTCAAGATATTGATTTTTACAATTTTCTAGGAGGCACCGTGTGACTGCCGTTTAAATATGCTACATTCATCCAAATACTGTGTTAGACTGCAATAGATAATATGACAAATTCTATTAAAGGGGTATGGACACGGTTGAGCTGAAAAATTTATATTCCCATTTTTATTGTTTACAGTGCTTAACTAACGTATTTCTAATGGTTAACCAAAATTTGAATATCAGTTGTTGAGTTACAAGTGAGATACAGCACTCACAATTCTTTGTTATGTAAACAAGGTTCGTGCCATGTTTTTGTTTACATATAGATTGCTTGATGGAAAATAGCATGTTTAAAACAAAATTAAATGTGCTAAACACTAAAAACTATTAAACCATGGTCAAAATTTACTTGTAAATTGACAAATCTGCTTTAAACCAACTTTTACTGGTATATCTAGCTTACATGTAAACAAATTCAGGGCACGAGCCTTGTTTACATAACAAAGAATTGTGAGCTCTGTATCTCCCTCCCATGTACCTCGACAAGTGACATTCAAATTTTTGCTGACCACTAGAAATATCTTAGTTAAGCAAATTGAACATTAAAAATGGAAAAATAAAATTTGAAAATTGTCACCTCAAATCTTGTCCAACTGTAAAATATTGCAATAGATAATGTCATATTCTTCCAAATACTGCCCCATCAGACTGCAATAGATAATGTGAACATTTATATATATATATATATATATATATATATATATATATATATATATATATATATATATATATATACTGTACGTGGTTTTAGGTGATCAAGTCTTCCTGTTGCAATTCCCGAATTCTGCTTCTATATTAACCACCTGTTTTTATATTTTTATAAGGCAGAATTTATTCGAAAGCCTTCACATGAGAGTTTTGACTATGGATAACTCCGTTTACCTGATCAAGATATAGGGCTTACGGCAGATGTGACCGGTCGACAAGGGATGCTTACTCCTCCTAGGCACATGATTCCACCTCTGGCATATCAAGGGGTCCTTGTTTTTTGCCAAACTATATTTTGTATTGCTTATAGAAGTTATGAGATTGATCTCTGTTCGTTATCTTCACCTTTCATGAGAAGAAAAAATATCCTGCTTTGGCCTATATCCCAGTGAATTCGAAATAAATAACACCAGAGTTTTCCATTTTTCCTTTATATATGGATATTCTATTCAACATAGATGTTAATGGCAGACTGGCTACTCAACTTTATGATAAACGGGATGACTTCAGCTTTTCCATCGTCAACTTCCCATATTTATGTAGCAATTCCATTGTCACCTGCATATTTTGTTTATATCTTTCAACTGATTCGATACGCAAGAGCATGTTTAGTGTATGATCAATATTTATAATGAGCCAAGCTACTGAAATATAAGTTGATACTACAGTGGTTTCAACTGTCTCGTTTAGAATCAGCATGTCGCAAATTCTATGGTCGTTATGATCATCTTATTTGCAAATACAACCTGTTAATAGATTGGAAGATGTCTTAGGCCGTTCTTTACACACTGGTTTCGACTACGGATTATTCCGTTTACCTGATCAAGATAGAGGTCTCATAGCGGTGTGACCAGTAAAAGGGTATGCTTACTCCTCCTAGGCACCTGATCCCACCTGTGGTGTGTCCAGGGATCCATGTTTGCCCTACTCTTAATTTTGTATTCTTTGTGGGATAGCAATAAATAATCGAGATTATTTGAGTTTATATCAAATAGTCCGTATTAATTTTGATACACCCTGTACGTCGGGTCTACGTGACTTTAGTGGCTCTTGGTACAAGTTAATTTGTATGCACTACGTCACACTCGGTACTCCCTGTGATCGGACCCATCATTACATTTTTTCCAACCGAAGCAGCATCAACGTGGTTCTTATCTTGAGGCGGAAACGAAGCACGTGGCTGAATTTTTTCTCCCCCTTTAGGTTTCATCTTGACATTTTTCCTGTATTCGGAATGCCACCACGAAAACGAGCGGCGACCCAGAGATCCCCGGCCAGGGGGATCGGGAAAAAACGTAACCGCCGGACACCAGTTCAACTCCGGGAACGAAGCCCACCTCGCACCGCCACATCTTGGACGGATCGACAAGCCCCGGCAGAGGGGCAGTCACAGCCCCCTGAGGAGGCCCCTCAATTTCCAATGGATAGTACACCGGATAACCCGGGTGAGTCTTGCAATTTTTTGTTGGGCCAAGCGGCCTATTTACCCTTACCTTGTCAAATCACATCTACATGCGATGATATCGGTAGTCATGTCCCGCTTAAATTCAAGCAAAAAATATGGGAGGGGGGTTTTATTGATCTGTCTGTCCTACTCAAATCGGCTACGGAATTGGAGCAGTTTGAGTCCCATGGGGATTTACAACTTGTCAATGGCAAGCTATGCGTAGTCAAGCGCCAACTAAACTCCTTCTTGACCATAGAAAAGTGGACATCAGCTTTCATGATTTACATGAGCATCGTTCTTCAACACAGCCAAACGGCTCAAGAAATGCTCAAGTACATGCGAAACATTAGGCTTGCAGCTAATCGTTCACCAAATTGGCACAAGTATGACGAGCAATTCCGGCTCCGTAAAGCCTCCAACCCTGCTATGTCTTGGGGTGAAATTCACAGCGAATTTTGGTTGATGTACATAAACCAATCAAATGTCACTACCCAACAGTCGGCCCAGGCCAAGTTTAAACCTCAGGCATCAACCAACTCCTTTAATACTACGTCGGTAGGCCATGCATCACAAAACCAAATAAAATTTTGTAATTCGTACAACTCTGGTAAATCCTGTAATTTTTTCCCTAGATGCCGCTACAGTCATTCATGCAGTCAGTGCAGAGGGAAACACCCTAGAGTCAACTGCAGGAATTAAAACCCTGCATTCTTTGGGGCACAGTCCTATTCTACTGCAGCCCCTCAAAAAGCACCTGCAAGGCTACCAACATGCAAAATTTCTCTTAGACGGTTTTACTTTTGGTTTTAGACTTCAGTACTTGGGTCCGAGGGGGGCGAGATTAAGTAAAAACCTCTCAAGTCTTCATTCTAACATATCAGTAGCATGCACAAAAATCAACAAAGAGTTGTTGCTTAACCGGGTGGCTGGGCCTTTTTCCCAACCACCTTTTATAAACCTCAAAGTCTCCCCACTGGGTTTAGTTCCCAAAAAGGATGGAGATATGAGGCTCATACATCATCTCTCATATCCTCAAGACAATTCAGTTAATTTTTTTATCGATTCCACAGCCTGTTCTGTTAATTATTCAACCTTAGATGAGGCAGCAGTCATTATTGCTAAGCTAGGGCCAGGCGCCCTTTTGGCCAAGTCTGACATCAAGTCTGCCTTTCGTCTTTTACCAATATCCCCTGCTGATTTCGACCTCCTTGGTTTTAAGTTCCAAGGTCATTTCTATTTTGACAAAATGGTCCCTTTTGGCTCTTCTATTAGCTGTGCCTTGTGGGAGAAATTTGCTACCTTTTTACACTGGCTTATTCAACGGCACACAGGCAATGAATTCATCCTGCATTATTTAGACGATTTTCTATTTTGCAGTCGTAAATCTTCCCCAGTCTGTCAACACACACTAGACAAATTTAAGTTTCTCTGTCAGGATCTAGGGGTACCAATTGCAGAAGAGAAAACCGTTGAACCAACTACATCTCTCGTATTTCTGGGTATTCAAATTGATACCCAGAGCATGACCATGGCCCTACCATTAGATAAGTTGAATCACTTAAGGCAAGTTATTAATTCTTTTCTGGCTGCCCGAAAAGTCAGCTTACGGGACCTTCAATCATTAATTGGTTCACTAAATTTTGCCTGTAGGGTGGTATCCCCAGGACGCGCCTTTTGTCGACGCCTCATCAATGCTACAATTGGCATTACTAAACCTCATCATAGAGTTAAGCTCAATCACAACATTAAGCAAGATCTTCGTATTTGGCAAGTTTTTCTTCAGTCTTTTAATGGTGTCTCGGTTATCAACCGCCCCTTTCTAGATAGTCAAACCATTCAGCTTTTCACAGATAGCGCTGGGGGCAACCATGGTGGTTTCGGTATCTATTTCGGGGGTAGGTGGGCCCATGGTTCCTGGCCACCCGCCTGGTTTGAATTAGGTATCACCAGGGACATGACATTTCTGGAACTCTTTCCAGTTTCAGTAGCCATCACTTTGTGGTGCCATCGGTTCCAAAATTCTCAACTTCTTTTTCACATTGACAATTCTGCTGTAGTACAGGTACTCAATACCTTTACTTCTAAATCCCACAGAGTCATGGGTGTAATCAGACATTTAGTGCTACTATTACTACAATACAATATTCAGCTAAAAGCCACTTACATCAACACTAAGGCCAATCACATTGCGGATGCATTGTCTCGTTCGCAGTGGGCCCGTTTTCGAAGACTTGCACCAGAAGCAGACCAGTGGCCTACACCACTACCAGCCCACATATGGGACTTATAGAGCAGGAAACATCAAGACTTCTTGACAGGTCACTGGCTCACAACACTCACTTGGCATACAATACAGCTTTAACCAAGTTTAAACAGTTTACTTTACTGTATGGTTTCACTAGCACATGGCCTGTCCCTGTCGATCAGCTGCTGCATTACATTGCTTACTTGTCACTAAATCAGCTTACATATAGGACCATCTGTTTGCACTTGAGTGCAATTGCTTATCAACATAAAATCCAGGGTTTCCAAGATACTACTAAAGCATTCATTATCACAAAAGCCCTGGAAGGTGTCAAGCGATCTGTAGGCGTCAACCAAGATATCAGACTTCCTATATCATACCAATTATTTGTTAAAATCATTCATGCCTTAACATCAGTATGTCGCTCGCCTTTTGAATCATGTCTTTTTTCAGCAGCCTTTTCATTGGCATTTTACGGTTTGCTCAGAGTCAGTGAAGTTTTGTCATTGCTGAGTTCACAAGTTTCTCAAAACCAGCTAGGTCAAGTGTCAATAATTTTACATAGGTCCAAGACTAACCAAACCGGCAAACCCCTAGTTTGTCAAATTACCAAACTTCCGGACACCAATTTCTGTCCAACACTACCAATTAAGGCATATTTACAGCTTAGGCCCCCCCATTCTAATACATTGCTCGTTCATGCGGATGGCACTCCTATGACACGTTTTCAGTTCCAGGCAGTCCTTCAAAGGGCTCTGTCATTCCTTCAACAATCTGGCCATTTCAGGTCACACAGTTTCCGTATTGGCATGGCAACTGAATTAGCAAATCGGGGATATTCACATACTTACATCCAGCAACAGGGTAGGTGGAAGTCCAACGCTTTCTTAGCATACATTCGACCTCATTAGTTTATTCTCCACACACACACACTCAATTCATGCATAGCACTGAGGTATTTCAGTTATACTCATTGCTACTCTAAAGTAATACAACACAAGTATTACAGGTAAAACTATTTGGATTGTTGGGTCATCGATCCCATATTGGGCTGGCATTGCAGCACAAGACAGACCAGGAGGGTGCAACCTCAACTTGCAGGCCAACATCACCTGGAAAGGTTTCAGAGGACTCAGATGGGACCAGTTGGAGGACAACCTCAACAATTTATTACTGGAGCACAATCATAAACCCCCTGAATTTTTACTCATTCACTTAGGATCCAATGATTTAACCACTGAGCATGCCACATCAAAAACTTTTAAAGAAGATGCACAATGTACCTTGTTACGATTCAATGCGCTCTGGCCAAATACAACCCTTATCTGGTCAGCTATCCTACCTCCAAGATATTGGCATTTTGCCGCACTTGATGCTGGTCCCAAAATTAACAAAAAAAGGATAAGAATTAATAGCTGCATGAAAAAATTCATGGCTAACCAGGTAAGAGGTCTGTACATTGGACACGACCATGTCATCAAGGCTACTGAGATTGAGTTGTTCCGAACAGATGGCACTCACCTGTCGGATTTGGGAAATCAATTATTTCTCAACAATATTCAAGCGGCCTTGGAATATTTTTTCAAACGTCAAGGCGTTTCTTACCCCCCACACAAGTGATTTAACATTTCATGCTTGGTGCTGTTATCATGTGTGCATTCTGTAATTTACGAAACTCTAGGTTCAAGTACTGTGGTTTGGTCATGACTTATTCTTATCCATGTAATTCTTATTGTATGTTTCACTCAGTTTTTGGTTCATGCTACTTGTTTTTGTGGGGGACATTGTTCCAATGTCTGTGGCCGAACTGGGGAGTCGGTAATGGTATGTGATGACGGTTTCAGCTCCAAAACCTGGTTGTTTCCCCCACCTGCTTCTAAAGCAGGGGGCAATTTACAGTACTATAAGTTGTAAAAGTTCAAACAAGTCAATGAATAGCGGGGCCACCACCGGGGACGGTTGGGGCCACATCCACCTCACTTCAGTGAGGGGATGCTACAGTCTGATGCATGTTAAGGGCTTATGTCCAACATGATAATGTACATACCAGGTAGCACTGCAGGAGACAGGGTGAGAAGGGCGGGTCTCGCTTACCTCCTTAGAACGCTGGCGTCCGTTCAGGTCTGGGCACTGAATGTTTTACTCGGGCCCCCCAGTGTACCCCTTACAAGTTAAGTTAAACTGGCTCACTGGGCGACTCCCCAGTTACCCCACAAAATGTTTTCACATGCGGCCGGTATTGTCCATTTTTAGTATATCCCGAATGTACCATTGCTGTTATATCAATAAATTGTAAAACGTTGCTTGTGTCTTTCATTCACTGCAATGAGTCTGATACTGTTATTACTGCCAGTTTGTTTTTTTGTTGGAGTTTATCCATTAGGTGGATTCTTTAATTAATATACCACATTCTTGCAAATAATGTGCTAGATTGCAATAGATAATAGGCTATATTCTTTCAAATACTGTGCAAAATTGAAGTACATAATATACCACATTCTACCAAATATTGTGTTAAATTGTAATGGATTATATGCTACATTCTATCGAATGCTGTGCTCGAGTCCTGGTTATTCTGTTGATCCTGTCGTCAAGGTGAGTACAAAAAGATCTGTCCCAATATTTTTTCAGATAGCTATAGTTCTGCAGCTATACAAAATGATGAGCACAAGGCGTGTCTGTGTACGATGATGAGAGAGAGAGAGAGAGAGAGAGAGAGAGAGAGAACGTTCTGATGTGTACTTTACCTCCTTTAAGATCAGTAAGATTACGGAACATTCATAATTTTGAAAACAACTTAATTCTTTGGTGACTATTTAAAAGAAAGCACTGTATGATATTGTTCTACAAATTGAGTCATTGCAGACAATATGATGCAGTGAAGTTTACTGATCATCCAAAAATTATGCAATGTCTTTTTTTTTAATCATAAGTAAAGAGAAACGTTTCTTGAAAAAATGAAGACATGAAAAGGATTGCATGTACAGCGAAAATAATTGTCATAAAATATCTATTGCCTTACACAATTCATAAGTTGGGGAATATTTGTCGTGTACAAATTCTGAACTTTACAATTGATTCATAGGAGGAATTTATAATTGAGTCGTGGTCTTAAGAGAAATTAGCAAAAAAAGCAACAAAACCAAACTACAAAGTTTAAAATGCTCCAGAAAGATCCAAAAGATATGAAATGTATAAATTATCTATAAAAATGTAAAAACTCGCATCTGTATTGTATCATTAATTCTAATTTTGATTTACCCCTCGTTTTAAGGAATGCAATCAATCATACAGACTGGCAGTTATAGGGTAATCTACGATTAAGGTCACCATCAGGGTATATTTCACAAGAAACGACAGGGAAACTGATGCTTTAAATACACTGCTTGGTCTTAACAAGCATTAAAATCGCACCTGTACGTAATATCAAAGTAGATTCTCCACAAAAAAGGACTATTTACGCAACAATAAAATTAACGGATGATTAATCTTTAAGGATTTTTTCTCTGTGTAATATCACTTTATGGTGTTCAAATTCACCTGTCAAAATAACAGAGACTATGTAGATAGTTTGTCATTTCATTTCAAATCTACACTGCTGTTCTTTTTAAAATGGGGAAGGTCAAACTGCCAGAATCACACAACCGGATAAATATCCATCTCCTATCATAAAGAACGCTAAATGGGCTCATTTTTTGAGAATTAAAAAAAAAATAACTCGCTATAATGAGTTAGTATATCGTTGTAACGAGTTATTTATTTCGCTATAACGAGTTGTCATTATAACGCCTTATACATCTCGTTAGAACGAGTAAGTTGTCTCGTTATGACGAGTAAAATATCGTTATAATAAATGAGTTATCTCGTTATGACGAGTTAGTAATATCGTTATAATAAATGAGTTATCTCGTTATGACGAGATCGTAATATCGTTATAACGAGTAAGTTTCCTCGTTATAACGAATTGACATCTCGTTATAACATCTCGCACTATGTCGTTATAACGAAATGTTATTTCGTAGTAACGAGTTAATTGTGTTTTACTTTCTCAAAAATGAGTCCATTCGACTTTCGTAGAAATCAAGTTCTGTAAAGAAATAAAAGATAACATGACACAGAAAATACAATCTACATACAGATACCTGCGTAAAACTTTTTTCAATCCACTCTTTCTCAAGAATACTCAAAACTCTTTTAACCTCAACGTCATTTTTAATTCAGTTTTTTTTTCTTTCTTTGCCTACATGTACATGTATATGCATTAGACAATATCATCCTTTAATTAAGTTTGAATGCTATAGATATTGCACATGTGTAGAGGATTAACTTTCAAAATCCTGTGTTTATATTAGCAACTCACAATCACTTTTTCTTCTTCATAAAACATGAGATCAATCATAGAATAAATGAAAATAAGTTATGAGCTTCTGATAACAAAAACTTAAATCAAGGAATAAACGTCTGAATTATTTCTATTATGAGCTATACACGTAATAAAAGTACAGGATAATTTGTAATTTTCAGCACAAAGAGTGAAATGTTGCAAATTGCACATGCACGTATATTAGAATGCAATGCCATTGTCATAAACTTTGCCTGCATTTGTACCAACGTGCGAATTTGGATTATGTTTACTTTGTTTCTTTCATTAACCGATTGACCCATGCGACATAGATGCTCATCATTTGAATTGTTTATCATCAAAATTTCTTGACATTTGTTATCTGATCTCCTTTGATATAGGCGTGAATATACTGCATACTACTTAAAACTGACAAACTCAAATATAAAAAAGCGACCCTTGACATATACAGAAAAGCAAAGCGAATTCTCAGAATTTTCAACTGATCAACACTTTGTCAAAGAACAAATTTGATATGCCATAATTAATCCTTGAAATATCTAAATCATCCTCTGAGGAAACCAGCTCGAACTTATCCTGAACAATATGAGCAAAAAATACCATGCTTTCTGATAAATGTAGTTCTAAATTGAATACAGTTCTACTTAGCTTGCATATTGAAAACTTTTAAATCTTATCTCGGCACCTTATATGTTAAATACAGTTATATCTTATCTAGGCACCCTGTATGTTAAATACACAAATATCTTATCTAGGCACCCTGTATGTTAAATACACAAATATCTTATCTAGGCACCCTGTATGTTAAATACACAAATATCTTATCTAGGCACCCTGTATGTTAAATACACAAATATCTTATCTAGGCACCCTGTATGTTAAATACACAAATATCTTATCTAGGCACCCTGTATGTTAAATACACAAATATCTTATCTAGGCACCCTGTATGTTAAATACACAAATATCTTATCTAGGCACCCTGTATGTTAAATACACAAATATCTTATCTAGGCACCCTGTATGTTAAATACACAAATATCTTATCTAGGCACCCTGTATGTTAAATACACAAATATCTTATCTAGGCACCCTGTATGTTAAATACACAAATATCTTATCTAGGCACCTTGTATGTTGAATATAGTTATATCTTATCTAGTTACTGTGTGTGTGTTGACTATTGTTACATTTTATCTCGTTACTGTGTGTATAGTGAGCACTGTTACATTTTATCTGGTTACTGTGTGTGTTGACTACTGTTACATTTTATCTGTTACTATGTATGGTGAGCACTGTTACATTTTATCTGGTTACTGTGTATGTTGACTACTGTTACATTTTATCTGGTTACTGTTCATGTTGACTACTGTTACATTTTATCTAGTTACTGTGTGTATTGAATACAGCTACATTTTATCTAGTTACTGTGTGTGTTGAATACAGCTACATTTTATCTGGTTACTGTGTATGTTGACTACTGTTACATTTTATCTAGTTACTGTGTGTGTTGAATACAGTTACAATTTATCTGGTTACTGTGTGTGTTGAATACAGTTACATTTTATCTAGTTACTCTGTGTGTTGAATACAGTTACATTTTATCTGGTTACTGTGTATGTTGAGTAAAGTTACATTTTATCTGATTACTGTGTGTGTTGACTACTGTTACATTTTATCTAGTTACTGTGTGTGTTGAATACTGTTACATTTTATCTGGTTACTGTGTGTGTTGAATACAGTTACATTTTATCTGGTTACTGTGTATGTTGACTACTGTTACATTTTATCTAGTTACTGTGTGTGTTGACTACTGTTACATTTTATCTGGTTACTGTGTATGTTGACTACTGTTACATTTTATCTGGTAACTGTGTATGTTGACTACTGTTACATTTTATCTAGTTACTGTGTGTGTTGACTACTGTTACATTTTATCTAGTTACTGTGTGTGTTGAATTCAGTTACATTTTATCTAGTTACTGTGCGTATTGACTATTGTTACATTTTATCTGTTACTATGTATGGTGAGCACTGTTACATTTTATCTAGTTACTGTGTATGGTGAGCACTGTTACATTTTATCTAGTTACTGTGTGTGTTGACTACTGTTACATTTTATCTGGTTACTGTATGTGTTGACTACTGTTACATTTTATCTAGTTACTGTGTGTGTTGAATTCAGTTACATTTTATCTAGTTACTGTGCGTGTTGACTATTGTTACATTTTATCTGTTACTATGTATGGTGAGCACTGTTACATTTTATCTGTTACTGTGTATGGTGAGCACTGTTACATTTTATCTGTTACTATGTATGGTGAGCACTGTTATCTGTTACTATGTATGTTGAGTACTGTTACATTTTATCTAGTTACTGTGTGTGTTGACTACTGTTACATTTTATCTAGTTACTGTGTTTGTTGAATTCAGTTACATTTTATCTGGTTACTGTGTGTGTTGACTACTGTTACATTTTATCTGTTACTGTGTATGGTGAGCACTGTTACATTTTATCTGTTACTGTGTATGGTGAGCACTGTTACATTTTATCTGTTACTATGTATGGTGAGCACTGTTATCTGTTACTATGTATGTTGAGTACTGTTACATTTTATCTAGTTACTGTGTGTGTTGACTACTGTTACATTTTATCTGTTACTGTGTGTGTTGACTACTGTTACATTTTATCTGTTACTATGTATGGTGAGCACTGTTACATTTTATCTGTTACTATGTATGGTGAGCACTGTTACATTTTATCTGTTATTGTGTGTGGTGAGCACTGTTACATTTTATCTGTTACTGTGTGTGTTGACTACTGTTACATTTTATCTGGTTACTGTGTATGTTGACTACTGTTACATTTTATCTAGTTACTGTGTGTATTGAATACAGCTACATTTTATCTAGTTACTGTGTGTGTTGAATACAGCTACATTTTATCTGGTTACTGTGTGTGTTGACTACTGTTACATTTTATCTAGTTATGTGTGTATGGTGAGCACTGTTACATTTTATCTGTTACTATGTATGGTGAGTACTGTTACATTTTATCTGTTACTATGTATGGTGAGCACTGTTACATTTTATCTGTTACTATGTATGGTGAGCACTGTTACATTTTATCTGGTTACTGTGTATGTTGACTACTGTTACATTTTATTTGTTACTGTGTATGGCGAGTACTGTTACATTTTATCTGTTACTATGTATGGTGAGCACTGTTACATTTTATCTGTTACTATGTATGGTGAGCACTGTTACATTTTATCTGGTTACTGTGTATGTTGACTACTGTTACATTTTATTTGTTACTGTGTATGGCGAGTACTGTTACATTTTATCTGTTACTATGTATGGTGAGCACTGTTACATTTTTACATGGTTATTGTGTATATTGAATTCACGATAGAGACAGTTGCGAATTTTTGGATGGTCTAAATATCAACTGAAATATTGGAACTTTATTACCATAGTAGAAATGTTAGTATGTCATAGTACATTTTGGTTGACACTTACATGTATACAAGCATAAATCTCAACATGGTTTGATTGATGCTCACTATGATCAAGAATATCACGGACCTACTGTTTTCTGCAAAGAAACTTGTAACTTTTTGCGTAGTAATATGTATGCGTTTCGTATTGACATAAACTTGCGGTTTCATTAGAATAAGTAAATATCTATCAGTTTGATAATTACTGACGAGTGTGCATCCCTGACATTTATGTACTACAGAAACTAATATATGTCAAACTGCATAACTAAATCTGGACAAAGAGAATTACATTCAACACATACACAGGTAAAAAAAAAAAAAAAAAAAAAAAAAAAAAAACATTAAAAAAGAACCACGAAGAGGTATATAAAAGCTTTAGCGCTTTACGTTATAGGTATATTGAAGAAAAAACGTCACTGTGTCATGATCGAAAATGAAAGTGCTAAAGCCTTATTAAACATCTTTGTGTTTATTTTGTTATTTTTAAACTTATATATTAACCCAGTATTGTAAAAAAAAAAAATAAGTAATATATTCAATGCTTCATTAGGTGTGGAATTTATTTCGCGTGTAATACAGGATTTTTTTCTTTATATATTTTCACTCGTATTTCGAACTCATGAAAATGTAAAAACAAAATCCTGTCTTACTCGTGAAATAAATTCCATATCCAACAACAATGCATTGATTTTTCTGTTTATTACATTTTCCTTGGTTTTAGAACATGTTTATTTCAAATAACGTCACAATTAGTTATTTAATATTAACATGACGTCACAATCAGTTATTTTCACTGTAGTGAAAATATCATATTTAGTCAATGGTTCAATATGCCAGATCCGTCACGAGCCTTTGTTGTAAAGAAACTTCTGCGTGATTATCACAAATTGGAAGGGACTGTGGACTCAAGACTACCGATAACAAAAGAGATTTTGTCAAAACTTATTGAGCACTGATTTGCCTCATACAGTTGCAAAAAAACTAACTGCATATTGTTAGATTCTCTGTTTAAAACATGCTTTCATGTATTCCTTCGCCTTGAGGAAGTTGTTTCAAAATCTGCAGTTTGGTGGTTCAGCGGTCAAATGTTACTTTTCAATTTGAGGTCATTCCTCTCTAAACTCAGTGCAGTTAGTTCTACATCATTTCAAAAATCAGAAACAAAACAATCCTTGAGAGCAGCACAGACCCAACAGTGTGCCCTGTTACAACTCTGCATCACATTTCAAACATTCTTCGGGACCGTTATTCCAGTTCGTAGAGTGAAACCCTGTTACGTATTTTAATGTCTACGCTCGACTCTCTGTCCCTGCAACCTTTGCTTGTATAAAGACCATAGTTTCAGAATACATGTAGGTGCATATAGGTACATATGCCACAAGTCTAGGTTATTCTAAGAATCTTATCAAACAACCAGGCATATGGAACTCTCATGCCTTCCGTCGCTACATAATAATCCCTGCTTTCGACTTTTAACTTATAATTATACCCCCATAGTCTGGGCACATTCAGGTTCAGCGACAACCTTCGGCGGGTCAGTGTTTAACTGCTGCTAAAGACTGCATCACTTGGTTGCTTATATCAATGTTAAGACCTCGAGCAGGTCAGTGTTTAACTGCTGCAAAAACTTTTGTACTTTGTAAATATTTAATCAATGTAGGTTTTTACAGGTTGGTAACTGCATTATTTTTCTTTGTAGTCATTTTGTACATTAGAGCAGGTCATTGTGTACTCCTTAATACGGTATACACACTTGTTACCTTGCTGTGTATGCAGGTCATTCTAAAATACTGCCATTCCATGCATTAACTCTAGTTAGCCATTATTTAGTATCATTGTCTCTGTTGTTGTATATGTGTGTTGTAGGCAGACAGACAGCACATATTAGTTTGTCTCTGTTGTTGTATATATACGTTGTAGGCAGACAGACAGCACATATTAGTTTGTCTCTGTTGTTGTATATATACGTTGTAGGCAGACAGACAGCACATATTAGTTTGTCTCTGTTGTTGTATATATACGTTGTAGGCAGACAGACAGCACATATTAGTTTGTCTCTGTTGTTGTATATATACGTTGTAGGCAGACAGACAGCACATATTAGTTTGTCTCTGTTGTTGTATATATACGTTGTAGGCAGACAGACAGCACATATTAGTTTGTCTCTGTTGTTGTATATATACGTTGTAGGCAGACAGATAGCACATATTAGTTTTATTTCTGCAGCCCAGTGTTTAACTTAGTTTTAGAAATGTTTACACATTGATATTGGATGTTTTTGTGTTCAAAACCTTACTGATTCGCATAGTTAAGCTATCGTTTTATACATGAATATATCAAGATATATGTACAATATCCTCTGAATAATAAGACAGAATAAATGTCATTTTTTTTATACTGTTCGTTTTCATCAGGTCAGTGTATAACTGCCTCTGTGTTTAAGTAATTGCATTGTTTAATTTATCTCCATGACCAAACTATTTAATTCTCTCTGCTCACCTCGGATGGCGCCGATATGATACCGTGTATCATATCTTGTGGCCTTATTTGTTCCCCATCATTTTGCTCTGGGTTTGTTTTGATGTTGTTAATAATTTGTCATCTTATAGCGTAACATTATTTTCGTTATTTTGTCTTCTTTGGGGGAAATCAAGACTTTGAGTCATTTAGCTTTGTAGGTACTTTGATGTAGAATTATATTAGCTGCTTTTCCTAAAAATCTTCTGTTGAAGATTTCTTTGGTCATTTGGTAAATAATAAATGACAATTTTCAATCTCATTCACTGTTATGTTTTTGTTCAAATTGAATTTTTAAAAGCTAGCTAATCATTTTTATGCCTTCTTGTGCATTTTGGATTCTACAAACTCTGCGCCAGTGGAGAGTGGGACCCGAGCTCAATTCGAGACAAATACAGGTTGGAACTGTCTCTCTGATTTTAGATCTAGAGTAGTTACTCGAGTCAGAATTCCAGCTGGAATGAAAAACGCTCAGAGTGCACATTCTTTTACTGATAAAGAAAATTATTTATCACACTGAAGGAGAGATAACTCTGGAAAATATTATTTACCTCCGCCGGTTTATTTTTTTAATTCAACGTTGAAGTTAAAGGTTTAGTAAGCCAATTTGATGTTCAACGAGCAAAATAGAGGTTCAGCCAGCCAGCAAGAATTTCAGTCAACCAACTAGAGATTCAGCCAGCCAGCTAAAGGTTCAGTAAGCCAGTTAGAGTTCAGTCAGCCAGTTAGAGTTTCAGTGAACTAGCTAGAGGTTCAGCCAGCCAGCTAGAGGTTCAGTCAACCAGGTAGAGGTTCAGTCAGTCAATTAGAGGTTCAGCCAGCCAGCTAGAGGTTCAATCAGCCAGCTAGAGGTCCAGACAGCCAGCTAGAGGTTCAGTAAACCAGTTAGAGGTTCAATCAGAGTTAAGTCAGCCAGCTAGAGGTTCAGTGAGCCTGCTAGAGGTTCAGTCAGTCAGTTAGAGTTCAGTCAGCTAGCTAGAGTTTCGGTGAACCAGTTAGAGGTTCAGTCAGCCAGTTAGAGGTTCAGTCAGCCAGCTAGAGGTTCAGTCAGTTATCGTTCAGTCAGCCAGCTAGAGGCTCAGACAGCCAGTTAGAGATTCAGTCAGCCAATTCGAGGTTCAGTCAGTTAGAGTTAAGTCAGCCAGCTAGAGTTTCAGTGAACCAGTTTGAGGTTCAGCCAGCTAGAGGTTCAGACAGCCAGCTAGAAATTCAGACAGCCAGCTAAAAATTCAGTCAGCCAGTTAGAGGTTCAGACAGCCTGCTAGAGGTTCAGTCAGCTAGAGGTTCAGTAAGCCACTTAGAGGTTCAGTCAGCCAGCCAAGTTGTATTGAGCCAGCTAGAGGTTCAGTCAGCCAGTTAGAGGTTTAGTCAGCCAGCTAGAGGTTCAGTCAGTTATCGTTCAGTCAGCCAGCTAGAGGCTCAGACAGCCAGTTAGAGGTTCAGTCAGCCAATTCGAGGTTCAGTCAGTTAGAGTTAAGTCAGCCAGCTAGAGTTTCAGTGAACCAGTTTGAGGTTCAGCCAGCTAGAGGTTCAGACAGCCAGCTAGAAATTCAGACAGCCAGCTAAAAATTCAGTCAGCCAGTTAGAGGTTCAGACAGCCTGCTAGAGGTTCAGTCAGCTAGAGGTTCAGTAAGCCACTTAGAGGTTCAGTCAGCCAGCCAAGTTGTATTGAGCCAGCTAGAGGTTCAGTCAGCCGGATAGAAGTTCAGCCAGCCAGTTTGAGGTTCAAGCAGCTAGAGGTCCAGGCATCCAGCTAGACGTTCAGTCAGCCAGATAGTTTTAGTGTGCCAGATAGAGGTTCAACCAGCTAAAGATTCAGTCAATTAGCTAGAAGTTCCGCCAGCTAAAGGTTTAATGAGTCAGCCAGCTATAGGTTTAGTGAATCATCTAGAGGTTCACCCAGCTAAAGGTTTAGTGAGCCAGATAGAAGTTCAACCAGCCAGCTAGAGGTTTAGTGAGTCAGATAGAGGTTCACCCAGGTAAAGGTTCAGCCAGCCAGATAGAAGTTCAACCAGCCAGCTAGAGGTTTAGTGAGTCAGATAAAGGTTCACCCAGGTAAAGGTTCAGCCAGCCAGATAGAAGTTCAACCAGCCAGCTAGAGGTTTAGTGAGCCTGCTAGAATTTTAGTCTTCCTGCTAGAGATCAACCAGCTAACTAGAAAATAAGCGATGATACTTATAAACAACATTGAAGTACAAATGCTTCAGCATGCACAGCAGGTGTGGCACGATAAAGATCACTCCCTGCTCAAAGGCCGTAAACGCCGAGCATGGGCCTACATTTTACAACCCTTTACCGACAAAGGGTTTGGTGACATCTCCATATGAGTGAAAAATTCTCGATAGGGACGTTAAACAATATATAACAAATCAACTGTAATACGTTTCAGGTATTCTCATACCCCAGATATATAGATAATTTTACTTGTCTACGACTATTATTGATTGTTAATAAATAAGCCAATATATACAAAGCAATGGTTAGCAATGATTCTGAAAAATAAATGGGTTCTAAGATTCTGCTTATGTACTCTGATTAGGCCAAGTAAAATTAATTAGTAGATTATCATTCAAACTTCACAAAAAAATGGGGCGGGTGGGAGGATTTTATTTTTTATTTTTCGCCATGGTATTCTTGACCTCGAAAATGCCTTCTCTCATTGAGAAAAGGCTTTATAAATCATAATTACATGTGTATTTAGGTTTCTAAAAGGCAAAGTGAAACAAAGTACGTTTACGATACCGGACCGGACATAAAAATATCCGGAAATCGTATTTTTTGAAAAAATCAAAAAAATCGGGGCGGGTCGATTTTCGAGGGGCGGGCGGGAATGATAATCTACTAATTAATTTTACTTGGCCTTATCTATTAGGTCTGAAACTATGTTTCCGAGCCTCTAATGCTCCCAGACCTCTCACTTGTGTTTCAAACACTTTATTTTTTGTCTCCGAGTTATGTAAGGTTCGGAACCCAATGTATCTCAAATGGTATATCTGCAGTATATTGAGAACCGCAAATGGAGCACACTAAATTCCTTACCTTTTCGCCTTTCTTTTTCTCCGGCTACCGACAGACAACTGTGAACAGCCGCCGCTGTATAGCAATTGTCAGCATCTGTCTGGATCACATAAACGTTTAATGACATAAGGACAAAAGCGTCTAATTGATATTCAAGTTGCATCTTAATCACGGTACTTTCTACTACATTACCCACGCCTCTGAAACATATGCGTCCCGCATATCAATCAAATAAAAAAATTCTCTTTTTTCCTTTAAGAGAAAGATACATATTATGACATTTCGGGTTCAAACATTTCTTTCAACCAATGAAATCTAGCTATCAAATGAAGTAGCATTACAAATGTACGAGTATGTTAGAAGAATATGTCTTATCTGACATTTTTATCAACAATCTTTCATTCTTCATATATGAATTCTTCCTCTTCCATGATTTCATCAATCTTCTTATTGTCCTGGACATAATTCGAAATCACCCTGTGAACTTTCCTTTTTTCAAGACTCTGTGTTCACCGCCAACCGAACAACTGGTCTGGACACCTCTTGTACTCTTTGACCAAAATGCAAACTTTTCAAACGGGATTGGTTTCTCAGGTAAGGAAATGGGTGTCTTTCTCTTTGGAGCATGAACAGGTGCTGGGGTAGTAATTTTTCTGATTACTCTTCCTTTCTCTGGAGATGATGCCTTTCTCTGGAGATGACGTTTGAACAATATTAACTTCTGCACTTTTCTTCACCACTTGTGGACTTTGCTCTATCTCATTATCTCCTGTTTTCTTAGTTGTCTGTTTCCCAGTAACAACCTTCTTCATTACAATCACTTGAAGAACTACTCTCGCTGTTGCTGAGGTTTCACGGATGATGTCATCGGGATCTTGCTCCAGCCAGAACTCTTGTTCCTCTTCTTTCTCGTCATTTTCTTTACTTTTCTCTATTGTTCTTTCCTCCTCTTTTCTTTGATCATGAAACTTTCTTTTATGGCGAATCAAGTAGACACTTTCCACAGACATTGCATGGAAATCTTCCGCCATTACAAATAAGCAAATGCTCCCTCCAGCGATTACCATTCACTTCGCTTTCCCACAAGGAGCATTTGTTTTCTTTTGATTTCGTGATTTTTATGTTGGTCATATTGACTGAAACGAAAAGAAAATCATTTGAATTATACTCAAAGCACGGCAGCAACATTAACTCATGTTTTAATCTAACAGCGATTTAAGTTTCAAAATCACCTAACCATTTGGATTTCCTACAAACGCGTTTTTGTTCATTATCACTTACTAATCCTTCTACAGAATCTACATTTGAAAACTCCACTCTCAAAACTCAGAGTCTGATCCTTTTTCTTGCGCATTCTATCACAATGAATAACTTGCTTTTCATCCTTTCTAACACCTG
Organism: Ostrea edulis; assembly: GCF_947568905.1. Taxonomy (NCBI): domain Eukaryota; kingdom Metazoa; phylum Mollusca; class Bivalvia; order Ostreida; family Ostreidae; genus Ostrea; species Ostrea edulis. The sequence goes on along the minus strand of NC_079166.1, from coordinate 48,628,954 downwards.
CTACAGCATACAGGACGTCGGACCATTGTTCAAGAACCTCAAACGGTCCGCGCCAAAATGACGTAAGTTTAGGAGAACCAATATTTTCCTGGGGAAAATAGACAAAAACCTTGTCACCGGGATTGAACTCCTCCCATGACATTCCCATGTCATGGTAAGCCTTTTGTTGGTTCATTACGGTTTCAATATTCTGCCGCAAAAAAAGTGCTTTTTCTAATCTCTCGCGTAAGACCCAACCCCGATGATTTGGACTTTCTTGTTTGAAGAGTTCTGACATTTCATAGACAAGGTCCAAAAGTAAGGTCGTTTCACGACCTAACATTAGCATATTTGTTCGGAGGAAACATTATAACTGAGGCCGATTGTGTGAAAAATCTTGGGACAATTTTTGACAAGTCACTTACTATGGACAAGCAGTGTAGTTCCGTTGCAAGATCATGCTACATGCACATCCGTCGGATAGGAAGCATTCGTCCATTCATCTCTGAGGTTGCATGTAAGATACTTGTGAACTCTTTGGTAACACTGAGGTTAGATTATGGAAACGCCCTATTATATGGAGTGAACAAGCAATACACGAACAAACTTCAGTGTGTATAGAACACTGCTGTCAGAGTCGTAATGCGGACAGGAAAATACGAACACTTCTGATCCAATTGCATTAGCTCCCAGTCGAGTACCGTATTCAATACAAAATTTTGTTGTATGTTTACAAGTATCTTCACAACCTGGCTCCTAGATATTTGTCAGAACTGATAACACCATACACACCGGCGAGGTCGCTAAGATCGGAAACAGCCTGTCTGGTTATAGTCCCTGGAGAGAGGTTTGACATGGCGACAGCGACACTCTGGAACGGTCTGCCATGTGGACTTAGAAATGTGAAGAAACTCGACTGTTTTAAAAGAAATTTAAAGACCCACCTATTTCGTCTCGCTTTTAATGTGTGATATGTTTTTTATGTGTATTTATTACTTTTTCCCTAGAACATTTATGCCAATAGTGTTTTAGCTTTTGGCTTAACATTTTAGAGTACTCTTTAGATACTTAGCATTGTGTTCTACCCACACAAAAAACTCTTACTATTGATCTTGATAATAATGTTTTATTATGATAATTTTATAGATATAAGATTTTATGTCATACTGCCAATTAATTCCATTTAATTGTTTGTTGTTTTGGGTTTTTTTTTAAATTTTATTTTTGCTTTCCTCACCGCTACCCCTGTAAAGCGCCTTAGAGTAATTTGTTTTATATATATAACTTATACGGTACCAATTTTGATGCACCAGATGCGCATTTCGACAAACAATGTCTCTTCAGTGATGCGCTATATAAATTTTATTTATTATTATTATTTATTATATTTGGTGTTAGCCCTGTAGATCTATGAACTGCTGATCTGTGCGCCATCATGACGTATAGAATTGTAAATCCCAGTACCTTTGGTTGTCTTGCACGTAGGCACTTAGTGTTTTATTATTAGTGTTTTGTTGAATCGCTCTACCATCCCATCTGACTGGGGATGATAGGAGTATTGCGTGTTTTTTCAATGTGTAGGAGCCTGCAAATCCCAAATTCAAGTTGCATTCTTGCATCTTTATCACAGTAATTTCTACTACACAGCCATCCCTGGAATACCCAGGGATTCGTGTTTGCCCAACTCTCTATTTTGTATTCCTTTTAGGATTTATGAGATTGATCACTATTCGTTATTTTCATCTTTCATGTAAGAAAACAATTCATACTATATTGGTCATGTACGTTATTTTTACAAGCAAAGTTCGATTTATTGCCATTTTTTCGTAATAGTAGCATGTAAACTTAAACTTGAATAGGTGAATTGAATCTTGTACTAAAGAATCCACTCTAACTGTACCCCACCCCATCCTGATTGAGGATTGAGGGGGCAGGGAATATAACTCGTGTTAGGCTGGTTGCTATACGACTCTTGGTTTTTCGCTGTTCACACCCTCACAATTCTCAGTACTACAGCTTTGAGAGCCATGCATAGGTTAAAATTTGTGGCACTTCACTTATAGCTGATGACGTCCCTGTTTGAGGAAAATATTTCTGAAAGGAATATTCCGGAATTTTGATAGTGTACCGTCGCCATTCTACATTTACCTAGCGTGTAGTATTTCCCACTTCATCGAAACCGGTTTACTTTTTGGAGTTATTGTAAGTTGATTGAAAAGTTGATATTGGTGTATTTATCAAAGTAATTTTCGTTCGAATTAGTACCATGTTACAAAGACAATGCACGAAGAAAACGCTACCTTATTTTATGTACATTTAAAGTGGCATTAATGGCACGATCTGGTTTTAATAATGGTATTCATGATGTAACGAACAGGTCCAGTTCAAAGACTATTTCTACCTACGTAGCTACTTATAGCTACATAGTTATTTAAACCTACTCCAGGTATCTATTTTTACCTACTTTTTCTTTACTTGCATTTCATGGCCAAACGCAGGAACAGCGCAATATGGTGTGTATCAAATTTTTTGATTCACTTACACTGACGATGAATACCATTTAAAAAAATGGACAAAAAATTATTGCTTTCTAACCTTTCAAATTTGCATCAATAACTACACCCAGTTCCATTTTCTAGGAGCTTAGGATCAAAACTACATGATAAGAAGTCTAGAATGTCTTATAAATATGTAATATGTTTATGGTGTGACCGTTGAGATGAATGAAGACCCATAACAATGATAACATTT
>NC_079166.1:48581224-48621224 GCF_947568905.1 Ostrea edulis | reverse complement strand
TTATTTTTGGGATACAAAAGACCTAGAAGTTCTGAAGTATTTTGAATTTTGAAATGGACAATTTTGATTTAATTTCAGTTTGCTTCATTTGAAAATTTTAGAGGTGTGTATCAGTTGACTTCTTCTAAGTCTGCCCCAGCAGAGTCATTAAGAATTATTTCTTTCCTGTTTCAGAGTATATTGATAACTCCTTATCTCCTGCTAGTATGTGAACTAGAACTCCATACCATTCCTACTTCTCAACTTGCTGACAAATCTAAGACCTGATGATGGAGGCACGACTGATCTACTCCATCATCATCGTAGCCACAGTGGCAGTGTGCTACTACAAGGCCCTGGGCTGTGGCTTTGTGTTTGATGACATGTCTGCAATAGTGGAAAACAAAGATCTTCGACCCAGAACTCCAGTAGCAAATCTTTTCTGGAATGACTTCTGGGGAACTCCAATGAGAATGGTATGTATAGATCATCATTTTTATTTATACTAGACTTCACTTTTTTGAGGAAGTATACATTTTATGGATTGTGATACAGTGAAAATTGACCCTGGACTTGGTACTGGAGAAGGTCTTTCAAATCAACAACAGAGTGTATATTTAGAATGTTTTTTACAGTTGTGCAAAAATATGTGTAATATTTTGGTTTACAAAACACTTTGGATTGTACAACATATCGAATAGACAAGTTTTACTATATAGCTTTTTCAATGTTTAATAAACTTGGTGACAGTTATTTCCAATATTTTTATGTGTAACTGTTATCCTCCAGAAGCCACCTTTTTGCAGCACTTTAGATAATGGACATTAATCATTTTCCAGGAGAAGAGCCATAAGTCCTACAGACCTTTGTGTGTCCTAACGTTTAGAATGAACTACGCACTCAGTGAACTAGAACCCATGTCCTATCATCTTGTTAATATTGTTCTCCATGTCATCGTGTGTTTGTTATTTATGAAGTAAGTCTAGCTTTCATCTTGTAGTGTGAGTTCATTGAGCATGTTTTGTTCACTGATTTATACATTGTAAAACAATGAAAATTTGTGTTTCATCATACTCTCCTCACAGTGTTAACTAAAAATCAAGTAAAATCAAAGTAGATATATATTCCTGTACAACTTTAAAGAGTGTTAAGAATGTTCGTTCCATGATTCCCATGTTCCATTATTCACATCATGCCTAAACTTATTTATAAACAACTCATATACAAGTTTTGATGTTTTTAATAACCAGACGGTCCATCTTTGTTTTTCAATACATTTTTAATTCTGTTTGGCATTGAATGAATTAAAGAAATCAAATGTTTCTGAGGTATCTCTCTCCATGCACGTTGAAGTCGGCGCCATAATTGGCTCGTTGTTGGGCGCGGATCCTTGTAGGCCTCGCTGTCCAGAATACTCCAAAGATTTTCTAAACAATTTAGGTCTGGGGAATTGCCTGGCCATTCTTCTTTCGTAACAAACTTTGATAAATTATTTTCACACCAATTCTGTGTTAGGAGGGCAGTGTGAGGTGTCGCTCCATCTTGAACAAACGAAGCGTGTCCTGGATATTGAACCAACTTTCGTTCGTCAATCCTACCACTGTTTTTCTGTTGATTCATAGCAGGTTTTAGTTTCTTTTGAAGAATTTTATTCATCAATATGCATCTAATAAAGCCAAAGCTTGAGCTCATTCATTAATTGTATTGACACTTGTACAGGACGTCTGCTTTTTCACCAAACTCGGCATATTTATTTCATGATGTAATAGACATTATGTTTACGTCACTCCATAGGAACACAAGAGAGTGCACATAGGGAAGGATAACTGCTGATATAATGGAAAAAAATTCTAAAGTGTTACCAGTAAAAATTTGAAACAAAAATACTTTGTTTTTCTATTTAATTTTTTTAATTTACAAACAAAACAAACTTTCTTAACAGAGAAATAAAACTCCATGCATCAAAATTGTGTTTATTATATATGTACAACTTTATTAATCTGATAAGTTAAAAACAGACACTCAGCTTTAAATTATATAACTGAGTGTGTGTTCATGCACATCTAAATTATTACAAAAGTTTTATACAAATTTCTAATAAACAACAACATTGTAAATATTCTTATTACTGCACAATGTTTCTATAGATATGTAAACATTGCTGTATTGATGTTTGACTACACAATGTTTCTATAGATATGTAAACATTACTGTATTGATGTTTGACTACACAATGTTTCTATAGATATGTAAACATTGCTTTATTGATGTTTGACTACACAATGTTTCTATAGATATGTAAACATTACTGTATTGATGTTTGACTACACAATGTTTCTATAGATATGTAAACATTACTGTATTGATGTTTGACTACACAATGTTTCTATAGATATGTAAACATTGCTGTATTGATGTTTGACTACACAATGTTTCTATAGATATGTAAACATTGCTATGTTGATGTTTGACTACACAATGTTTCTATAGATATGTAAACATTGCTGTATTGATGTTTGACTACACAATGTTTCTATAGATATGTAAACATTACTGTATTGATGTTTGAGTACACAATATTTCTATAGATATGTAAACATTGCTGTATTTATGTTTTACTTGATAATGTTTCTATACTCAGATATGTTCTGTTTTCAGAGTTTGTAACATGTTTTTGAGGGAGTTGACCAGTTTTTTAGCAGCATTATTATTTGCAGTTCATCCCATACACACTGAGGCAGTAAGACTATTCAAACACACACTTATAATTTTTAGCTTGCTATGTAAAGTATGTATATGTTTCATATGAAATGTTAAGAAATTCTTTTGTGTAAAAGCTAAACAAGAAAAATCAGATCATGCAGCATACACCTAATTTTTTTCTTTTAGAATTTGCTTTTATCAATTTGCACAAAATTGTGTCCATTGGTTCTGTTTCATCAATTTGCACTAAACCTTTTCCTAGGTCACTGGAGTGGTTGGGAGAGCTGAGGCCTTGTCTTCCATTTTTTTCCTTGCAGCACTTATTACTTATTCCAGATGTACCTCATACCATGGCAAAATTAGTAAGTTATGGATGGTGGTAATTTTCAAATTATGAAGCACATTTTTGTAGAAAACTTATCTTTAGATCATATTGAAAGTATTCTTGGACATGAGCTTACATTTGTAGTAGAAAAGTCTATGATAATTTGCATTTAGAAGTTGTTTGTGAGTATATGTAAAAATAATAAATCATTTGACTGTGTGCATTTTTTTCAGAATGGCCTCCTCTGATTGGAACAGTAGCACTGGTTACCATAGCAATGCTTTGTAAAGAGCAGGGAATCACAGTCATTGGTGTTTGTTGTGTTTATGAAGTTTTTGTTGCTCAAAGAGTAAGTTGCATATTAAACTGATCTGTCTGACACTAAAAGAAGCTTCATTCCCCTCAGAGTTATGTTGTGATTGGACAAATATCTTGTTTTTTCTATGGCATTACTGATTCTATTTATATCTCCATTCAATCAATCCATGCACTGATGAATACCTAGGATCTGTCCCTAGGTTTTTAAAGTAGCCATATATCTAAGATCAGTTTCTTGTATTTACAGATGTTTCATTATCACACATTTCAGTATTCAATACACTATCAATCACATACTCATGAAATAATCTCTTACATGGATGGTCCACTTTGAATGGTCACAGTTAAAATCAATCCATATTGGTTTTTATGGATCTCAATATTACCTGCACTTGTGCGGGTTGAAACTAGTATTATTTTTGGAAACACAGTAGATTATGATTACATGAGCTACAAAGATTTCCATTTTGCATTCACATGTGATGAATCAGAATTACATTTTATTCCTTAATGATATCAAATGCCACTTTCTTTTTTATTTATAATTGAGGCACATTGTTTATCATTTCAGGCATCATTCCAAGAGCTGTTAGCTATTCTCCTAAGTTTTGTGAGAGGGAAACCACATATTCCCTCCTGGTTGAAAAACTCTATCATACGTGCCATGTTTTTAGTTGGGACCACTGTCTTCTTACTGTTAGCCAGAATCAAAGTCATGGGAGCTCAACTGCCAGTGTTCACAAGGTAATCAAAGTCAGGAGGCTCAGTTTCCAGTGTTCACAAGGTAATCAAAGTCAGGAGGCTCAACTGCCAGTGTTCACAAGGTAATCAAAGTCAGGGGAGCTCAGCTTCCAGTGTTCACAAGGTAGTCAAAGTCAGGGGAGCGCAGCTTCCAGTGTTCACAAGGTAATCAAAGTCAGGGGAGCTCAGCTTCCAGTGTTCACAAGGTAATCAAAGTCTGGGGGGGGGGGGGGGGGGGGGGGGGGGGCTCAGCTTCCAGCGTTCACAAGGTAATCAAAGTCAGGAGGCTCAGCTTCCAATGTTCACAAAGTTATCAAAGTCATTGGGGCTCAGCTTCCAGTGTTCACAAGGTAATCAAAGTCATTGGGGCTCAGCTTCCAGTGTTCTCAAGGTAATCAAAGTCATTGGGGCTCAGCTTCCAGTGTTTACAAGGTAATCAAAGTCATTGGGGCTCAGCTTCCAGTGTTCACAAGGTAATCAAAGTCAGGAAGCTCATCTTCCAATGTTCACAAGGTTATCAAAGTCATTGGGGCTCAGCTTCCAGTGTTCACAAGGTAATCAAAGTCATTGGGGCTCAGCTTCCAGTGTTCACAGGGTAATCAAAGTCATTGGGGCTCAGCTTCCAGTGTTTACAAGGTAATCAAAGTCATTGGGGCTCAGCTTCCAGTGTTCACAAGGTAATCAAAGTCAGGGGGTTGGAGGAGGATCAGCTTCCAGTGTTCACAAGGTAATCAAAGTCAGGGGGTTGGGGGAGGATCAGCTTCCAGTGTTCACAAGGTAATCAAAGTCAGGAGGCTCAGCTTCCAATGTTCACAAAGTTATCAAAGTCATTGGGGCTCAGCTTCCAGTGTTCACAAGGTAATCAAAGTCATTGGGGCTCAGCTTCCAGTGTTCTCAAGGTAATCAAAGTCATTGGGGCTCAGCTTCCAGTGTTTACAAGGTAATCAAAGTCATTGGGGCTCAGCTTCCAGTGTTCACAAGGTAATCAAAGTCATTGGGGCTCAGTTTCCAATGTTCACAAGGTTATCAAAGTCATTGGGGCTCAGCTTCCAGTGTTCACAAGGTAATCAAAGTCATTGGGGCTCAGCTTCCAGTGTTCACAGGGTAATCAAAGTCATTGGGGCTCAGCTTCCAGTGTTTACAAGGTAATCAAAGTCATTGGGGCTCAGCTTCCAGTGTTCACAAGGTAATCAAAGTCAGGGAGTTGGGGGAGGATCAGCTTCCAGTGTTCACAAGGTGATCAAAGTCAGGGGGTTGGGGGAGGATCAACTTCCAGTGTTCACAAGGTAATCAAAGTCATTGGGGCTCAGCTTCCAGTGTTTACAAGGTAATCAAAGTCAGGGGAGCTCAGCTTCCAGTGTTCACAAGGTAATCAAAGTCTGGGGGGGGGGGGGGGGGGGGCTGGCTCAGCTTCCAGCGTTCACAAGGTAATCAAAGTCAGGAGGCTCAGCTTCCAATGTTCACAAAGTTATCAAAGTCATTGGGGCTCAGCTTCCAGTGTTCACAAGGTAATCAAAGTCATTGGGGCTCAGCTTCCAGTGTTTACAAGGTAATCAAAGTCATTGGGGCTCAGCTTCCAGTGTTCACAAGGTAATCAAAGTCAGGAAGCTCATCTTCCAATTTTCACAAGGTTAACAAAGTCATTGGGGCTCAGCTTCCAGTGTTCACAAGGTAATCAAAGTCATTGGGGCTCAGCTTCCAGTGTTCACAGGGTAATCAAAGTCATTGGGGCTCAGCTTCCAGTGTTTACAAGGTAATCAAAGTCATTGGGGCTCAGCTTCCAGTGTTCACAAGGTAATCAAAGTCAGGGGGTTGGGGGAGGATCAGCTTCCAGTGTTCACAAGGTAATCAAAGTCAGGGGGTTGGGGGAGGATCAGCTTCCAGTGTTCACAAGGTAATCAAAGTCATGGAGGCTCAATTCCCAGTGTTCACAAGGTAATCAAAGTCATTGGGGCTCAGCTTCCAGTGTTCACAAGGTAATCAAAGTCAGGAGGCTCAGCTTCCAATGTTGACAAGGTAAATGATAGATTTATTGTAATCGGTAATGTAATGAATTGGCATATTAAAAGTAGCTGTGACTACAAAAGAGAATAGAAAGAATACTAATTGTACATACTGTGAACTTCTTTCATAAAGATGAACACTTTGCAAGAGAGGAGCATCATATTCCATACTTATTTCATCAGTGCATATATTTTTGTTGTTTTTTTTGGTGTGCTTTTTAATTGTTAAGTTTAATCAAGTTATGATAAACAATTTTAAAATACACTATGATATATGTCTCTCTTTTTCTTTAGATATGATAATCCTGCCTCCATGGAGAATGCCCCAGCAAGACATCTGACTTATAATTATCTGCTGCCAATCAATGTTTGGCTCCTCCTCTTCCCCTCAGAGTTGTGTTGTGATTGGACAATGGGAACAATCCCAGTGATCAATTCTGTATTGGATCCTAGAAATCTTATTACTCTTGGCTTTTATGCTCTTCTTGGAAAATTTGTTCATTTTATGCTTCAAGGACAAGACAAGAGAAACCGTGGAATTATTATGGTAGAGTTCATGTTTGACATAATTGTATTTTATATATTTGATAACTGGGTATAGAGATATAAGAGATCAAATGCAATCATGTACATTCAATTCAGAAAAATACAGTAACTTAATTGTTGCATTGATAGAGTAGTTAAGGTACATGTAAATTATTGCATTTAACAGTGTCTAAGTATTCACAACTCATACATGTATTTGTGCATCCAGCAGTAAAATCTTTCATGATTGATTTTCCAGAGTTTCTCTCTGATGATCCTCCCATTTATTCCGGCCTCGAACCTGTTTTTCCCTGTGGGGTTTGTTGTGGCTGAGAGGATCCTGTACACCCCCAGTATGGGATTCACAATGCTGGTGGCCCTGGGGCTTCAGATCCTGATGGACAACAAGCAGTAAGGCATACTGAAACTCATAAATGTCTTGTCCAACAGGGTGGCAGATTCATTTTTCTCACATTATCACCAGTGTGAGATCGACTTTACCCATGTGAGACAGCCATGTGAGATTTTTCTGTCTCGCACTGCTGCGACGTCATTTGATTGTGACGTCATATATTTTCTATGATTTACGTTACACGGTGAAGATTTACATTACACGGTGAAGTAAAAATATTTTGCATTGTTATCTTTAAATTTTAATGTAGTATAGCTTTCTGGTGGACAACCTTGGGTTTTTTAGTTTACACTTACAGTGTGTAAACCATTTTCAGGTATGCTTTTTCTGCCTATCTAATTAGTTTTTGCATTGAAGTTCAAACGAGGATTTTGATAATTTAGAATTTTCTCAAATCTCCTAAATTTATCCACTAAACTGTACATAAAATGTGAGAAAAATAATCCTTCATTATTTACTCGTTTGGGATAGGGAAATTTCACCTCTGGAACAAGATTCGCTGTCTAGGACTCGGCAAAGCCTCGTCCTAGACTGCGAATCTTGTCCCCTAGGTGGAATTTCCCTATTCCACACTCGTAATAATGAAGAATTCTATTAGTCTTACCGATCTCAAAAAATGCATGTACTTGTATGAAGCTGTTAAGATATAAGAATATTGGTTAACTAGCTGCAGACACTTGCAGAATGATTCGTATACAGTAATTATAAATAAGTGAGATTTGACTCTTTTGAAGTCATTCCTTTAGCAGAAACTGCAAACACCATGGAGTGTGTAAATTACCAAAATGGCTGTGATGGTTTCGCCAACAGAAATATTGTCAGGCATAAGGTCATAAAGTTCATAATTGATAAAATTACTCAACTGTAATGAAATTGTTGAGTTGTTTGTTGATTGTTCAACGATGTAGAAATATGCAGGGTTTCCTCTATTTCCATTCTGACATTAGAGCAGCTTTATACATGTGTATCAGAATCATCAGTGCCTATAAAGCATATTTACTTCTTTTTTCAGAAGTTTAAAGCCATTACTCTGTGCCATGCTAGGACTTCTTCTCTTCACTCACACCATTAAAACATACATCCGTAACGGAGACTGGTAAGAAAGATGTTACAGATTAAATCATTCAGAAATACGTTTATAGTTTTGTTTGATATAAGGACAATGAACCAAATTCCATTCTTGAATAGATATTTCTCACAAAATAACATGTGGATGAGTAAAGACAATCAGAAAAAATGTAAGGTCACTGGGATGTAATTTTATAGGGAACATATCAAACATTGATAAAAAATTGACCATAGAATCAGTAGGAGTCCTCTACATTAAGTTTGATGTCTGTCACTCAAATAAAATATTGATCAAACAACACTGGGCGTGCTGACCATCAGACCAGTGCAAACCAATATATCCCTATTCTTTGCAGGAGGGGGGGGGGCAATAATTTTTTTTTTCACTTTTAAAGAATACCATTGTAACATTGGTTTCATTGTGTGATCAGGCTTTAGGGTCACATATGTAAAGTTTGTTCTTTTTTATTTTCAGGGAAACAGAGTACAGTATTTTTAGATCAGCATTAAAAGTGAATACCAAAAATGCCAAACTGTTTAATAATGTGGGTCATGCATTAGAAAAGTATGAGAAGTATGCAGAAGCACTGGAGTACTTTGAAAAGGCTGTGAGGTTTGTACATGTAACTGCTGTAAATATACCAGAAAGGCTGTGGGGTTTGTAACTGCTGTAAATATACCAGAAAGGCTGTGGGGTTTGTAACTGCTGTAAACATATTTTAAACCCCAGTCAGGTTACTACAGTTAAAAGATATTGTAATTGGTTTGCAACTACTATAAGTTTACACTGAATTCAGTTTTGTAGTAATTGTAAACATTGCAGAAAGGCTATCTGCTTTATACTGTAAACATTGCAGAAAGGCTATCTGGTTTATACTGTAACATTGCAAAAAGGCTATCTGGTTTATACTGTAAACATCTGGTTTATAACTTCTGAAAACATTTCACAAAAAATCTATAAATATATTACTAAAATTTTTTAAAAGAACTGTGTGAATATTACAAGAGGTTTGCAGTAATATTTCCAGCCAACCAAGCTGGAAAATATTCAGTAATATGCTGTTAAGCTTTTTATATTGACTTAATTTTGCATAATTTCTACAGCTAGGGACACAAATTCAGAAGTGAACTTTGACCTTGGCCTTCAGATTCACTGCTGTACCTTTTATAGTCATATAATGGAGGAAATTCAAAGAATGATGTAGATTGAATTTTTAGAATGTGCTGGGGTTTTATATTTTCTAAACTGTGCTGGGTAATTCCAGGAAAAGTTATATATGGACAATGTGTCGAAGATGTACATGGAAACTCCATACTTCTTCAGTTTACCCCATTGACTGACCAAATATCTGAACCCACTCTTTTAGTGTAGTAGATGTTACAGTAGTCATTCCAGGTGTTCTTTGTTCTGTGGAGTATATAATGTGTTCTGTGGAGTATATAATGTGTTCTGTGGAGTATATAATGTCCAGCCAGTAGAGCTACAGGCTCAACAGAGGTTTCTTGTTCACAAAAAGTGAAATTTAGCAGAGACAAGTAAAAGGTTGATGTTTTCTGTTATATTATGTTGTAGTGTTCAGCATGATGACATTGGAGCCCACATCAATGTAGGCAGGACTTACAATAATCTGAACATGTCGACTGAAGCTGAAGCAGCCTACAAAAAGGCCCTCAGTTACTTCCCTCAAGTTCAGCCCGGTAATCAGAGACTGAGCTATAATATATGCTACATAAAATATGGTTTTATTGACAAATTGAAAGTTTGGAGATTTTCTCTCAGAAATTTAACAATTTGACAGTTGATTTAACAAAACATTATGGAAACTTAATAAATAGTCAATTTTGATGTTAGAATTTTTCATTTGCTAGAGTAATTGAACCTTAATTGGTATACATATACTGCAGACAAAGTAGTGCTAGTATTATACCCTCTGCACTGCTTATGGGGACATTTTGGTTTTGGAACATTTGGAATATCCAGATATCCATCCAAAATATCCAGATATCCATCCAAAATATCCAGACACCCATCTAAAGATGTGATATCACATCTCTTCATTGGATGGATCGTAAACAACATGTACATCACACATAGCCAGTAGAGATCTCTGACTGTGAAGTCATTCATACATTTTTACATGTATATTGCAACTATCAAGTGCAGATCTCAGACATATCAATGCAAATAAGAATTGAAACTGTGTAACCAATAGTATTGATTTTAAAATCAGTATTTCCCTGTGTATGAAGCAAAACATTATTTTCACAGATCCTTGAATGACTCAAATGCATACCATTACTTCAGCCTAAGGTGTACAAAAGTTACAATCTGATTTAGTTAATTACATTAGAATATGATACATATTGAAAAATGTCATATATGTATTTTCTTTTTAATGAAGGTAAAAGTTACCAGGCTCGTATTGCTCCGAATCACCTGAACGTTTACCTTAACCTGGCGTCACTTGTCAGTAAAGACCCGAGCAGACTACTAGAGGCTGATAAGGTATGTGGGTATGATAAATGGTTTTGAGTGTTACAACAATTTATCCCAAGATTTCAAGGGTGAGTGTACTGCATTGTAAAGCTGTGACCAATACAAGATGTTCTCTTCACCAGAGTACTAGTGTTTGCTATGAGAAGCTTTTCTAACTTCACCAGAGTACTAGTGTTTGCTATGAGAAGCTTTTCTAACTTCACCAGAGTACTAGTGTTTGCTATGAGAAGCTTTTCTAACTTCACCAGAGTACTAGTGTTTGCTATGAGAAGCTTTTCTAACTTCACCAGAGTACTAGTGTTTGCAATGAGAAGCTTTTCTAACTTCACCAGAGTACTAGTGTTTACTATGAGAAGCTTTTCTAACTTCATTGACTAGTATAAATACATGTATGAGAATAGTGGTAGTGAAATTACAATTATGTACATTGTACTTTTGGTAGTATCTGAAGACGGCTGTGAGCATGAGACCCGACTATGTACAGGGATACATCAACAGAGGAGACATCCTAGTCAAGCTTGGACAGTAAGTGGTATCTTAGTCAAGCTGGGACAGTAAGTGGTATCTTAGTCAAGCTGGAACAGTGGTATCCTAGTCAAGCTGGGACAGTAAGTGGTATCCTAGTCAAGCTTGGACAATAAATGGTATCTTAGTCAAGCTGGGACAGTAAGTGGTATCGTAGTCAAGCTTGGACAATAAGTGGTATCTTAGTCAAGCTTGGACAATAAGTGGTATCTTAGTCAAGCTTGGACAGTAAGTGGTATCGTAGTCAAGCTGGGACAGTAAGTGGTATCGTAGTCAAGCTGGAACAGTAAGTGGTATCCTAGTCAAGCTGGAACAGTAAGTGGTATCCTAGTCAAGATGGGACAGTAAGTGGTATCTTAGTCAAGCTGGAACAGTAAGTGGTATCCTAGTCAAGCTTGGACAATAAATGGTATCTTAGTCAAGATGGGACAGTAAGTGGTATCGTAGTCAAGCTTGGACAATAAGTGGTATCTTAGTCAAGCTTGGACAGTAAGTGGTATCGTAGTCAAGCTGGGACAGTAAGTGGTATCTTAGTCAAGCTTGAACAGTAAGTGGTATCTTAGTCAAGCTGGGACAGTAAGTGGTATCGTAGTCAAGCTTGGACAATAAGTGGTATCTTAGTCAAGCTTGGACAATAAGTGGTATCTTAGTCAAGCTTGGACAGTAAGTGGTATCGTAGTCAAGCTGGGACAGTAAGTGGTATCGTAGTCAAGCTGGAACAGTAAGTGGTATCCTAGTCAAGCTGGAACAGTAAGTGGTATCCTAGTCAAGATGGGACAGTAAGTGGTATCTTAGTCAAGCTGGAACAGTAAGTGGTATCCTAGTCAAGCTTGGACAATAAATGGTATCTTAGTCAAGATGGGACAGTAAGTGGTATCGTAGTCAAGCTTGGACAATAAGTGGTATCTTAGTCAAGCTTGGACAGTAAGTGGTATCGTAGTCAAGCTGGGACAGTAAGTGGTATCCTAGTCAAGCTGGAACAGTAAGTGGTATCCTAGTCAAGCTGGGACAGTAAGTGGTATCTTAGTCAAGCTGGAACAGTAAGTGGTATCGTAGTCAAGCTTGGACAATAAGTGGTATCTTAGTCAAGCTTGGACAATAAGTGGTATCTTAGTCAAGCTTGGACAGTAAGTGGTATCGTAGTCAAGCTGGGACAGTAAGTGGTATCGTAGTCAAGCTGGAACAGTAAGTGGTATCCTAGTCAAGCTGGAACAGTAAGTGGTATCCTAGTCAAGATGGGACAGTAAGTGGTATCTTAGTCAAGCTGGAACAGTAAGTGGTATCCTAGTCAAGCTTGGACAATAAATGGTATCTTAGTCAAGATGGGACAGTAAGTGGTATCGTAGTCAAGCTTGGACAATAAGTGGTATCTTAGTCAAGCTTGGACAGTAAGTGGTATCGTAGTCAAGCTGGGACAGTAAGTGGTATCCTAGTCAAGCTGGAACAGTAAGTGGTATCCTAGTCAAGCTGGGACAGTAAGTGGTATCTTAGTCAAGCTGGAACAGTAAGTGGTATCCTAGTCAAGCTTGGACAGTAAGTGGTATCGTAGTCAAGCTTGGACAATAAATGGTATCTTAGTCAAGATGGGACAGTAAGTGGTATCGTAGTCAAGCTTGGACAATAAGTGGTATCTTTGTCAAGATGGGACAGTAAGTGGTATCCTAGTCAAGCTGTGACAGTAAGTGGTATCGTAGTCAAGCTTGGACAATAAATGGTATCTTATTCAAGCTGGGACAGTAAGTGGTATCCTAGTCAAGCTGGGACAGTAAGTGGTATCGTAGTCAAGCTGGGACAGAAAGTGGTATTATAATCAAGCTGGAACAGTAAGTGGTATCCTAGTCAAGCTGGGACAGTAAGTGGTATCATAGTCAAGCTTGGACAGTAAGTGGTATCTTAGTCAAGCTAGGACAATAAGTATCCTAGTCAAGCTGGGACAGTTAAGTGGTATCCTAGTCGAGATGTAACAGTAAATGATATCATAGTCAAGCTGTAAAAGTAAGTGTTATCCTAGTCCAACTGGGACAGTAAGTGGTATCGCAGGGGTCGAAATTAACTTTTCTACTACAGGCTAATTTTAGCCTGTGGGTTAAAAAATCTACAGGCTAAAATGAAAACCTACAAGCTAAAATAAAACTAGTGAAGCAGTGCTCTTTTTTCATGTTTTTTTTTTTAAATCAATGATTTCCCCCCATCATTACTGAGCCTAGTGGGTCAACAGGCATCATTTGTACAAGATACTAATTTACGTAAGTCATAAGGCGCAATGTTTAGGTCTCTTGATTATCATACCTCTAATCCACAACCTGTTTACTGCAGGTCTAGATCCAGTCTTCCAATTTCATGCTACATCAGGGTTGTCACTCGTGATTTTTCAAAGCGAATCCCGGACTCATGGTTTTATAAGCAACACAATCATGAGCCCCATGAACTTTTTTGATAATTGTCTACGCGGTGAGCAGTGCACTGGTGTGGTCACTACAACCCAACCTCAATATGACAATAAATTAATTTAGATAGGACATTCTCATGATTCTGATAAAAATGACTACCGGAAGACTTGGTAAAACATAGACTCCGATTTATTTTTAGATAAATGAATAACAAAAACCTCATACTTGGAATTCACCCCTATAGGTGAACAGGACTCGTGGCAAATGTCTATACTTTTTCATCATAATGCGATGTCCGACCTCTAAAGCATTTAATTGACTCTGAGTTTCTTTAAAAATCATTTTTTAAAAATCTGGATAGAAACGGTTGTTGAAATCGGTCGTTCATGTAAACATTTGTATGATTCAGAGTGCAAGGTTAAGAAATGCGAATATCGCATCACCGTATAAAATGGATACGATACGATCATAGTTTGTAAATCACCACTCGCTAAGATTTTCGAGTGTCCACTATTTTAACTTGCTAATTTTCAAATGTACTCGCATTTTGCGAATATTTCTCACTAATTTCAAGCCCTGTAATGTAGTCAAGCTGGGACAGTAAGTGGTATCCTAGTTAAGCTGGGACAGAAAGTGGTATCGTAGTCAAGATGGGACAGAAAGTGGTATCGTAGTCAAGATGGGACAGTAAGTGGTATCCTAGTCAAGCTAGGACAATAAGTATCCTAGTCAAGCTTGGACAATAAATGGTATCAAAGTCAAGTTGGGACAGTAAGTGGTATCTTAGTCAAACTGTAACAGAAAGTGGTATTATAGTCAAGCTGGAACAGTAATTAGTATTGTAGTCAAGCTGGGATAGTAAGTATCCTAGTCAAGCTGGAACAGTAAGTGGTATCATAATCAAGCTCTAGTACACTAAGTGATAACCATGTCAAGCTAGGACACTAAGTGGTAAATGTGTCGAGCTAGGTCACTAAGTGGTAAGTGGTAACTGTGTCAAGCTAGGATATAAAATGGTAAGCGGTAACCATGTCAAGCTAGGACACTAAGTGGTAAATGTGTTGAGCTAGGACACTAAGTGGTAAGCGGTAACTGTGACAAGCTAGGGCACTTAAGTGGCAAGTGGTAACTGTGTCAAACTAGGACATAAAATGGTAAGTGGTAACCGTGTCAAGCTAGGACACTAAGTGGTAACCATGTCAAGCTAGGACATTAGGTTGTAAGTGGTAACCATATCAAGGTAAGACACTAAGTGGTAACCATGTTAAGCTAGGACACTAAGTGGTAAGCAGTGACTGTGTCAAGCTAGAATACTAAGTGGTAAGTGGTAACCATGTCAAGCTAGGACACTAAGTGGTAAGCAGTAACTGTGTCAAGCTAGATTACTAAGAGGTAAGTGGTAACTGTGTCAAGCTAGGACTCTAAGTGGTAAGCAGTAACTGTGTCAAACTAGGACACTAAGTGGCAAGTGGTAACTGTCAAACTAGGACATAAAATGGTAAGCGGTAACCGTTTCAAGCTAAGACACTAAGTGGTAACTGTGTCAAGCTAGGACACTAAGTGGTAAGCGGTAACTGTGTCAAGCAAGGATATTAAATGGTAAGCGGTAACCGTGTCAAGCTAGGACACTAAGTGGTAACCGTGTCAAGCTAGGACACTAAACGGTGGGACACCACACCAAACACCACTTTTAATGTATCCATTCACTGTTAATGTATGTCTTGCAGTTACTATAAATTGGTTTTGTTCTTCAGAAAAGAAGAGGCATTGAAAATCTATACGATGGCTCTGCAGTATGAACCTGACAATGCAGATGTACACTACAATGTAAGGCTTCTATATTTAGATCAGATGTACACTACAATGTAAAGCTTCTATATTTAGATCAGATGTACACTATAATGCAAAGCTTCTATATTTAGATCAGATGTACACTACAATGTAAGGCTTCTATATTTAGATCAGATGTACACTACAATGTAAGGCTTCTATATTTAGATCAGATGTACACTACAATGTAAGGCTTCTATATTTAGATCAGATGTACACTACAATGTAAGGCTTCTATATTTAGATCAGATGTGCACTACAATGTAAGGCTTCTATATTTAGATCAGATGTACACTACAATGTAAGGCTTCTATATTTAGGTCAGATGTGCACTACAATGTAAGGCTTCTATATTTAGATCAGATGTACACTACAATGTAAGGCTTCTATATTTAGATCAGATGTACACTACAATGTAAGGCTTCTATATTTAGATCAGATGTACACTACAATGTAAGGCTTCTATATTTAGATCAGATGTACACTACAATGTAAGGCTTCTATATTTAGATCAGATGTGCACTACAATGTAAGGCTTCTATATTTAGATCAGATGTACACTACAATGTAAGGCTTCTATATTTAGGTCAGATGTGCACTACAATGTAAGGCTTCTATATTTAGATCAGATGTACACTACAATGTAAGGCTTCTATATTTAGATCAGATGTACACTACAATGTAAATTTTTCTATATTTAGATCAGATGTACACTACAATGTAAGGCTTCTATATTTAGATCAGATGTACACTACAATGTTAAAACTTCTATATTTAGAACAGTTGTACTCTACAATGTAAAGTTTTCTATATTTAGATCAATCCTATGTGTGATGAACACTACCCAGTGTGTTTCTCTTTTCCCATCAGTACATTGTTTGTTTCCCATCAGTACATTGTTTGTTTGCCATCAGTACATTGTTTGTTTCCCATCAGATTGGTGTGGTGTCACTGGACCTCGGGAAACCAGAACACGCCAGGAAGAGTTTTGAGACAGCTCTCCATCATGATCCAGACCATTCAGTAAGATGCTCTGGTGTTGAAGGATTCACTTATCCTGCAATAATGTACAGGGGCAAATTGTACAGATCTAACCCTAACCCATTAGTATCATGAACACTTGTACAAGAGTTCATTTTCACAAACTGATAAAGACTTTATACATGTTATTTCAGCTATGCAACAATGTTATAAGATTTATTGAGCTTGATATTTAGACATAAAAAATCAGAAATAAAATCATTCCTTAGAATCAATATTATGTACCTTGTACATGCAGATCTGTAGTTTTAATTATTTATCACTGATATAAAATCGGTGACACAGATTTTTATCTGATTTCTGTTGATTGATTTTATCATTTCTTTATTTCAGCAATCCTTGTATAACTCTGCCATAATGATTCAGGAGTCTGGAGAACAAGCACTGTGGCCAGAAGCAATCAGAAGGTAGCACAAGTCTTCTCCAGTATTCTACACAAAACATGGAATATTCTCAAGAATGTTTTTCAACTTGAAACTATACTAAATCATTTAAAATCTTATTGTATTCATTCAGGCTGAGGGTGTTGATCAAACGGGAACCAGAGGATGCTAAGTACTATTTCACGCTGGGAATGATCCACATGGACATGAAGGATTACCCAGAGGCTGAGAGGGATTTCAAAAACTGCATCAAGGTCACAATCTAGTTTTGTTTAGTTTAATATTCCTAATGGTTGCCAAGTGTCATAGCATATTATGAGATACAGTACACGACACGAGTTTTATGCGTGTTCCACGCAACGCGGTGGAACAAATTTGCCCCAAACACGGTGGACCTTTAAAATTGTCGGCACGTTTGAAGTCCTATTTTTCCGCGCTAGCTAGACATTGAAGTCCACGGAGGATCTCCGTGGATGCCACCGCGCATCTCCGTGGATGTCACCTGTACCTCCGTCGATGCCACCGTGTACCTCCGTGTGATAAAACAAAGAGATAATTTCCGAAATGATTCACCCAAAAAACCTTTTCGCTTGGCCAGCATACATGCCCTCACCCCATTACTTATTTAGAAATTAGCTATAAATCATTCAATTCTTGTAATTGTTGTTTAGTGATACGTTGGTGTTTTCGGTTCCTATCCGTATGTAGACTTCCCTGCAGACGTTCACACCTTTTTATGAAACGCCCAAATTCTCGACATCCTGTATATAAACACCTGTGTTATTCCTACCACTAGTCGGTACATTGTTTCACGGCACGTGCAGCACAATTTCACCAAATAAAAGAAGGGTCATGAACAACGACAATCACATGCCAGTAATTTCAATTTGATAAACAGCAGTTCAAAGAAATGTGTACCATAAGCAATAGTTTATTTTTACGTAAGGTTTTCATTGTAATTAGGAATATGTGATTAAGGTCAGCTATATACATGTACATGTTTACATTGGATATGAATTTCATTATGTACTCAACTGTGAAGCAATGTGAGCAAAGAATCAAATTTTTATCACTTAAACAAATAAATATTAAAACTATCTTTACTTTTAAACAAACCTTTAGAAAACTCCGTACTTTCATTAGGAAAATTTCATTAGAATGCCCATACTTCACATTAATAATAACACGGTTTTTTTTTTTAGTTTTTTTTTTTCTAACTTGATAAATACTTTATTACAGGCATGTATTATTTACTAAATGTATATATAACAGCTTTTTGTCTTTATATTTTTATATGCCATTGCATAATGGTGATGAGATCCAATAAATTGAATTGAGTACATGTAGTCAGGGCCGTAACTGCCGATGAGGCAGACGAGGCAACTGCCTCGTCTGATTTTTTGGCAAAAAAGAAAATAAAATTATATAAATGTTATATTATAGGATATATGTTTAAAATGAAGACAAGCACCTTTGTCTTTGACACCATATTACGATTCTTTACATAGTACAAATGAAACACAAACATGATAAATTGGGATTTAAAAAGTGTCATTTTCAGTCGTAAAGTCAATCGGCGGCCCCCAATCCCCTGCCTCCCCTGATTTAGAACCCTACTTACGGCCCTGGTAGTCTTGAAATATCACAAAGTAAAGAGTTAACAACGATTGAAATAAAAATGCAGACGTTTTCTCGTTTATTCAGTAACTCAATAACTTGCGCGTCTTCTGAATGAAAGTTGTAAAACAAACGTACTAGGTTTTGGTCAGTTATAACATAATACGGGGGTAAAATTCATCTAATCTCCGCTAGCAATGGGTTTTGAGTCAACTGTGCCTTCGTGCACGAATAATCTCGGCTAACGAAGATGAAAAAAAACAAACTATTTTTTATGATTACCAATGCTCTCTCTCTCTCTCTCTCTCTCTCTCTCTCTCTCTCTCTCTCTCTCTTGCTTTCATTATCTAATGCATCTAAAGATTAAATTAAAGATTTTAATAATCGATAGCGTATATGAATTAAAGCAAAATACCGTTAAGTCATTTCTGTTTATATTTATATTAGTTTTTTTTTTCCATGAACTAGTTGCATTTGACACTGAGGATTTACATCCTTAAATATTGATTACAAGCACGTAGAATCGGAGAGCGTGTACTTTGAAAACTTGAAAGGTTTTCGTAATCGGACAATTTAAGCACCATTTTTGTTGCTATTTTATTGCTTGTCAAGAAATTTACACAACTTAACCGGCAACATACCCCTTCTGATACATTGAAAAATATAAGTAATGTATAGCACGGGGCTCTATAAAGTTCAATCTGCAGTTTGGTCATACTTCGTCATTCAATAACTTATTCAAAATATAAAAAAATGTTTGTCGGGTTAGCGGTACTATGATGTATGACTATAACAATGACCTGTGTATAACTTGTACATTCCATGCAAATTCGAAGGGGTTTTCGCCTCAGTAGAACAATGGGAGTCAGCTAATCCGTGTATTTGAAATCAACAGAAGTGCTTAGGTTCTTGCGGAAAGTGTGAAATATATTGGGTCGGCGTAAGATACCCGTGATCTTAGACTAGATCTGATATCGCGCCGACCCAATATATTTCACACTTTTCATGAGAAGTCAAAACCCAAACTAGCTAACCGTAATTTAGTTATACTGTGAGAAAGACCCTAGGAATTTGCATGGTATATACTTATTATACAAAAATCATTGCATTATCCAGACACTCCCGATGAACATTTTTTTTTTATGAAAACCTCTATCAAAGTACATAGAACATA
This sequence comes from Ostrea edulis, assembly GCF_947568905.1. Lineage (NCBI taxonomy): Eukaryota > Metazoa > Mollusca > Bivalvia > Ostreida > Ostreidae > Ostrea > Ostrea edulis. The sequence goes on along the minus strand of NC_079166.1, from coordinate 48,601,693 downwards.
AGTCTCGGTTAAATGTAATTAACTCGGGATTTTAAAAATAAATCATTCGATGGTTTGTATTTTTGCTTCTATTAATTACGTAATAAATTAATTCCAATTTGTTAATCATCGACAATGCTCTAATTTCTATATTGGATAAAGTTATATTTGTTAAAATGCATATTAACACAATATGATGGAGGTAATTATGTGAAACAGCGCATTTGTCACAGAGAGAGAGAGAGAGAGAGAGAGAGAGAGCACATCGGTAATTATTAAATATCCCTATCACATGTTGTACATGTATGTTTTTCATTTACTGAATATACTAATTCGCATTCAAAACAGGAATTGCCTGCAAGTACGCATTATTTAAACATAGAATTTAAGAATATTTTAATGAAGAAAGAAGACTAAAAGAAAAAAAGTCAAAACCAGGTTTTCTTAAAAACATAATATATAGTGTTTGGTATCGTTGGAATCGGCTCAATATGCTGAAAAACAATATATGTATCAGGGGGGGGAAATATTGACATTTTTTCTTTTCTTAAAATTCCACCCTTATCTTGATTATTTGACCTGCGGCACATTTTCACATCTCCCGCAAGGCGCCCGTGGCCAGAACAAAGCTCTTAGCAGCTGTGTGTATTCGCAAATAACACACACCGTGGAACACGGAGGACACGGTGTATTTCCGTGGATTTTCCTCCGTGGTCTTTCCACGGTGGGGTGTATAAAACTCGTGTCGTGTACTGTAACTCTCCAGCTTATTCTTGTTTAAGTTTTACAAGTTTCTCATCCATATAAGTCACGCTTAGCTATCATACAACTAGACAAATTCATCAAAATGATATACATAATGACCCAAGTGGTCTGGCAATAACAGTGGAATTTTCTTAACAAGACGTTTTAGCAAACAGTCAGTTAGTAAACTAGTAGTGAAGAATGCTTTAAAGCATATTTTTTTAAAACCAATCAGCAGAATATCATGTGAAATATCAAAGCTTGCACGATACATAAAATACAATTGCTTGTCAAGGAACACAATGTTATAACTACTGCCTCATTATTTTTCCCGTACAAGTTATTCAGCTAGAGATTCTTGTAATTGTTTGATATTTTAGTATGACCCACTGTTCAGAAGTGCCTTATTTAATCTGGCCCTGATGTTGAACAACAACTTAAACAGACAACTGGATGCAATTCCTTACCTGGAGACTCTCATCAAGGTGAATTCTTGTTACAATTTCTACATTACACAGTCAAAATATATTACAATTTCTACATTACACAGTCAAAATATATCGATCAGTTCAATGTGCAAGTCACTGTGCTGTGCTTGTTTTCAATTTTGCTTTTCAATGACATTATAGAAAAATATTGCTGTAGTTTTTCTTCTAAATCAGTTTCAGATTGTAATCAGATTCCATGTCCTGTTCATTCTAAGTACTGATTTCATTTATTTCTGAAAGCCATCGAACACATGGTTCATTGATCTGTCTGAGATAAAAAGATGGCTACACAAAGAAAGACTATCAAATACATATTTTATTTCCTTTAATTTCATTCAGAAAAAATACTTCAAGGTATAAGTTTTGTTGGTTTTATATGTCTGTATAAATCAGTTGTACGTTGTAATGAACTGTCTGTAATTTTAAGCTTGTGTAGAAGTAATGATCTTCATTCTGCTTTCCGGTGTTTTGTAATTATTTGATTAATTGTTATAACAGTGTAATAGTGATGTACTACATATCAAAGCCTTATTTAGTATTTCTTGTAGCTAATCAGTATCGATTTAAATATATTCATTTGACTACTCACTTTTAAATCCTGAATCGACATTAATCACCCACGCAGTAATGGTGATTTTGCTGTGTTGACTCAATTTCTGCTGATGGATAACACTCTAAATAACAGACATCATGCTTTCCATTTTATGGAATTCATCAACTGCTTATGAAAGACAGTCTTGTTCAAAATCCAGACATTTATTAAGCTTGTTTATCCAGACATACTAGTTTTGTTCATTTGTCAGATTGTACTGTAGATGTGTTGGCACTTGAGCTTTTTTTTCTGATATAAATTTTGTATAACCTTTTCTGATATAAATTTTGTGTAATCTTTTTATGGCCCCACCATGGTCAGGGTATACAGTAAAACTCTGATATAGCGAATTTCTGGGGACACTCTATAAAAATTCGCTATAAGCGTAATTCGCTATATGTTTATAGCGAATTCATAATTCAAATATAACGAATTCGTTATAAAACTGATTTGTTCTATATGTATATCAGTTGTATAAGAAAGCGGCAATCGATATACTTGCGTTTGTATTGTCTTTAAGAGAAATTAAGCCTATATATTTTCAAGATGAAATATTTTTATACAAGAAATATACACATTAATTTATATATGATAATTTATAATATCTTGATGGATTATTAAGTCACGCAAGAACATGTCGAGAGAAAAATGTCAACAAAATTTTGCACAATACATACATGTACAAACAGTCTATTGCAATTGTCATTTACTTGTTGCTTTACACAAGAAGTGTACAATAGAATAAATGCAATCAAACTTTACGAAAATAGTAAACAATACCAACAATATATTTGTTAAACGTATGTGTAAGTATTGTTTTGCGTTAACAACCTTTTCTGAAAAAATACAAACAGAAATGTCGTAATAAGTGTGGATCCTTTATGTCAATGGAAAACGATTGTTAAAAATCACGAGTTTAAAATGAAAAACAAATCGGTATAAAAGGTTATTTTTTACGTTCGTTTTTAATTCAAGGGGAATAGGAATTTACTTCGTTATATCCGTATATTCGCTATATCCGTGTTTGTTATAGACGCAGATTTTTATATAGAATATATAAAGAATTTGCCAGGGAAATCGTTTTCACTTCGCTATAGCCGTAATTTCGCTATATCCGTGTTCGCTATATTCGAGTTTTACTGTATAGTGTTAACCATTCTGTCTTTTCGATATACAGTGTAATTAGTTTTCTAGACCTTTTTTTTTAAGATAATGAGGTATATATCTTTACTTTATTATACACCCACCCCCCCCCCCCCCAAACGAAATTCTGGGGGGTATATAGGAATCACTCTGTCTGTCTGTCCGTCCGTCTGTCTGTCTGTGCAGATTCGTGTCCGGGCCATAACTTCTTTGTTCTTTGACTTAGGCATACCATATTTGGCACACAGGTGGATCACCATGAGACGATGTGTCGAGTACCTTCATGACCTCTATATGACCTTGACTCTTGACCTCAAGGTCAATATCAAAGGTTTTTTACAATGGATTCGTGTCCGGGCCATAACTTCTTTGTTCTTTGACATAGGCATACCATATTTGACACATGAGTGTATCACCATGAGACGATGTGTCATGTACCTTCATGACCTCCATGTGACCTTGACCTCAAGGTCAAAATTAAAGGGGTTTACAATGGATTCGTGTCCATACCATAACTTCTTTGTTCTTTGACATAGGCATACCATATTTGACACATGAGTGTATCACCATGAGACGATGTGTCGGGTACCTTCGTGACCTCTTTATGACCTTGAACTTTGACCTCAAGGTCAAAATTGATTATAGGGTTTTGACATAGTCATACCATAAGACATGGGTGTATCACCATGAGGCTATGTGTCATGTACATTCATGACCTCTTTATGACATTGACCTTTGATCTCAAGGTCAAAATTATAGGTTTATGCCATGGATTTGTGTTCGGACTATATCTTCCATTTTCTTCTACAAAGGCATACCATATTTTTACACTCAGGAAAGAGGTAATTTATACCTATTAATAACACCCTTTGGGAGATTGGGGTAAGCGGGGGGTATTCTTGGTGAGCATTTCTCACAGTACCTCTTATTTCTTCATTGACGATTTATAAATCAAATTCATGTTTCATGTCAATAGACCTATTTTCACCAAAGTTATTGCCCTTAGACTTTGAAAATTTCTAATTAGAGCCCTGAATTGAAAATGTAGGAGCCAAAAAGTAATCACATTGTCCTTCCTTGATCACTTTCGTTGTGACATGATATCTTGAATAGTTTTCAACATAAAGCTTCCATATTTTTGCACAAAGGTAGTTAACCATGAAAGAAAGACACTGATGTGTCTTGGAGTATTGAGGTCAAGGTCAAAGAAAACCTTCAGTCTCTGACTTTACAATGCTTTCATTGTGACAGGATACATTGAAAAGTTTTCAACACAAAGCTTTCAGATTTCACACAAAGATAGTTGACCATTAAAGTAAGACACCTACATGTATATATCTTGGAGTCGTAAGGTCAACTGTTAAGGTCACAACAGACCTCTAATCCAAGTTTAACACATTTCCATTTTTGTATTCTACAGAAAGGTAGTTGATGTTTATATAGACACCTGAAGATTACTGTCTGTTTGTCCTTCATCATTTTCATTGTGACTTGATACATGTATCTTGATCATTTTTCACCTGTGGCTTCATATTTGATGCAAAGGTTTTACATAATTATGAATCTGTAGAAAATACTTTTTTAAAAAAACATCTCAAGAAATCCAAGGCCATGCTTAGTCAATATGCAAGCATCTCAGGTAGTGCAGGTTCAAGTTTTTTCAAATCATAGCTCCAGGGGTAGCCTGGGGTCACAATAAGGAATCCAAGTTTTACATGGGAATATAGGGGGACAAAATCTTCTCAAGAACAGCAGGACCATGATTGTTAGTCACATTAATATACAAGCATCCTCAGGACCATGATTGTTAGTCATATTAATATACAAGCACCCTCAGGCAGTGCAGCCTTGAAGGGTAGGGTGGGGCCACAAGAGTGGATAAATTTTTTACATGGCATTACAACTGTATAGGGGAATTTCTTTTAAAATTCTTCTTCTCGGGAATAGCAGGACCATAATTAGTCACATGAATATGCAAGTATCCTCAGCTCAGGTAGTGCAGATTTTAGTTTCTGCAAATCATGGCCTTGGGGGTCTCTGTTACATAAGAATGCATAGGAGAAAATCTTATTTCCAGGATTAGTCATGTTAATATGCAAGCACGGTTGTGCAGATTCAAGTTTGTTCAAGTCAATGCCTTGAGGATATAGGATTGGGCCACAATATGAATTCAAAGTGTTACATGGAAAAATAAGGGGAGAAAATGTGAAAATCTTCTCAAAAACAGCAGGGTCGTGATTAGTATGCAATCATCCTGAGGTGGTGCAGATTTAATTTGTTTGAATCATGACGTTAGGTATAGGGGGCCACAGTAAGAGATCAAAATTTTATATTGGAATATATGTTTTTTAAAATCTTCTCAAGAACCAAGATCCATAGTCATATTGATAAGCATGCATTCCAATATAGTGCGCATTCATATTTGGATGCATGGCATACATGGCCCAAGTTTTACTTGAGAAAATATAGGAAATTTGAAAAAATCTTTTCAAGAGTGTTTTCTAATTTGTTTGGATTCAAGTTTGTTTTTGTTCGAATCATGAACCAATGGGTTAGGGTGGGTTAAAATCAGGGTATGGATCAAATTTTGCATAATACTTGAATATAGGGGGGAAAAATCTAATATTACAAATCTTCTCCATAACAACAAGGCTATGTTAGTACACATTCATGTCATACTGACACATCTAGTTACTTCATATTTTACATTTGTCTCTTTGGAACTGTAAACTTTTCATCTTGAACTAATTTAGTTGATATGGTATTGGTTATTTATATCTGAGAGGCACATATTCAAGGACCATAGCCCCATTATAGCACAATCTGAGAAATTCACAAGCTGAAATGTCTGGATTTTTTAACATACTCTCCATAGTTACACGAGTATGGTCAAACTTGTTTACATGTACATCTGGCTTGTTTATAGTGAGCACCTGCATAATATGAAAATATATATTGATTAACTGAAATTACTCTTTTCCTTCACAAAACAAAGACATCTTTAAACTTTATGAAGTTTTTATAATTCTTCAGAAATTAATCAAAATGGATGCAGTGCGGTATTTATGATGAACGAGTTGTTTTATTGAGATAGTGTCATCTCTCTGATACACACCATGCATCTTCTTTCAGAATTATCCAGAGCACACCAAAGCTCTGCTACTGATGGGAGACATCAATGTTAATGCCCTAAAAAAGCTCGATGAGGCAGAGAAAAACTTTGCCCGTGTGGTGGAACTGGAACCCAATAATGTCCAGGCTCACCACAACCTGTGTGTGGTGCACGTGGAGCGTGGCGATCTGATCCGCGCGGAGAAATGTCTCACCAAGGTTCACAACATGGCACCCACAGAACAGTACATCATTAACCACCTCAACATTGTCAGAACCAAGTTAAATGAACTCATCAAAAAGAGGCAGGAGGAACTAAAGAAACAGAAAGCAGGCCAACAAGGGGCAAATTGATCTGTTTCCAGCGGGTTACGCGTGTATGTGTTTTGATTAATGATTGCATGGTGAAATTGACTATTTATTGATGAGAATATGAGCAATAAAAGTGAAATGAGTTCAACACTTGTAATACAGAATATATACAGCTTTATTCCCTGAAAGCTAAGAAATGAGAACAAAAAAATTATCCTAGGACAAGCTTGGCTTTCAGATTCATATTTTTTTTTAATGTGATTTGCATAGATTTTTGAAAAATCTGTTCAAGATTAGAGAATAAATGCAAAACCTGCTAATTACAAATAATAAGATACAATCCCAATTTTAAAAATAAATAGGTATATTGCTTTGAAAACTTCAACTCGCATCTTTATGTACCTGTAAACTGAAATCATCAGTTTAAAAAGCCCCTTTGAATACTGTAAACCCACTTCTATACGTGGCTACTTCATTTGTGATTCACCGGTGGTAAACTGGTTCACAGCGAGTAATTTTCGCGAGTGAGCCTTTTTCGAGCCTAAGACAGACATTTAAGGACTGATTCACAACGAGAAATATTCACGACGGTGAGATCCTTGCGAATCTTACAAAATTTTCTCGCACGCGAATGAGAGTTGGTTTACAGTATGTGCGTGCTTTAATTAGAAAGATTATGCAATGTATATTGATTTTTTGGTACTTGATTGCTTTATCCTTATTGTTATCACTGATAGGTTTATTAAATGTTTAAGGCCTAGACAGGTGATATAAATGTTAAGTAATACAATATGTATATTATATACAAAGGTGCTTGTGCCTGTCAATTTGTAAACACAATATACAACATATAGAGCTCATTTATTTCGCAGAGATTAGATACATGTAGCATGGATATTTGGTTGTGTTTTTTTTTTTTTTACAAATATTTTAGTATTGTTATGCAATTGATATTTGTTTTTTACATTGGCTTGATATTTGCCTGTTTAGCTGTAGTATTGATGCTACAGAGTGTTACAATAATTTGACGTATGTTTGATTCTACAGAGTGTTACAATAATTTGACATGTTTGTGAATGTGTTGTTACCGTTAGTGTATTAATAGCATAATCATGATACATTAGGATATTATTCATCATTTTAGATATGCTCAATATTTTATTTTTACACAGTGACTCATTTTTCCCATTATCTCATTAGTCGGTAGTTTGCCGTAGTTATACAGTAATATGTATTATTTTATGTCAATGTAGAAAATTACATACCACAAGATATTAGAATTAGATTCCTTGATTAGTTCACTTTCTTTTGAATATTTTGAATAAATTTATAAATGTTTCTATAGATGTAAGTAATAATTTATATAAAGATAATGTAAATTTTATTTAGCTTTTGATATCAAAATATTAGGATGTTAACTGTTCTGTCATCCTGTTCAGAACTTTTAATTAAAAAAAAGACAATTCATATTGCTTTAGTTGATTAGTCATGTTCAACGTTATATGTCAGATATAGATCAAGGTCATGTCGAAGTAAGAGGTCAAATTTACCACAGGAGGATTTGGTCGAAGGCATGGCATTTCTTGAATACTTTTCATAGATTAAATAATGATTTCAATAGCAATGGAAAACATTACCGTCTCAGTATATAGTTGTTCCTCAACACAGAATATTATTTTTCATTAATTCTTATTTGGTAATGTTTTGAACTTGCAAGACTTGTGTCCCTAGTGAATTTAAAGAAAGGAAGGACAAGAGTTACATTCTTGGGAGTCGGGATTCTTAAAATTAAGTAGTTTGGAGTGAAAGGTCAGTTAAAAAAATAGTCCTAGATAAGATTACAAAGCAGATGAGAAATAATGTTAATCAAATGGAATTTATTTGTTTAAATTTTTCTAAAGCTGTATGCAAAGGCTTGAAATTACATTAATTGTACAGACACAGAAGAAAAGTTTATTAGTGAGTAAGATTTAAAGTGCCTTAGAATTTGTAATTTTTGTTTTATGATAGAAATGTAGTTTATTCTGTATTCTCAGTAATGTTGCTATGACTATAAGGCAGGATGCTAGAGTTTATTTTTCTGTCCATTGCTGTAATTGTTTTTAGCTCACCCAATTATGTCTGTAATTATAATGTAGGGACCTGTGTGTAAATCTTTACATTATCGTAGATCTTTGATTGTAGATAATTATATTCATGTACCGAGGTTGTGAACTTTGGGAGATTGGTTGTTTTTGAGGTGTGTGATTCTACTGTTTACATAGTGTATGCTAAGCATATAAGAGATACAAGACCAATCATGATTTATGAGAACAGTCAAATTTTGGTTTGTAGTAATAAATGCATTGATCAATTCTTCCTATTAGAGATCTTTTTTTTTACAAATACTTCACATTGTGGAGAATCCATAAAAAAGTGTGAAGTTTACAGAATTTGGAATCCACATAAAGGGGGGGGGGGGGGGGGGGGCTTATTTTGTGGGTCCTATGATCACATGCATGATCATAAATTGTCAAGTAGCAAAAGAACCCACAAAGTGAAAGAAAGTGGAGAGAGGGGAGGTGAACTTCCCAGTGGAGGGAGGGGAGGTGGACTTCTGAAAGGAAGTGGAGAGAGGGGAGGTGAGGTGGACTTCTGAAAGGAAGTGGAGAGAGAGGATGGAAGGTGGACATCTCAGTGGAGAGAGGGGAGGTGGACTTCTCTTTTATAATTTTTAAAATACCCGTGTGATTTATTGTCAAGATACACAGATAGTCTTTTTAATACTACAAAGGCTATAATAAAATCATTTCAAGTTATGAAGAACTTACTGATCTTGAGTTACAGGTGGATAGGCTGTTTTTTATCAAATATGAATTATTTATCAAAGTTAAAACTTCCATGAAAATTACTCAAACAGAATTATGTTAAAGGATAATAATTACTAGTACATGTATTTCTGAGTTTTTCTATTTCTTTTCAGAGCAGGTCAGTAATTCATTTGCCATGCCATGTGACGGTGAATGTAAATATTACTATATGTGTATATATCCGAGTTTCTGTTCTAGATGTACAGATGCAATACATTTCAATATGTGATCTGTTTTCCCACCCAGAGTGTGAAGCCTTGATACAGGGGTTATCAATTTCACAATTTTTGTAAAAGTCTATATGCACATATTAATAAAAGTAGACACACAATTCATGTATTAATTAAGTACGAAAGCCCATTGAGCTCATTTTCATAGCTGAATAAAACAGATATTTTCGCGTTATAGCATGAAACTTTCGTGTATTAACGCGTAAATTTCGCGATATAATGTGTAACTTTCGCGAATTAACGCGAAACTTTTGTAAGTTCTGTGAATTAACTCGTAACTTTTGCGAATTAACACGTAACTTTCGCGTTGTAACGCAAAACTTTCGCGAATTAACGCGAAACTTTTGTGATTTAACGCGTAACTTTCGCGATATAACGCGAAAGTTTCGCAAGTTAACGCGTAACTTTCACGTTATAACGCGAAACTTTCGCGAATTAACTTTTGCGTTATAACGCAAAAATTCTATATAAATAAATTATAGTTATGTAAAATAGAAACCCGTGATTATTACAGTGAACGAGGACTGACGTTTATACATTTATAAGTAATCTTAAAATAAAGAACCATATGCATACGCTAACAGCCTACATTTTACACACTCACGTTTAAGAATTTTTGGTATATATGCAAATAAAGTTTTATAGAATACAAAGTAGAATTCATATTTGTAATTGATTAATACCAGTGTTGCTTGGCTAACAACAGCTTTTTTAATACGGGGGTATAAAATTTCCTCCATTGAAATCAAGTCTTAAAATGTCACAGAATTTCAAAGAACTATCAACCACTAAATCTCTGAATGTGTTATGTTACAGAGTAAACTATGCTCAATCTACATTTGCTTTTGATTCATTTGATATCCTGAAAAACCCCTCAGAATGTCTCTAGAAAGCACTTGGTGACCGAAGTTCTTCCAATAAAAGATGGATGATTACACTTTTCAAAGGTTATGGAGTGGTGGATTTAAGCCCCCCCCCCCTTCCCTAAATTTTCTTTTAGGTAAATCGTGGTCTTTTGTTTAGAAAAATGTAAACTTTAAAAGAAACAATAATTTCTTCCTTTCTTGGAGAAATAAATGACAAAATCGTTTGATTTATTGAATTACTTTTATTGGGAGAACTTACATATTTTTCAGAAACCCTTAAACTTTGAGTCATTTGATTAATTTCACCTTATTAAAAATGACAGAAAATAGTCAAACTGACTACATAGGAGACATATTTCAAGCCCTGTAAAATCAAGGAGCTGGGGGCCTCACGGCGGCCCCCAGACCCCTGCCTCATAAACATGCCCCCCAACCGCAATTCCTGGATCCGCCCCTAGTAAATTTTCTACATCCATTGAGGACCGCAATGTGCTGCGCGCCCTCTGTATTCATAGGGAGATAACTTGCGCAACATTGTGGAAAAACTTGTACTAACATCTTAACGTGGTAAAAGCAGGGTTATACCAACTTTTTATTCAGTACATGCCAAAAGATAAAACGGATTTATCTAATTATTATGTAAAAAGGAGAAACTAATATTTAATCGTGCAACTGTCTTGAGGCCAACAGAAGACGTATTACGATTCAGTCTGATTAAAATCAGACCCCATACTCATTATCATATCGTTCCCTGTCAGACCCCAACGATATGATAATGAGTATGGGGTCTGATTTTAATCAGACTGTATTACGATTGACTTGCACGTGACACGTGATGCGTACGTTACTAGTGTGATTCTTACGCGGCTAACGTCATCTTCACGAGTCAAGGGTTAATGCAAGGTAACGAATTAATAACCACTGACTTGTGAGGATATAACTCTATGTCATCGTTTCTTATTATGTCACAAAATCTTGTGAACACTTCTCCTCCTATATATATACTATATTTTTTTATTTCCAATCAAGGGCCCTCAAGGGGCAGCATGAAAATACATACAAATAATATACATATACATGTACAAGTAAAGAAAGAAGTGATTACATAACACATAGTTATATACAAATACAGTGTCATATATTGTTCAAAATAAATTTTCCTGTTATATTTAGAATGGATGGCTCTTCAGAACATAGTATGTAAATGAATTTTTGTTCATCATTGAGTTTGGTAAAATTTTTAACTGTTTTTTCTATACCAACTTCAATCATTAATTTATGAGCTGATATCCGTAACTTACAAATAGATCGTCTAATATCAAAATTTTTAATTTTATTAAGATAGTTCTCAAAACCAAAGTGCTCCTTAAGCTTAAAATAAGTGCACAGTTTCCCATCAATTAATTTATTTCGATTATTGTACCAGGTTTCAGTGTATTTATCACAGAGTAATTTCTTTACAATTTTCTTAAATCTATACTGACTAAAATCTCTTAACGGATATCCAATTTTAATATATTCTAAAGCTTTTTCTACTAGTGAGTACCATGACAGTTTGCTGTTTAAATGTTAAGATTTACTACATAGATAAGCATCCTTAAGTAGTTTAAATTCATTTTGGTTTTCAAGCCTGTACCAATAACAAATGATTGATTTCAAAATATCATGATGTAGAGGAAATCTCCCCAATTCTGATAGTACAGCAAAATTTGTACTTTTCTTATGTACACCCAGAATACATTTAGAATATTTATGATGAAGCTTCTCACAGTGAAGTGATTTAAAAAGTTTGGCTGGATCAAATGGTGATGATTTTAATTTATTCCATGAACCTATGTATCCACCCCATATTTCAGAATTATATAATAAAATTGGTTTTATCGTGTGGTCAAAGAGATGAGTACTTGTTTTGATTCCTGGTGCTAAACATAAAAAGTCTTTTTTCAATTTATAAAATCCTTTGAGGGCTGTGTTATATAGTTCAGATTTAGCGGTACTAAAACTGCCAGATGCAGAAAAAAAGGTACCCAAGTATTTATAATAAGGTGTACATTCAATATGTTTGTTCTGAAATTTAAATTTACACTGCAGTATTCTCACAGCCTTGTTAAAGACAATAACTTTTGTTTTCTTAACATTGACATTCAAACACCAATCATTACAGTATGTTTCTAAAATATCTATTCTCTGTTGTAAACCCTCTGCTGATGTTGACATTATTACTATATCGTCTGCATACATTAAACAATTTAAATTTTCTTTTTGAAGTGATACAGTATCTATACATTTTTCGAGATATAATGGAAAGTCATTAATGAAGATTTTGAACAGAGAGGGACTTAACTTGTCCCCCTGTCTTACACCAAGGTTAATCAAAAATGGATCAGTAAGACTATCTCCGATTCTAACACATGCTTTAGAATTCCTGTACATATCCTTGATAATGTTGTAAAAATAACTGCCAATATTCATATTCAACAGTTTATCAGATTTGAAACTTTGTACAATGCTTTAAACATGTGCATTGCATATTGGTGGGACAGGAGGATCCAATTATTTTCCTTAACGTTATAGTGGATCGAAGAGGGTTGGAGGATGTAAAATAGCTTGTGAACACTTTTCCTCCTATATGGCTTATCAGATAGATTTCAAACTTTGTACAATGCTTCATTGCCATTGTTAGATGTGCATTTTATCGGGACAGGAAGATCCAATTATTTTCCTAACAGTTCTAGTGGACCCAAGAGGGGTGGAGGATGTTAAATTACCTTGTGAACGCTACTCCTCCTATATGGCTTATCCAATAGACTTGACATTTTGTACAATACTTCAATGCCATTTGCAGATGTGCATATTGTAAGGACAGGAGGATCCAATTGTTATCCTTAAAGTTATAGTGGATCGTAGGGACGGAGTGTGTAAAATAGTTTGTGAACAATTATCCTATATGGCTTATCGGAGTTCATAATGGCTATATTCCTGCTAATGCTTTCTCTTCCATATCATGCAGTATGTTAAGGGGAGGGAGATTCATTTGGAGCACTTCCAATTTGGAGGAACTGGGGAGACATTTGTTTTTCATAAAAACAATCTCTAGTGAACCATTATTGATTCTTGATAATGATAATAAAATTTATATAGTGCCATATATAAAACAGATTACTCTAAGGCGCTTTACAAGGGTAAGAAGCGGAATGCAGCAATACAACAATTAAATGACAGTATGACAAAATCTTATCTGTAAAATTATCAAAATAAAAAACAATTTTTAAGATCGACAGCTAAAAGTTGTTGGGGTTTTTCCCCCCATTAATCATTAGCCATATAAATTGTTTTTTATCTGATAAATTGGTAAATATTTTGTTTCATTTACTCTCAAACTTGTATATATATATATATATGTACAGGACAGTCAGCATTTAAAGTTGCGTAATGCACACGTTCTTTAATGTTTCTTTCTAAAGGAATTATCTGACCAGTTTCTGTACTAATACAGTATGTATAAACTGAAGGACCAATAACATTGTTTGTAACTGTTGACACTTTGTAAAATTTTCGTAATGATTACAGAAAAATAATTTTTAGTGAAGATTTACTTGAATTATATAATGAAAAATGCAAGGTCCAGTTACATGCATTTCCCTAACTAATTAAAACGTTACATTGTGAATTTGAAATACACATGCAATACAGCAATAAATGGTTTGACTTGTTACTCTTCTAAAGAGTTCAGCAATGCTCTAGTATTTTTACCTTAAACTTCATGTAATGGAACTTTGAATTTGATACCATGGTAGCAGTATTCAATTTAATTGTCATTTCATTAACCTACCTAAATATTGTAGACGATAGAGAGCAGTTTGCAGGGGTGGGCGGATTAGAAGTCGCATTTCTTTTGAGGCTCCACTGAAACCCTTTTCATACATGTATATCAACGTCAATGTATGGTACAGATTTTTTTCTGACTTTATTTTTCGTGAAATAAAGACTTTGTTTCACTCGCATGGACAGTCAATCTATCAAACAGTGAGATACCGGTATAACGAGAGAAAAAATAACTTCAGTCCTAAAAGAGGAATGATATATATCTAAAGTGTGATCCAGCATTACAGATATCGGTTTTTATCATTACTGCGTGCGCATTTAATCTCTAAAGGCGGGAAACACCTGCAAATCTAGAGAGATTAAACCTTTGTACAAAAAGTTTTTGACCTCTACCTTTTTATACGGTCTCAGTATTACAGAACAATCGACAGGAATATGGAGACTGTTACACGTGTATTTATTCTCTATTCACTCTTGGGTCTTAATAACGGCCAGTTTGGATTTTCAAATTCGTACAGTGCTGAACAATGTGCATCTAAACTTGCCTGTTCGCTGAATTACAGCCAAGTTTTCGACTCCAAGATAAGAGAACTGACCTACCACCATAATCTAGATTTGTTTACACTCCGCAGCTTCTTCACTGAAAAATTGATGCCTATCCAACGGGACGCAGAGATACTAAAGGTCAATACATCCGCCATGTTCCAAAATTTTGGCCGGGAAATTTCGAACGTCTACACGACGTTGGGTCATGACCGAGAATTTCTGAACAACCTGACTCGTGGAGTTTATGATCTTGGAAAATCTCTCCATGGAGAGATTGCGGTCCGTATGAACGATGTTCACCGTCTGGTCGTGGAACTAGGAGGAGTACAGAACAAACTGGGGCTGTTACAATCACAAATCAACGACCTGAAGGGGGCCAACGCCACCGAACAGGCGCCGCAACTCGTACAGCCTGGAAAACAGTGTCAAGGTATTTCAGGGTGTCAGTGAATAGTGTCGTAAAACCTCACCTCTGGTGTGTACAAAGATGATGTTACTGTTTGCCCCACGCTTTACGGGATTTATGAAATTATCACCGTTCTTCACTTTTTCATCTGATTTATACGCAGTTGGACCATATTGAAGGGTTTCATATACAATCACGGTTGTCGCTTTGTTTGTATTTTCAAGACATAAGGAATAGAGAACAAAGAAGTAAAAAAAAAAAAAAATTATACACTTTTTAACATTTGTTTGTGACATTCTTGTCAGGTATTTTCTTAGGCACTACCATCATATCTGTTTCATCATTAGTATTAAGGTGATTAATGTTTACATTGTATGATTTTGATTACAGCTGACAACCACACATTAGCGGAGCTGGCTGAACTTAAAAAGAATAACACATTTTTAGAGAGAGTTTACACGTACGCCGCCGACGCTGTCAAGAGGTTGACGTTAAACTTGGCAGACCGCGACAGACAAATCTTATTATTACAGCAAAAGGTGCAGAAACTACAGAACCAGTCTGCCGGACCCCTAATCAGGTACCTAATCAATCAACGGCTGCATTTTAATTATACTTTAAATTTCCAAATTCATGTCAACATGCGAGAAAAGTAAATCAACATACAACTAATTATGCCTGCATGAAAGATAATTATGTTGACATGCAAGTTTTTATAGAATCTGATTTTAATATTGGTAAATTTACTTGCGTCAAGATATAGGGCTCACGGCGGGTGTGACCGGTCGACAGCAGATGCTTACTCCTCCTAGACACCCGATCCCACCTATGGTATATCCAGGGGTCCGTGTTTGCCCAACTCTATATTTTGTATTCATTACAGGTCACTGTTCGTTATCTTCACCTTACCAATGCCAGTATCTGACATTGTACATGCAAAATGTAACATAATTATGTAGGCATGCGACTTATTTACGTCAACATGCAAGTTTCGTCGACATGCGTAATTATCTTGCAAGTTAAATAATTATTACCGCCGACTCATTGCGAATTTTATAATTTTGCATGATATCACAAAACCGATTGAGTATACTCGACTAGTTTCTTTACATCTTGAGAATATATTCCTGAAGATATCAAGAAACCAGTCCAATATGGTTCTGTTTGTTTGTTGTTTTTTGTTGTTGTTTTTTTTTTTCTTTTTGTTGTTGTTTATTTTCATTATCTATTTTTAGCGATTGTGATTTTCCTCTTGGGATGGAGAACGGGACAATTCCTGACTCCGCCATCACTGCCAGCGAGACCCACACAAACTACAATACCGCCGGCGCGCGCATAAACAGCCAGGCCGGATGGTATACCAATGACAAGTCAAGGTCACATGACTGGATCCAGGTGGACCTGGGTCAAAAGAAGCATGTTACTAAAATAGCTACTCAGGTAGATTTTATTTTCTAAACTTTATCAAAATCAATTTAAAGGACTCTCTGTGGTATCAGACGCGGGGACGTGGGAAGTACTTAAAAGATCGAGGGTTTGAGAATGGATATTAATACTATGTCCCAATCTATACAAAACAGAATCATTCCTTTTAAAATTATCTTTGTATGCTGTTTTGCGTCTCATTCGAAAAATTTTCATTCATGTAAAATCGTCATCGGATTTATCTGTTAAGAAATCATAGGGAAAATTGAACGAAAAACTTCATCAATGCGCGTAGCGCTTCAATTGAATTAATCAAATCAAAGAGATGATCAAATCATTTATACCGAGCTCTGAATAATGAGTAATAATTCCATGCACCACACTGATGCGCTCATAAATTGAAATGACGATCAAATCAATTATTGCTCTCATCAACTGAATTAAATTAAAGCGCACATCAAATCCATTATTGCGCGCAATAATTGAATTGATGATATTTTCAAATAATCAAAGATATCTTGAGTTTATGTTGATTTGTCGCGCCATACTTTACGCTTATCATCACTTACCAAGGTGCACGGATTATTTATTAAGTACGTGTACCAGAGTGTAGCCCAACATTTAATTTTTACAGATATGTGTTATATATCTGGAAATGTACAATCTACAATGGATACTGTTTCTGTGATTAATATCCTGTTGTGCTCTTTGTCTACTCTTGTTATCATTATTGGTCGTAAAAAGCATTATCTATATAGATATATTCCACATAAAATGTTTAAATGAAGATAATCAGCTAAAATTGAAATAAGAACAACAATATCACATGAAATTAAATGCAACGATTTAACACGAATCAATTCTTCTCATTTCTCTTAAGGGAGCCCCGTGTTGTGACGTCCGTGTGACTAACTATACGATACAGTTTTCCTCAGATGGTCTCCAATGGATGGACTACCAGGAGAACTGCCAGAAAAAGGTACAATGTGTTATGTCAATTAAACCTCTGATACTTGAACTTAGTTTGTTTACTTTTATACTGCTATCAGCCATACACCTAATCTCCATGTGACATCTACACTGATACGCACCTGTATACTAATGAAATAAAAGCAACTGGATAAAGGATAGCTGAAAATTAGGCCAACAAGTACATTTACTAATATATATTAATGTTTTTGTACATTTCAGTACTTTGATGGTAACACAGACCAGACTTCGATCAAGCAACACAGCTTGGAACCTCCCATTAATGCACGATATGTCAGAATCCACGTGGCAGACTTTTATAAGCAGCCCAGTAACACAAACAACTACGTGGGCATGCGCTTTGAGTTGTACGGATGTTCTGTCAGAACTTAGTATCTTGTTTATATCACATGGTGATAAAATCTGCAAAATATTACACATATCTTAATCCATATGGGGAAAAGTTGGAAATAATTTAAATACTATCTATGAATGGAAAACGTTTACAAACGGTAGTCCATAAACACTGTATCCCATATATTTCGCCATTTTTGCTAGGCCCTCTGTTTCAATGTGTCTTTCAAACAATTTCTCAGGAAAATGAAGTCCTTTCCGGTGACTCTCCGCTTTAATTAGTAAACTACATCCACCAACACCATCTATAGGAACAATTCTCTTGCCCTCCCCTCGTAAATGTGGAAGGTATATCCTCATCGATGGACCATATCCCTCTACTATAAGATGCCCTTTCGGAAGTCCCTTTTGCTTCTGCAAAGACTCGGTCGTTTCTCGCCATGTATTTTTGTCGTAAACACGCAGTTTCCCTCTACCGTCTTTGAACAGACAAGAGGCCGATACTACATCCTTGTCTGCGTGGATCATTTGTTGTATTAAGTCTGAAGGAGCGGTACGCATGTCAGAATCCAACCACAGAACGTAGTCCTCGTCCCTCAGCGCTTCCTTCAATAGCAGGTTTCGTGCTTTTGCTAGGTGACTTCTTCGTTGAAGTTGATTTCCACGAGCATGTTCAAACCCCCAGCTGTCCTCTGTTCGACCAGTGAGGTTGAGATGGTAGACGTCTGCTCGGCGAAATCCAGTTGCTTTTATTTCATCCGCAGCAATGCGTGCTTTGGCTAGTGTATTGTCCCGACTGCCGTCCTCTCCAAAGGAAAGAGATAACAGGTGTCTCGGATAATCCAGACTTTTGATAAGATCCACATAGCTCTTCATTTCATGTTCGCTGTTGTGGATGGGGGTAAGAATTAAGACCACGAAATCTTGGCATAATGTCCTGTTAAGCACTGTGAAATACTCGATAACTTCAAACGATACCTGTCCGATTGTATCATTATTTAATGAATTCTTAGGCACAGGTGGTAAATTCCACTTGGAAGTGTTGAAAATCTCTTGAGATTCATTATAAAAGCATGTTGTTTTCATGCTTGTTAATCCACGTTTTTTACTTGCGTGGTTTGAACCAGTCCACTCATACAGGTATATACAAAGACACACTGCAATTCCCAACAAACAAAATTCCTTCAATTGTCGTCTCCGAAAACACATACTAGTAATCATGTGGAAAAAATCTGAAAATTTATTCAGACGTCCTTCAAATTTTGCATGTAAAATACAAATGGTAGTTTATAAATAAGATTTCATAGTACATTGATGGAAAATCACATCTTTTAATCGATTGCATTCGATCATTAAATCTGCGCTCTATACTGCATTCATCAAACTTAACGACAAGGTAAACAAAATTTTGGCCAGCAAAAGACTCGAAATATGAAGAAAAGACTTGAAATCAAATAAAACAGATTAGTAAAAAATAAGTCTTTCGCATTTGCAAAAAGTTGTACTTAAATATACATAGAATAAAAATAAAGGGAGAATATATTCGTTATCATATCAGCATTTTTTATATGTAGAAAAATATTCATGTTTACCTGTGACATATTGCAATGTGTAAAGCAAATACACGCCGACATTCAAAGTGCGCCGAAGCATTTACAACGTATTTAAACAGTGAATTTATCAATGATATCTATCAGCATGATTTTAATATCTCCCAGGTTTTCCACAACAGAGAAAGTTTAATTTATGCTGGGCGTTCCCCTAGCTTTTTATATTGTATTATATACACATTTATAAGGAATCCCGCGTATACCTAGAACCTGTTCAATGTTGGATTGAGATGAATATCTACCACTTTATTACTACTCAATAAAGCTTCATGAAGAAAATGTGACTCCCAACACGAGGTTTTTGAAGAATACAACCTACATGCATATATTTCAAGTTTATGAAAATATTGTGTATGCATTTCAAAGTCATTATTTAGTCCTTTTCATTTTGTCTTAATCCATTTTTTTTTTTTTTATCTGTAAGGGTTATTAAGTTATCTGATCAGTTTTAAATTTAACCAAGTGTAGGTAGTCCTCAAAATTTACCCTGGCAAGCTACATTTTCTACTGTATATTTCTTGTAATTAGATCAAAACCAACTATTTTACCACGGTTATTGCAAAGGTCAAAGGAATGCCGTGGTCATTATTCTACGATATACGTTTATACGTATTAACTGATAATGAGAAAATTGAGACACATCTCGGTTGCACTTCGAGTTTTGCTAATGCAACAATAAAGTCGATGACTGATGTTTTACTCTATAAAGACGCCACCAGCTACAGATTTCTACCTCTGAGATTGTTTTACTCTATACGGACGCCACCAGCTACAGATTTCTACCTCTGAGATTGTTTTACTCTATACGGACGCCACCAGCTACAGATTTCTACCTCTGCGTGGCGTAGCAGTGAAGGTTCGTTATCCAGGCTGTTTAGCACTTGTTGACAAAAATTTATACTAATTTTAGGGCTAAAATTAGGAATCTTATAACTAAATTAGGACAGTTTTAGACATTGAAATGGGCTTACCTTTGCAAATTTGACTATAAAGAAACTCACAAAAATACTGCAAGTGGAG